>NW_026902242.1:12375000-12780216 GCF_033783945.1 Neopsephotus bourkii | reverse complement strand
ATTCTCTCCCAGGAAAATGTCCAGGCATCCTGGATGCTGCTTGTCAGTATAAGCACTGGTATCATACAACATCAATATAACAAAGAAAAGATGACAAAAAATAATTGCCAGCATTTTTGAATCAACTGTTAGAAATAGAGCTGCATGCTGAATTATACACCTTCTAATCATACTTGTTGAAGAAGAGGATACTCAGTAGGTACAGATCCACATACACAAAACTTCTTGTCTGATATGTAGAAGACATAACTCCATGCCACAGGAACCTGTCTGCAAAATCAAAGTCCCATCTTACTTATAAAACCACCTGTCAGGATCAAGACCTTTAACAGTCACCTCTGCACTCTAACCTAAATAGGTATGATTTCCCCCTTGGACACATAGGGCTGAAACTCTGTAACAAACCAAAGTGTGGAATATATGGGCTAGACTGATTCTAATATACAGCCTAGCTTGAAAATCCATCTCCTAAATTACTTTATGACTGTTACTTAAATAAGCAGAGCCAAGAGTACACATTAATGCTGTCAGACTTGTGAACATAAAAGACAAAATGGCCTACACATGTAAAATCTCACATGATGTAAGAAAAAAAAGTACTTAGAACTTGATTGCCCTTACTTTGGCATATCAAACAATTAAATGAAGAATCTAAGGAGTTATATCTAAAAACCCGTTTGAAAATGGGTTACCCCTTTTCTCTGAATTTTTATTTCCATTTATTTGATACAGGCTTGGTAGCCTTAGTGTTACATTTCAGGAAGATAAAAGAACAAAGTACTCTCCCGTGTTACTTATCCACTCCTTGGTATACAGAGTGCAGACAGAAACAGAGGTGTGCTGACCACAGAAAGCAATCAAAAGAAATGTCTGTAATAAGTGTTCAATTCAGATTACTCCTGTTCTTAGGGATACCTCATATTTTAGTCTCCTCGTATTGTTTTATCTGTTTGCATTTAGATTTTAATCTCTTTAAATTATTCACTCCCAAATACCAGGCACCCAAATTTTAGGCCTCCAGTTTTCACTTTTTCTTTCTTTTTTTTTTTTTTTTTCACTTTGAAAAAACTCAGCTTTCCAGTTTAGCAGGAGATCCCTTGGTTTTGTACGGCCTATTTAGAGTCTGAACTTGCAGGGCCTCTGCAAAACAAGCTCTCATTGGCTTGATTAGGAGTGGAGTAAAAACGTTTTAGGAACTCAGCAGTACAGCTTTTATTTTCATCTTACAAACAGAGGATGGAGGAATGTGCTCTCACATTCTTCTTGGTGGAACAAAATTAAAGAAGGCTAATAGGAAGGCTGATTTGGAGGTGAGATTTCTTTTTGTCTAAACGAGTACAGTTTTACTGAACCATGAGCATGTTTAAAGGCCTGGCCTCATCTTTTTTTTTTTTTTAATTATTATTATTTAGGAGAGAGCTTTGCTGAAATATACATTGTGATTAGAAGGTCTTCTTTATCTAGAAAAAGAGCCAGTCTGAAAATTGCTGTGCAGTAAATAAGTAGATTAGAGGAATACTTTTAGCACTTTGAAGAAGAAATAAGAGCATGGACTTCCTTCTGGACTTGCATGAAAATGGATGGCATGCAGAGTAGTATCTGTTTGATTGACTTGAAATAGCTGAAATCGTGCAGCTAAGAGTTGCTGGCTTTGCCCTGCCCTTTGGGTTAGAGTACAGAGAGCACTCACTGTTTAAGTCTTGATCTCACCATCCATAAAATGTGAAAGACAACATTATCTGGGTTGCAGGGATGCTGGGAGATTATGTAATGTTTGCAGAGCTATTTTAAAATATGAAGTACTGTGAATTATGCAGTATAATTCCTAAGAATGAAGACTTATACTCTCTAAAGAAAATAAGAATGTAAAATCCTAAAGAAAATTGTTTTGGAGAGCATCTTTAACTACTTTTATCTACACTATTTATCTATTTGCTAATTAGAATTATTTTAGTCTGTTAGAGCTTGATCAGAATCATTTACATGAAAAAGACACCTGACTGTGGTTACCACTGAAGTGCACTCAATCCAATGAGAAAATAATTAAAAAGTTATCACTGTACTTTCCAAAGGTCCCCCTTCTTCCACCACATGTTTTTATAAGCTACTTAATAATTTAATTCTTTCTGTGTCTATGTTTCAAGTTGATTAAATCTGGGCAGCTAAGTGGTGCTACCCTTCCAAGGGATTCATTTACCAAGAAATCTTCTTCACTATGATTTAGTCTTTCATCTTGTATGAATGTGGCTTTACTCATCACTAATTCACACCACACATCACAGGCTACATCAACATCTGCATCTTCTGAACGGAATGATTTCATTTCTTCCCCTTTAAGAATATCTGTCATTCTGAAGTCCCAGTCATCAGCTCCTAACAACCTTTCCAGCTGTACAAAAATGCATTCTGAATAAACATTGGAAGGAAAGAAGCATAAATATTTGACAGCATTCACAGCAGAAGCAGGTTATTAAGCACTCTGCATTTCAGAAGAATACTCCAGGCTGTCTCCAATGAAGTATTACAAGTGAGACTCCAAGTGTTTTTAAATCTAAATAAGCTTTTACTTCGGAACAGGCTATTACTCCCTGGATATGAGGAGAGAAGATATGGATATGCGGACAGGCATAAGATTTTGCAATTTCATATTCATTTTGGCTTCTTTTGCGATTATCTTATTCTGTATACCTGAACCTTTGTTACTTGCATTTTGGGCTTGCCTGACATAGACACTGCAGCAGAACTTAAAATGAGAAATTAATGACTTCCTCCCTATGGAGTTAGTTAATGCTTATCCCATAGGTCCAAAATTTAAATGATTTGGTTATCTGAAAGACAGCTTTGTTGTCTCATTCTCCATATGGGAAACATTTAATGCTGTTGTGTAGTAATACAAAAACTACTGAGAGAAGCATTGGGAAGAAGAGTAAATTGCTTTTACTGTCTCTCAACACCTTCACTAGAACTTCAAGTATTTCTCCAGCATCTATGTGACTGCCCATTTAGGTATCAATGGAGTAGCACTGGAGTGTAATATGGAAGCATCATTGGAAGGCCAATCTAAGGCACTTTCAAAATCATATTTTTAGCCATGAGGCCCAACAGCTTCTTGGCAGAATTCATAATTTATTTTGAATTCTAAAGTTTCTAACTTTTTCTAGCAGGCAGACTCCAAACTAACCTCAATAACCTAATCTCAATTAGATCAAATATATTCCTTCATCAAAAAAATAGCACAAATATATGCAGTTCTTCCCATATCTATGTCAATACCAGATATATCTGTCAAAACTTGCTTTGTATACACATATGTGTATAAACATATGTATATACACAACTGATAAGTGCAATCAGTGTTCTACTCTTATTCTGTAGTCCATTTAATTTTTTGAAATCTTATGGTCTGGGCTGCTGAAAGTCACAAAATCCTTGTTCCAGCCCTCCTACACCTGTGCAGAGCTCTTTTGCATCTGCACAGTTAGTTCAGCTGGGGCCTCTGGCATATGTGCCTGCACTGGCAGAGCCAGTTCTTCATCATAAAAGATGTAGATTAGCAAGACTTTTCCAGTGATGTCAGTAGAAAGCTTTTGGTGTTGGAGTTTGGCAGGGTAACATTCCATATTAAAACATGGATTTTTGACTAGACATTGGCCTAAACTTAATCTCTTTTCCAAACAGTTGCAATCATTGCAAAAATACTGAAAAAAATTACTTGCAGAGCATATTTGTTTTACAGTGATCAAAGATGGCCAAATACATTTTCCCATCTGAATTTCTATTGGACACTCCTTTTCTGTTTAGCTTAATGGGAAATTTGCCATACGGTAGGGGATGAAATTTCTGAAAATGCAGAGTCTGTAGACAGTATCTACAGAGCATCCCATACAGCTCTTTCACATGAACATGCTGGACACATTACCATCAAATCCACTCCGCACCATTTTTTTTCTCCCCAAGTAAGACTTGGCGTAAGCTTTTCACCACATGTTATACCGAAGTGTAAAAAACTGAAGTACAAACCCATACTAAATTGACAATAAAATATAGCACAAGAGATAGTACAGTCAACCTGACTGTACATTTATGAACCTTACTAGAGTAGGAATTATCTTGCACATATAAAAAATGTCAGACGCCAGCCAAAAAGCAGACATATTCAGCACTGAGCACTCACTATTTAAGCACTTAATTCCTGTCATCTAATATAGCAGTTCTAACTACAGGGCAGTGAAAAAAAAATCAGGCATCGAAATAACCAAGCATGTCAGCTCAGACCTTAATGATAAGCTCCTGACAGAAAAGTACAAAAATCAGATAACTCATACTTCTGAACTACCTCGAGGTATAAGTACAGGCTTAATTGCAGAAATATATAGTAAAGCTTCAGCTTTAAAGTTTTATTATAATGGATACTCATATCACTGCTTTAAGTCAATTATTTGAAAGGGCAGTTTGGAATATAAAATGTTTTTCAGCATTAGCATCGATATGCAAATGCTTGAGGTTTTTTCCTACATCACACTGTAGTACAAAATTAACTTCAGAGAGAAAAAAAGGAGCAGTAAAAATATATTCTGCTTTTAAGAAAAACATTTAGAACAATATGAGCATAACTAACGTGTAATTTTTAGTATGCCAATATTGATGACTGTGGCTTACAGTAAGCCAAATTTGGGACTGAACAATCGTACGAAATCCTACTGCCTTTACAAGCACTACTAGCCAGGACAAAATTTGCCCAGGAACATTAACACTTAAAAGATTATATTAAAATATGGAAGATGATTTAAACTTTCTAGAAAAAATTTAAATGCCTGTGGATGAAATGTAGTTAAATAAATTTTTTATTTGTTAGCTAGTCTCACACACCCTGAATGTATGCACATTTGAAAATCTTGTTTAACCTGATTTTTTATAAGCATCTTTTTCCATTTCAACATAATCTTTTAAATGTGTTACAGCAACAAGAACTCATAAGTCACATAAATTCAGCATCTTCAATTTGATGAGCTAACTAGTGCAATGGCATAAATTGCATTTTCCTACTCTGAGACTAAGTACATTATTTTTGTCTAATCCTCTGTTTTGCACCAGATCCTTCCTGAGAAGTCTTAAAAATGCAGAGAAAAGAACAACAGAACTTTTTTATTTCAAATGGGGGCATTTAAGTGGGCTATTCCATTACCTGCAACTACCAGACATGCCTAATGTACACAACAGAACAGACCTGATGTTTCTTCAGACCTAGAAGCATGTATTATGGGCAAAACAAGATGGTTAAAGAGCATTTACATATCTCACATCCAAAATTTAAAAATATGCAAGACGAAATCCATTCCAGTGAAATGTAAGGAGGGGTGTTTTGGTCCTCACTTCACTAAGGTAAGAAAATGCTGTATACTACACTGTTAGGACATGTCAGAAGGCAATGCCTTTCTTACTGTGCCCTTGCAAGCATATGGCTAGCAGCTATAGAAATGTAGCACACGCTATGCTGCAACTTCAGTGACGCTCCTAGAGCTTGCGTGCGAAGTCTAACACCACACCCAGAGTGTTACTGAGACATCAGATTGTAACGCATACAGATTCACCATCCAGTGTGTCAGAAACAAGGAAGTTTGGTCTTCAGTGTAGGTTGTGTTTACCTATTCTGTTTACTAAGCCAGTGACATTAAGATCCATGCAAGTGTCTTCACTGTAGCTGCCATTTGGGCAGTTCAGATAAGCTAGAGGAGGTAATCTCCTGAATGCCACGTGCCATACTGCTGAACCCTAACAGATGCAGTCACATTGCCAGGCAACTCATGATAAAAATAATAATAATTAATAAGTTAATAATTAATAAGTTAATAATTAAAAAGTTTTTGATGCTAACAACCGACAAAGCTCATAACCACTGTTAAAATCAGGTGAAGCAATGAGGACAAAACAACCTCTCTAGAGAATAAACATCAAAATTACATTACACAATGCACATGTACTCCTTACCCTAGAGCTAAGACTTCTTGATTAGCACTGGCCACCATGCGTGTGCCGTGTGGTTGCTGGTACCAACAACAAGCAGAGCTGGACCAGTCTGGGGGGTGTGGTAATGTGTGGGGAGCTCCGACTGCTCTTGGGGAGATTTTTTTGTTCTAAAGATCATCTGCATTTTGTATTTTTTTTTTTTTTCACAAGGTTATCTTGAAGAAGTCTTTTTAAGTGCTTTTCAGCAAAACTGCTTTTTGGAAACATCATTTAACTTATAGTGAAATCAACACTGATAAAGTCATAAAACCATTCGCTAATTTCATATTTGCATCTTCAGAGAAAAAACAGAGAAAATTCACAGTCAAAAAAACAAACAAACAAAAAAACCAACCCAAAAAACCCAACCCTTGCACCACAACACAATTCTAAAGATGAATTGCAGAATAAACCCAGGAAAGACTGAACAGATAGCCTTCTAGATATTGGTTTCATAAGAAATTGTTCCACAGAGAATCCATGGTATCCATAAACATAGGTTTTGTTTATGTGTCAAAACTGCTATCCTTATGCATGGATGGATAGAAAGTATAAATTAAATATCTCAAAAAATGATCAGAGTTCTCTTCCCACAGCTATACTAGAAACTGAAGTCAGCTGGAAAATTAGTTCTGTTGTCCTTGGAATTTCTAAGCTGTTAGGTGAGGCAGGCATTTTTAAGGTAAATAGAGGCTAAGAAAGCAGCCTGTTTATATTTGAGAAACTCCATCTCGCCAAGATAAAAATGATGTTATCCAAATGTGGTTTATTTCAGTTTAGAACCATGGTTCTTTCTCCAAATGAAAGCCAAATGTAGGTAATACCTCAAGATTGGTTTGGTTGTGTTATACTCCTCAAACATAACAAGGAAAACTGTAATTTCAGTCTGAATCTATTTAAGAGTAAAGATTGAGGCATGCACTGACCAATTTTTTGATGTACTAGCACTGGTTGATGTTATTTGAAACAGCCCCTAATGTTCATGGAAGCCTCCTTCCTGAGGGCACATAAAGAGGCTCATACTCGATGAACTTCCTTATTTATTTCCATCTGATGCTGAACAAACTTGAAACATCTTTCTCTTCTTTAGGATTCAGAATGCACTGATATTTTCTACACCATGATATCTCATATAGGTTTGGATGAAATATGATTTTGGATTCTAAGGTACAGATGTTCAGTGGCTTACAGTGGAAGCAAACATGACAACTCCCTGGTTACACTTTTATTTTGACACCTGCTTTAATCCATTTACTACATGCCACATCAACTTATTTTTCCAACTTGCACCATTATAAGTTGAAAGATTTGTAAAATAGGTTAGATTTCTTATTAATACAATCTTGCAAATAAACTCATCCAATAAATATTTGTTTCTCTGTTCTTCTGTTAAGCAATATTATTTACAATACCATGGTTTCATAGAAGAGAAAGCTCAGGGGAGACCTTATAACAGTCTTCCGGTACCTAAAGGGGGCCTGTAAGAAAGCTGGAAAGGGACTTCTTACAGGGGCAGGTAAGGATAGGACAAGATGGAATAATTTTAAACTGAAAAAGAGTAGATTCAGATTAGATGTTAGGAAGACATTCTTCACGATGAGGGTAGTGAGACACTGGCACAGGTTGCTCAGAGAAGTCGTGGATGCCCCATCTCTGGAATTGTTTACAGCCAGGGTGGATGGGACTTGGAGAAACATGGTCTAGTGTGAATCCTTGCCCATGGTAGGGGGACTGGAACTAGACGACCTTTAAAGTCCCTTCCGGATCTAACCATTCTATGATTCTATGAAATCCACCATTTCTCCCATGTCTGAAGTCAGGCTGACAAGACCTGTAATTTCTCAACTTATACTATTTAACATTTTAAACAATGGGACAACTTTTTGTTTTGTTTTGTTTTTCCCCATGTCTCTGGAAATCCTTTCTGTTTCCCAAGACTTAATAAAAGTAAATTTTAACAGCTCAAAATGTTCATGAGACATCTCTTAAAACACTCATGGGAAATTTCTGTACCTGTTGATTTAGGTGATGCTGTTTAAAAATGCTCCTAAATAACCACAAGAATGGAAAACATTTCATCAATCTATCCCATGAATACATCATTTACCTCTTTCCTAGTTACAGAGTAGAAATATTTATTGAACACATCTGCTCACCCCGGAGTAAGAATGTTACCTTTTCATCTAGTAATTGTGTATAATTGCTTTGTTCCTTTAATCTTAATATATTACCATTCTCTAATAGTAATAGGCTTTTCTGTACTTCTTTTGCTTCCCTTATAAACTTTCTACTAGTTCTACTTTTTTCTCACTTTAATTTGCTGAATTGCCCCTCTTCAGGATTTAAATACTTCCCTCCTACCCCATATGCTTCTTTTTAAATCAGTATAAGGTTTTCTTTCCTAACTTTGAGGTTTTAGGTTTAAAGATAGAAAAGTAAAATCTTGCCAACTACTTCCCAAGCATGATCAATATTTATATTCTTTCCTTATGACTTAACTTATAATCAATTACAGATCCATGAGCATTAGGTAGGATTTTATTATACTCATATATATCTCAAGTAATCATTTAATATTTAGAAATAACCACCAATATTTAGTTCCAAGATCAGTCCTACATAAGGATTACTACAGATTTCCTATGGAAGATGTAATGTTTATCAAGTCAGCAAATGGATAGTTATAATTTAAAATTCATGAAAGAAATTCTAACATTCTCTGGCACAGAGGTTTAGGTGTCTGAAGGTCTATGATAGTCCAATCATAAACATTTCACACTATGCTCACAAGCAGGTTTTTCTGGGCATGCTTTTTGTTTATGTTGGTGTTTGCCACAGATCCCCAAATCATACACATGCTGCCAGTGAGAGCACTTTGACAGCTAACCCACGCACACTCAGGAATGTGTTTTCCAGCTAGTGATGAATTTGGACTCTGTTGTCAAATAGCGAGTTCTAATCCTACGGATTACATTACTAACAAAGTTGAATGTATTTGCTAACAAATGACAGTTTCCAAATTGTGCTATCACTCTTAAAAAAAGAATCACTTCTCATATATCATGATGTCTTAAGCAGCTTTGTTCCTAATACTCACTTTCTCTGCCTCCCTACATTTTCTTGCAATTAGCTTAGCTGGCATCTGCTTAGTTTAGAATGAAAGTCCCATAAAACAGGCATTTTCAAAACACACATCACATACCATAAATAAGACTCACTTCAAAATGATCTTCCTGTATTGGGGTGAGGAGCAACTAGGACTACTGTTGCTACTACCCTGCACAAATGTAACTCATTGCTGCAGGGTTGAGTCTGGAAGAGTATAATACCCAGCTCTGAGGATAAAAGGGGTGTTTGTAGTCTTACCTAAAAACAAGAAAGAAAATATGTAACTTGCAGATCCCAATCACTGCCCCATTGCTGGCCATCATCATTGAACTGTGACTGGAAATAAAACCTTACACACCCTAGAGATACTCCTCCCAAAGTGTCTTCAGTTGTATGTAACTCAACCTCCTTTTGTCAATCCCACTGAACAGATAAACTAGTTACTTAAAATTTAAGAAAACTATTAGAATAGGGGTTATTTCACTGTCAGTTACAGCTGCCTGAAACCTTGGCAAATTAGGCCACTGACTTTCCTGGGTTTCAGTTAATACATTAATGTAAAAATATTTTCCTGCCTTTATGAAATCTGTTAGTGTCTGTGAAACAAAAGTGATGGGCAAGCATAAATTATCATTACTTTAATTTCCTGTTTCAGCTTCTTCAGATGACGTGAATCATTCTTTTCCATCCCTACCGTAGCCTAAGAATACCAGAAATCTGGTTCTTTTTGTTTGATTGGTTTGCTGTTGTTTTGAGGCAACTGCCCACGCAAGGAAAATTTGATAAGGAGACTCCTTTTCAGAGGCTTATCCAAATGGAAACTCAACATTTTCCATTTGTAACTAAAATTGGAAAAAAACTGGATGATTTCTAATGACAGTCTACATTGTGCTACTCTATCAGTGATGCTTGCCCCTGAACTACATCTACTTTATTACAACAATCTGCATACTTTCCTGTGACCCATCGGACATCTAGGTCTGCTGCAAGACATATAGCAGTTCTAAGTCTTATCAAATATGTAAATCTTCATTTTCACTATGGAAACTCGAGTTCACATTTGAATATTTCACAGAAATATGCACTTTCAACCATGGCTGCAGGCTATTGTCCCATTGTGTAAATCATCCATTTTTAGAACTAAATGTACAATTATGCAGCTCAAGTCATGCAGAAGACTCATGGAATTTGTGCATATTGCTCATGCAAGAGTTGTATTTTTATCCCCTTTTTTTGTTGTTAAAGCAAGTATTTGTACATAAATAGATCTGAAATGCAGATAAATGGCTGTGTTCAAATTATCAAGGACTGTAAAAGAGGCCATGGCAAAGGACAGTTTCCTTGGGTGACTGAGAGTCAGTATGGTAAATTACAAAAAGCTTTTATTAATCAGTAAATTGCAGTATTTCTTCAGTTACCAAGGAACTTGGCAAACATTTCTCATATTAGGCAATTAAAAAGCCAATAGCACTATTGTTTGGCAACTTCAAAAGCACTTAACTTCAAAATTACAAATTAAAACAAAGACCAGAAATAAAACAATTATCTTTTGTTGCTTTTGACTTCTGGACTTGCAATCAGAAATCAGGGATACGTTACACATCAAGGCTGCCTGGGGGTCACCAAGTAAAGTGATTGCAATTAACGATTGCATGCGAGAAGATTCTACACCCAAATGGAAAAGAATGACAGACTGTTTACGAAATGGGGGGATTTAAACTATTTAGTAAGTATTACAGTCTCCACAAGTCCTCTTTACTGATATTTGAAGGAATAAAGCTGTGATGTAGCTGTGTATAGCAGAGAGTGTCCTGAAAATATTCAAACCAAATCAAATTTTCAAATGCAATGTGAACTATTCTGAACACCAGTAAGAGGAGGAATCCTTTATTAATAACACCGTTGTTAATTATTGATACCATGAATGTGCTAAACATAAATAGACAAATCGGTGATAGAAGATAATTCTCTTTTGTACAGCCTCTAACCTGAGCAGGATTTAAAGGTCTGGCAAATCCTGCTTCCCTAAAAATACCTTTGAAGGTCTGTGTCTCTGACAGCTTTACTTATGAAGCCTGTCATCCAGTAGCATGTTTATTCCTTTTTAATGATAACCAGGAGTTTCTGAAATGTGTTAGAATTCCCATAAATAAGGACAAAGTAGTTTTGGGTGACTTGGAGAACTGTTTTGGGCAATTACCTTCAAGAAGCTAGATATTTAAGTGAACAGGCTCTCTTTGTTGATTTTATATGGAAACCCTAATAATGGACTCCAACTCCATTATTTGAATGGTTTAATTTTAAAAAACACTGATCGCAGTGGGAGTACCTGGTGCTAACCCATTTTAAAAGTAGGGACAGTGATTAGAATGCATAAATTTACCTGTCTGGTTTTTAAAATCTTGCACTTGAGCCTAAAATTTGTCACATCTCTCCTGAAAATCAGCTTTCTCACAGCATTCTTATTAGGGCTTTCTGTTTCCTTCCAGCCTAAAAAAATGAGAACACCCACCACTCTTAGTGACTGGTGGTTTTATCTTTGTATTAATTGGAAAGTAGAGGAAAAGAAAAAAAGAATAAAAAAAATACAAAAATGCCTTAAAATGTTGTTTCCACCCTTGCTCCCATCTTGATCCTACTAGTAAAACCATTCTAAATCAAGGTTTGGGCCAAAAGTCTTATTTTACTCTAACCAGGCTATCTTCTTTAAGAAACAAACAAGTTGGCATGTTCAGTGGCCCAAGCAATGAGAACTTCCCAGAAGACATTATCAAACAGCTGGAGGAAGCCTGATGGAGGAGTCTGCCACGATTATGATTAATCTCTGCTGAATAGTTGATGGACTGAAGCTGTCACACTGGAAAACTCTCTCCTCCTGGATCTGCTGCCTTTATATCTTTTTCCATGAGGAGACTCTTGTGCATGTCTTTTCCCTGACTAGGTGCAGACTTCTTTTTTTATTGGTTAACTGAAAGTCCTCACCTTAAGGTATTTTTTTTTCCTTGCATTTGCTTTTAGGCCTGTATAAGCACAACACAAGTGTAATAGGGAAATGCAAAACCAGATCCAAGCTGTTGTTAAGACATTGTTGAGAGGTGGAGTTGGCTAGAGTTAATTTTGTGCTGAACAGCTCACTGTAGCATGATAAGATTTGTTTCTGTATTTCTGTTAATATGGCTGGAATACAGCAAACTTTTTCATTGAAACTCACGTATACACAAAAGACAAACACTTCTAAACTTGTAGAAAGACAGGTCATGAAATGAACTCCCAAGAGATGGGGAAACCTATGTTATCAGTCCTTTTTCCACTGGAGGGAATACACACCGATATGAACGTCGCTCTTGGAAGCTATAGTTTCATGTGTTAGCAAATACATGCTTCCTCTAGATAACCTGGGGCATATTCATCATCATATTGACTCAATACACCTATTTTATACAGGAATCAGCTACATAAGAACAAGAAAAAAAAAATAAATTAAAAACAGGCATAAATCAATAGAGTCTACCTTACTGCAAAGCAGTGTTTTCTGCACATATGCTTGGGCAGAAAGGATGACTGGGCATTCTAAATCCAGGACAGCATCTATTTGAAAAACAGATTGTCATGCGTAATGTTTAAGATCCTGCTTACTACTGTATTCAGCAAACACAAAATAACTTTCAAATCATATTGTGTGCCAGGTTTCAACACAATACAGAAGCAAGAGTAACAGATGATTATGTTGTAGCCTGTTTTGCTATTGTCCAGTGCTACCTCATGCTGCCCTGTGCCCCATGAAAAATCACCTCTCCCAGTCACATTCTGACTTCTCCCAGTCAGGGTCATGTCAGAGTCACACCAGCTCCTGCCAGCCAGACTGACACCCAGTAGATTTGATACCTGGAATCAGAGTGACCATAACATCTACGTGTGCATGTGTGTATGCATATATACATGAAAATATACATACAGACTTATACACACATATCTATACATATGACTTAATACGTATTTTAAGAAAAATAATAGGGATTGCAACCTTTTTTCTTATAAATGAGCATTTGCTTCAAATCCTGCTTAAAATTGGAGCAGAAACACTGAAAAAATGGCTTTTGTTAATCATGCTTTAGAACAGCCTCCCAGAGGCTGGCCTGGCAGGAAAAACTGTGCCACACCTACAGAGGATTAGCCAGGTCATCCCAGGGAACAAGTCCACTGAACACTTCTCAATGTGTTTGGAGCAGGTCAAGAGGTGCAGCCCCCTCTGCTCTCATCCATGTTAAACAAGGACTCCACTAAGAATTCCTGACACATGCATATCTGTCCTGAGACTACCCACAATAGGGATTAAAGAGATGTACAATTTAACCTCAATTCATAATCCTGCTTAAATCGGGAGGAAAATAAATCACTAAGAGCAATGACAGTACTGTTCTCTGTGCTTTGCCTGTGACCCCAGCAGGTCTCTTTGGAAGTACAGGAAAGACTGCTGCAATCACTAAAGGAGCATGCTGCATATCCACTATGTGCTGCATGCTTTCCATGTTTCTGGATGCAAACCATGGTGCAGTTAGCAATCATAGATTGCTGACTTTCTCCAAGAAATAAATTACTTACTAGACCAACTTAACTGAATCCCATATATATTCCCGTTTGTTAGAGAAGGCATGCCTCTCTGCTTCTGCAACTGTTGCTTACCCTCAGAGGCTATCCCTCTTTCTGCTTTTTCATTACTAGTATTAGCAGATTTTTGATTCCACAATCCTGGGTGCCAGCTGTGTCAGGATGCGTTCTAATCAGGATGCTCCATTTACTGGGCAAATTTACAGGAAGAATGTGGCAGTCATTTAACAGCTGAGATCACTGAAAAGATGAACTTCAAGATTTCCATCCTTTTTGTGAGCATCTTAGCATTTGCAGTTCACTGGGCACTTGTGATCTGACCTTATTCTGGTCAGAGCTGCCTTTGTGTTTTTTTTTAAACGGTGGAGTTGTTCTCCCCCTTTTGTGAGGAAAAAGTCCCCTTTTTGGACTTCTGTGAGATTCATCCAAGTCCAATATAAAAACATAAAGTTATTCCTGTAACAGCATGTGTATCTAAACAAAATAAAGACCAGCATTTAAAGCTATGAAGACATTTTGTACCACTCCACATCATACTGAAATGAGTTTTCATCCTGATTCAGTCTATGTAGGTGCCCCCTTTTTGCCTTTATTAAAGTGCATTTTTCTTGGTGTGTGCTCGTGTGTGTAACTGGAATGCTATTCCCTGCCAGAAACCTATGGCTCTGGAAAAAAAAATAAAGTAAAAAATTGCCTTTTAAGGAAGAGCCTAATCCCATTAAAGGTGTGATACAGCTGCAGGAGAGATAAAGTGGACAGCCATTTAAAAATTTAGGTTGGTTATAATAGCCTAAGCTAATCTATTTCTTACTCACTGTATTTCCTAATTCCTTTCCTAATGCATTGCCTACAAAATTTCATGGCAAATTACTATTTTTTAAACATTATATGTTCGCAATAACTGGGGTGTTCAGATCTGCACCTTCAGAACATTTGAAGACATGTTCAGAGATGAGTTTTTTCTGCAAGCGTGTTGGATGGGGGATGGGTGCAAATTTGATATTGATTAGATTTATTCATAGAAATAACTTCTCAGAAATTTGACATATAAGCTGATTTTTATAGTCTCTAGGAATTATTCAACTCCCCCTATCCAAACTCACAAAATCTCTCTCATTCTCTCTCATCCATAGTCAGATGGTCTAGCCAGTAGTCTGATCCAGCCGTGCTCTACTTTCACACTGAGTGACAGTAAATGGAAAGGAGCATTTGCATCACTTCATGCTAGTTGCAATCACACAGTAGCAATGGCTTTGACTTGGATGGGATGAGACAGAGGCTTCACATGTGCCACAGTGACTGCAAAAATGCTTGCCTAATACAATGCAACGCTGCATTACATAGGTACCTGTGCAAACACGGTGTAAGATATTGCCATTCAGATTCACGTTTAGAGAGAATTTATACTCGTTGTGCTGTGTTCAGAGTGGCTTGTTACTTGGGGGCAGCACAGCAACAAATCCATATTGCTGTTGCTGGGTGTAGATGAGTGAAAAGACCACAGAATAAGAAGATACTCTTTGAATGTATTCTGTAAAAGCAGAGAAAGAACTTTTTTTCTTCTTTATTTCCACAATACATCTTTTCAGATTTATACAACATTTATATGAAAAGTTTGGCAGAAAATGCAACTCTCCTGCTCAGAAATGAGCAAGGAAATTTCCAAGGAAATTTTCGGTTTATTTTGATCCAGCTGTTTCTTATTTTGTTTCCAAGCAGAAACAGAACGAAAGTTACAATGAAAAGAAAATTCCAATCTAAAAAAATTAATTACTACTTTTACCAGACAAAACTTCTGGTTTTGATTTAAACTCCAACTTTTGTTGGCAAAACATTTTCAGGCAAAACATTCCAGACAGCTTGAAATTTGAAGATAATTCGAGAATTAGAAACATGACCACCCACCACATCTGTAAAAGCTACTTGTTGCAGACCTTTAAAATGTGAATATCCATCCTTGCAAGTAAATAGACTTGCCCACAGGCAGACTTCTTCATCCTAGGTAATATTGCCAAAAGCTTCTTAACTGATATATTTTGGGTCTTGGTAGCCGTATTTGTAATGCTAATGGCAAGCTTCTGTGCAGGAAAGCTGAAATCAGCCTCGCCATGCAAAGGTTTCAGAAGCTCTATTGCCTGTGAGCAGGGACACACCATGAACAGCCTAGAACAGCAGAGACCCACTGCCCCTTGGCTCTAGGGTTTTCCTCCTGTTCACACTCAGCTTTTACTTTTAATGCAGCCTGTATACTAAAAAGGAGCAGATGAACCTTCTGTAAAAACCACTTCTAGCATGCAACTCCCAATGTTGTATTTTAAATCAAAATATATATTTTCATACAGATGCAAAACATAAGGGACACCAACAGTGTTCCATTTTAGTAGATGCACTTTAGTTTCCAAAATCATAGAAATTAATTGCCAATAACCACCTCAGTGCAGATGCATTGTGGTGGATTACAGTAAAATATATTTCATTTCTTTCATTTCTTTGTTCTACCTTAGTGCCATTTAACTGTCTCCCTCTTTACACATATCCACACTGCTTTTGTATATCCTTCATCTTATAACGTGTGCTTCACCAACAGGCTAAGCAAACATTTACAGTGATATATAACGCTTACTGACAGCGTCAAGCCAAATAGACTATGATCCAAGAACAGGCTTGATTCCTCTCAGTCTCCTCTCCTCAGGCAAAAGTTTGAGTGAATAGATAAACCCTGTTCTGCACCTTGAAGGTCGAGAGAATAGCTTTGACAAGCCAACAGGGAAACAAATTCTGGGGCTGACAGAGTTCCTCTAAGAACCATCTGCCTCCAGCATACCAATAACTGAACTTAAAGATTGCTAAGGAAATAACCCATTTAATATCTATTATCACAGCACAAGATTAGAGAAAATCACTGACACCCAGATAATCGGCACGCAAGCTACAGACCCAGAGCTCCTAGCCAACATGCTAAATTAGGCTACTTGAAGGTTTGGTATTAGAGAGCAGTTTCTTGTTTCTATTACAGGGTTTTCATACAGTTGTAGAGGCTTCAGTGCTCTGGCCTTGATGGTTTTTAACCCATTTAATACTTCTAAGATATTTAAATATCAACTTGAATTAGCAAGTTGCAACAAACCATCCCTTGTGTACTATCAAGTTGCTTCCGCTTTTACTTGGTTTAATACCCATTTTCAACTCGTCCTTAGATCTCTCTTTCCCTTAAAAAAAAAAAAACAAACATTAAATTCAGTTCTCACTCTGCCTCTGATTTCTAATTGATTTTACAGAAGTACCAATAGTTTGTCCAACGGACTACACAAGCTGTACTGTGAGGTTCCCTGACAGAAGCTGCAGCTTCTCATTCTGGTATAGCATGCTTACCAGCCCCACGGAGGCAGAGGGAATGATCCTAATGAGCACGCACAGTGTGACTGCCTGGTTCCTGGGGAGAAAACCCCAAAGCAACCAAGAAACATTTAAAAATCTTTCAGAAAGATATTCCCCTATTTCCAGTCCCCATCTCTCTCTTCATCTGAACCACTCAGCCTTATGTCCTAGTGTGTGGTCCAAGTGTACCAGGACCTTGCTGCTGTTGATGCCAATCACAACCATACTGAGCATGTATATTCTTGAACTCCTGGTTCAATAAAAGCCCTGGAATACCAAAGTACAAAGTACCAGCCTTGCTCCTGGTTCAGGCAGTATTTGCACAGCTATCTACACACAACACCAGCAGGAGGGCGAGAACCACCTGCAGCTATTGGGGGGCACCACCAGCCCAGGAGGCACTGAGCTGCTGCTGCTGGGGATAGGAGAGGGCTGTCTGTGCCTGCCTGGTAGACCCTCAACAGCAGTCCTCTCCACTGCTCATTTATCTAACCAGAGGAAAATGAGCTTTACTATTTTGCCTATTTAGTCACACCTCAGCACGTTTTAGCTTGTCATAACCTAAACTTTGAGATACTCTATACTAACCCCACACCCCTTGTTCTTTGTTGAAAAGCTTTAATCAAACGCTTCTCTTTAGTTGCTGGTCTTCTTTGTTTGATAATGAGGGAAAATATTTTAGCCCTGAACATAAAGTCATTTTAAGTGTTGTCATTTTTTCACTTGCTGCTGAAAGCAATGAGGACTAGGCCTGAGACTTTTCTATAATATAACTGCATGTACTTTATTGAATTCATGCCTTGTCCTTGATTTACTTAAAATTTACCTTTTTTTCTGTCTTCTCCATCTTAGCCATTTTCCCTAAGGTCCTAGTAGATAGATAAATTTTAGTAGAAAACATTCTACCCATACTTCTATAAATTATTTCCATGCTGCCAGATCGCTAGCAAAAAATGAGAGTGGAGATGTCTGCTGCAAATTTAATGTAGCTGATTATTTGTGCACAGATGGACACAGTGACAAATAATGTCACAAACATACACCTAACCTGCCTGTTTTAGCTATTACATTTCTGCAACTCTATTTTATTTAAACGCTAGGTAGTTCTGCTGTTTTCAGTACATGCCAGAATGCAGTGCTCCGATCATTCCAGGACAACTATTAATCTTCGGTCAGGCAAAGAACATTGACTTTCAGCTAGGAATCATGCTGGCATTAGAGAGAACACGTTTGTAAAATTAAAAGGAAGTCCTTGCATATTTGTCAATGAATCCTGCGGCTTTATATTTCCTATAGTCTTAGAAAACTATATTCAAGATATTTTTTTGTGAATTGCCCTCCTACTTTCTTTTCTTTCTCATCACCCCCCGCCCCACATCCCCCCCTTCTCCAGTGACTTGTACATTTCCTTTTCCAAAAACTCTGAGAGAAAATACCTCTTCAGTGCACTTGGGACATCATGTAAGTGATGCTACCTAAATAACTGACCCACTTCTTAACAGCTTTTAAAGCCTGTTGACATTTTTTTTATTATTTCTAAATCTTAGGAAAACTTTTAAAGAAGTTTCAAGATAAATGTCTAAAACCTTCTGGGTTACTTTGAAAGTCTAAATCCAAGTTCCTTTTTCAGTATTAGATTATTTGATTCTCATGACAGAAAAGAATTTTGCATGGTCACAGCATATTACAGGGTTAAGAGAAACTCTGCACTGTGCAAGCAATTCTGGGTTGAATGCATGGAGACACAACTGCCATTTCCTTTAACTTCACTCCCATGAAGCTCAGGAAGGTGGATTTACTCCCTCCTTACCATGCTTGCAAAAGGAATACAAACTTGCCAGAATGGGATGGCATGAGCTATCTCCTCCTTGGAAGGTACATGGAAGAAAATTGCACTAACACTTTGGTCAAGTCTGCACTCTAACGTTATTAGTGAAACCACATAACATCTACATTTCTTCACAGTATTTACTGCATTCTTTATAATGATATTAAAACACTTTTGTTTTAGGTCCCTTCCACAGATCCTGCTTTTAGTTATCTTTGCTAAGCTAAACCAAACCTTTTTTTTTTTCTTTTCTTTTTTTTTTTTAAGAAGCTAACTCATTGCACATCTCTTTTGTGTCTGTGCTGGAAATTGCAGGTGTTCCTGCAGTGTTAATGCACATATGCCACACTGTCCCTTCACTATTGCAGCTTCTCCAATACTGCAGGGTGCAGATAGCCATCATTTTTGAAAATGCTGGATCCTCTGTATTTGTCTGGAATATTGTCATGTCAGTTGGACTGACACGAAGCTGTATAAAACCCAGCAACAGCACATCTGTCCCTTCAAGCATCTAGTTCTCATGGATCTGTTTGACTATAGGTACTTAACATAACTGGAGGGATGAACAGAACCCTTAGTTTTTATTTTCTTCTTAAGGGCTGTTTTCAGTGTGTTTGCTCATACATTATCATGGGGGAGGGCACTCTTTCCCTGCTCCAAGAGGCCATGGCTTCCCTCAGCTCCCAGCCATCACATCAGGAAGGATTAGCCTCACGCCCCTGCACTGCAGCATCTCTGAGCACAGTTGTCCCACTCACCTCCCTCCACAAGGCCTCACCTTCTCTACCCTTTTGAGTCCATTTTCAAATGACAGGTTTCTTCCTGCTGTCATGCTGACCCTTGATCCACAGCAGTAATGGTGTAAACAGACCAGTCAACATCTGACAAATACTGTGATGGGCCTGGGGGATGGTTTGCTTTTTGGAAAGAGTTTTCCGATATTGCTGCTTGAACACTGCTGTGAATGCCATTTGACCCTCTACTTCCACAGATTTGTGGTGCAAAAGAGATAGTGTTTTCTGTTTTGGCTAAAACTATCCTATAAATACTTACAAAGTTAATCATGGTGTCAAGTGCTAGGACTTGGAGAAAAGCAAAATCATAGGTGCTGTGCTAAAAGAAAGTCAGTAGTATATTGTAGCATTGATTGCTTTTCTGATTCCAGAGTTCTGTTGCCTGCGTTAGGAAATTTTTTCTAGTTCATTTATTTATCTTAGCACTATCAACATACCACTTGACTTTCATTTCTAACCCATCTAAACTACTGATAAAATGGAATACACTGCCTGATTTTTTAACCTGTTTTTTGTTTTGAATGATTTAAATATTTCAAAATAGAGTACATGAAAAAGAAAAGATTTTCGCTTTATGTTGTCATAATCCTGTTACAGGGAAGCCTTGCAGCTCAGTTTCCCTTTGTAAGAAACAGACATTCAGCTTGTAACTGTACTTCCCCCCATCTCTCTATTTTAGGCCATACACAGAAGGGGACAGTCTATCAAGTATAAACTGAGCTCTGGTACATGTTCACAACAGTCCTCATCACTCCAAATTTCATTTTAAAGGAAATTCTACTGTGTGAGCATGTCTGAAAAACACAAAGATAACATTGTTCTAAAAGTCAAAATTAGAAGTCAAAACCTGAACTATGCAGTATAAACACAAACCATACATGCTGATAATTCGAAAGAGGTAAAACGGTGTTTTTATGAACTCTTTGCAGTACAATAATGTCATTTACATAGAGCATGGAAACTTCCTACGTTAGTTCCTATATTTAGACCAGCTATAACCTACCAGTATTTACCACAAGTACATTCTAAAATAACGTTATACTTTGCCCTGTTATCAGCTTTTTAATTACAGAACTTCTGTCACTTTAAAACTGCTATGAGAAACTGAACAGATTTTAAAATTATCCTCAATTTATTACAAAGAAAATAAAGATCAATCAAGGTCAGTTTCCTAATGTTATATATATCTTTCAATTTTTTAGTAAAGCAAGAAGCTGCAAGAACTTCTACCCATCTCTTTGAGCCATTTGTACTTCCATATTTATTCTCCTGACCTATAAAACATGCATAAAGTTTCTTTCTACTAATAGCAGTAGTAATATAATTTTAAGCAGTCCTAGGGATCTTTGAGGCTAAGGAAGATGAAGGTCCTTCTCCCACATCCCACAGGCTCTGCAGTACACCCTGCACTGGTGTTCACATGCGTGCAACAGCTGTACTTGGCAATATTATGCTTAATTCTGCATTTCAAGCTCAGGTTGCAGTGCGTCCCACATGGTGCTTAGGGCCAGGAAGAGGAATATAGCATCTGTTCCTGTTGCCCACACACACGTGTCCCCTGCCCTGGTGTGGTGGGGTAACCTGTAGCACCCTTCAACCTAGCCCTGCTATCTTCCCCTGAAGAGCATGGAAAAGGCTGCCCTCAACTTCAGCTCTTTTTCCTTCTAAAGCTCATGAAAGATCCAGAGCAATTCTGCTCTAGAGTTTAACAATATGGCATATATGAGTACAAAAAAAGTATGGTTCAGGAAAAAAAAAAAAAAAGACTAGATACTTAGAATAACCACAGCATTAAAAAGAAGGAAGCAAAGACAAATGTGTCAAAATAATCGTAATTTACAACTCCTGAGTGTTCATAATTACCACAAATCACAGAGAGGTATTTTGACAGAAGAAAGACAGAAGTACTATAACATGGGTAAAATTCCTCCACCAGCTTTGAGTCTGTTAACTTGTATTAACTAATTTTGTTGAAATTTACTCATACCATACAAACTCCTATGATTTAAACTCTCATCATACCACAGAAGGCCATGGTAAAGAATTTAACAGTGAAAGAAATGGAAACTGCAGTTTTAATCAAGGTAAGAATTAATTTCAGCAGGTGTTCCGTTTGAGTAAGTTCTGCAGATTTGTATTTTCAAACTTGAATGGTGGTGAACCATAAAGTTACATGCTGGAGCTAATATAAGATGTTGAAATACTATTTTTGTCTACTAAATAAATACCCCCCCCCCACAAAAAAACAACACAACCAAATAAATATTTAAAATCACTACCAAATCCCCCCTGCCAAACCAACCAAAGCAGAAAAACTCCTAAGAGGAGTTTCACCCCTTCTGACTAGAAAGTGCAGAACTACTGCAAATGAAATAAGCTTTTGGAAAGCAGAAAAACTACTTTAGCTTTTTCAGGGGCGAGAAAGGCAGAGGCAACATACTCAGGGTTATGCATGACAAGTGACTGTGAAGAACTGTGAAAAGGAATCTCTGGCATCCAAAATGATGGAAATAGCTAAGGATAAAAGGAAGTAGAGTTCAGGGGAAAAACTCTGAGTTAGGTGGTGCATATCCTTGTAGGATAAAGTAAATGAGGGTGTTTTTTTTTTTAAATGAGAAACAAATATGTTAATTTGTCCTCTCAATAGCAAAAAATGTCGTTTTCTGCAATTCATTGATGAATTTTTATCTGACCCTTCTATGAGAAGGGTGCTTGAACGTTTCACAAAAGGTGATCTAGATACCTTCAGAATATATTAGTGAAACAGGGCACTGCTGCTCATTTTACAGATTGAGAAGACAAAGAAACTAAATCACTGACCCAATGTGTCACAAATCATCCCTGGTAAAGCATAAAATGGAGACCATACCCGAGATTATGTTGCCAATCACTGCAGAGCCATCATTTCAAACTGAATTATGCCACCTATTAAATAACACCATAATGAGAAATGGATAACACATTCAGATTTGGAGGTTACTTGGCTCTTCCTTTTTTGTTGTTTGGTGGTTGTTTTTTTTCATATACCATACAACCATTAGCATGCAAGACAGCTTGGTGGGGGTTTGCAACTGGCAGAAGTAGTACTGGCTTGCTGATGGACAGCTGAGGATTACAGTAAGCATCTTCATGCCATAAGAATTATGTAACTTTGGTAATACAATCTCAACATTGAAACACCAGATGGAAAATAAATTCTTCCCAACATGCCAAAGAAGGCTGTATTCTTGCTCATGAATGCAAGAATTAGGACAGTTCCCTGAAATATTTCACAACATGGTCTGGTAAACAGGTGCCCAGAATGTATAATCTAAAACTGTCAATAAACTGAGCATTATTGCTTCTCTCTCTGTAAGGCCTAAACTGAAGAACACTTTTGTACTACTATTCCTTAAAAATTGAAGGGGATATTTTTTAGATCCAATGCCCATCTTCCTAAAGTCTCAATAAAAAAAAAAAAAAGTCTAGGCAGAAACAAGGCACTAGATCTATATGAAAATATCAAAAAAGAAAAAAAATCACTGTCACAAAAGAAGTCTATAATCTAGTCAACATATAAATATATAGAACAAGTAAAAAAGCATGAACAGACAACTGTGCATACTGCCAACAAAAAATCTCGACATACCATACATACACGTTTAGTAGCTTAGGATTCATATGACAAAGACACTGTAGCCAAATGAAAAAGAATGAATGTATAATTCATGAGGAATGGCTTTTTAACACACTAGAGCTTTTGACTGTTTAAAAATGGAATTGTGAAACATAAGAAGCAATAGTATTGTCTCTAATATTACAATCATGTTTTACTTTTCTAATATTGTCCTCAGTAAACCCTATGATTTGGAGATGATTTCTGTATTTTGTAGAGACTTTTTCTCCTGTTGACTTATGTATCTATACTACAAGGCATAACCTTATTCTTACCTTTATTTTGCTCTTTGTAAATGATTTAAAAAAGACTATATTTACTAGATTTAAAACATTCCTTTGAGCTATGATTTTTATATATATATGGCACATATAAGACATGAGATCACAAAATGCAGCAAAACATTTCAGACAGTCAAAGCTTTCTTCCATTGTACATGATGCACATAAGATAAAGCAACAGTTGAGGATGAATGCAACAAAGACTATCCAATCTGACTCTTCATTTGTCCTTTGGATCCCCTTTTCCACCTTCCTCTGCCTTTTCTTTTTTTTTCCTATTCAATGTAAAAGTCTGTCATATAAGTGAATTATAATGTTACTAAAAAAAAAAACCCATCTTCTTAAAAATCTCTGCAAAAATTAAAGGAATTTATTGCTAAATAACTACACAAAGTAGAACAACTGACACAATGAAGAACAGAAAGGAAATATATAAACACAGACTTATGTAAAAAAAAATGTAATGCTTTCAAGGAAAATTATAAATTATCTCATTTTTTTTAAATATAGCTGACAGGTAGCTTTGAAAATTAAAATAAATCTCACCCAGCTGACAAGAAAACACCTCTTAGAGGAGATTACACACAAGTACACAATTAATGTTAAATACTAGAGACTTCCATCTTTATGTAAATACACAGATCTCAAGCCTACTAACAGCCCAATGGACATACAGAAGCTCAACCCCAGAAATGCCAGGCTGTATTATTTTCAGTACAGCAATTATTTCAGTGACCTACTTTTTACTTGACTACTTTCCTACTCTAGGCAAGAAGCAAAGCATAAAGCAGGAAAGTTTTTGTTAATATTATGAAAGATTTCCTCTCTAGACTCTTACCTTTAAGTCAACAGGAAAGAAATTTGATGCGCACGTTTTTCATTAAATTCTGCAATTGCAAATCAAAGCAGGTAACACACAGGTTTCCCCATGTAGGAAACTTGGTTTTACATTGATTCCTCCTCTAGCTTTTCCAGTGATCAAATGGTGAATGGAGAGGCCAGGGTGTGGAGCAGTGCACTTAGTTTTGCCAGTTGAGGACTCATAACAGGAAATGTGTGACTTAATGCAGTTCATTATTTTGATTTTAATATGTACTTTCAGTTTGAGAAGTAAGAGAATTAATAACAGTCTCATCATTTAAATGTCATGTCCTTAACATAAGTTTACATTTCACTGTTATTCTCTGGTTTCCTGCTTGCTTCAGGAGCTAAAAAAAAACATTACCGGCGCTTTATAACTAGCAGCTTGCCTCCTGGTTATTCAGAACCACTTACACTAGGGATACATGTGAACAAGACAAGGGTTGTGTTTAGGAAAGGCTCTACCCTTATGTACCAAAGCTGCTTCCTATCACCTGCTGGTGAGCATAACCCATTCATAGCAACAGCTGCAATTTCAAATTACATCACTTTTCAGGCTACTGATAATAGCTTGAAAAGGACAATCTTGTCCTTTATTAAATCTTTTGCATGTGTCATCAATAGAAGTTTTCATTTATTATTTAGATTTCTATGTAGGAAGAAGCCTCCACAGCTGTCTGCAACCATTTCACCATCAAAACTGTCACTACTTTGAAACTTGCCAAGGGCTACTTCCCTGAGCTCTATTGTCACTGACTCATCAAATCTGAAATGATGTCTCTGACCTTTGAATCAGTTGTCTTATTTCTCTTTTGACACCAATGACAACTAGAGGAAAAATGTAGATGAAAGAGTCAGAAAACAACAGTGAAGCAAGCTGACAACGACAAACCCATCCAGGAAAGCATCAGTTCTTAAAATGTTGAATGCTCTCTGTGAAATAAGGATTCTCTCAGCAAATGCTGCTTCACTGGAATTCATTTGTTAGGCTCTAAATACTATAATTAAAATATTTAAAAAGCAGAGGAATACCTACAGCCTTCTCCAGTGACTTTCAGTGAACACAGTGGACTCAAAGTCCTTGCATAAAGCCTAGTTTTACATAAGGCTCAAATCTCTTACAGACAATGGGGCCAACGGAAATCACACAGAGCATCTGCAACAGCCAGTTCCTTTTCAGCCGTCTCCTATTGCCACTGTTCACTGTACCTAATTGCAACTCCCCAGAAATTAGGCTGTGAGGATGCCTCCCTCAAGCAAAATTATTTGGTCTGCCCAATATATTTGCCCTTCTGGATCAGCTACAATGTATCAAAAAATTATGGAAGTTGTATAACAATAATTAGCTTCACACAGTCTGAAGTTCAAAACTTGAATGCTAATAAATACTAAGCCAGTAAAACATCATTTGGGGTCATCCAGCCTGAAATGCTACACTGAGCTTTAAACAATCAAAATTCACCCAAGCTATTGATCTATAGATGAATCTCATTTAGAAATTATGGTTCCCCTGAAGAATCAATTTGAGTTCTCCCAGGGAAATGGGAAGACTTGACTCTCACATGTTTAATAGGTAATATTATCCAGGAAGGAATATTATCCAGCTCTTGTGTATGGTAACAAATCAGTTCTGACTAATTCTTACTAAAATGCCTGTCCTTCTGATATTTGGCTTCCTTGCAGTGGATTTTAGGTATGGACATCACTTCTCAGATGTTTTCTTTTTTGTTCTGTTCTCACTTGCAGAGACTATCAGAACAAGGCAGTAATGTTTCAAGAGAAAATAAAATGCAAAACTCCAGGGAGAGCACTACTCTGAACTGTCAATTATAATAAATTTTAAGTATGTAACAAATATCAGCAAGATAAATGAATTCTAACATACTGGTAAAATAAGGGTGCTGGGAAAAAAAAACAACTGTGTTGGTAATAAGAAATGTATGAAGGGAAAAAGAGAGGAATGCCAGAGGAAGAAAGAATTTACCCTACTTCTATGACTTCTTTAATAAATGACCTATTTCTAGTTTGAACCTGAATTCTCCCAAAGAACTACCATCACCCCAGAACTGGTTCCAAAGTTCAGGCTGCAAATTAGTCTGATATTATTGACAGTATTAGAGAGAGTTTGCTTGTTTGAAATAAACAGGGATATTAATCAGTTGAGGATTACTAAATTTAGGCAATTAGTGTGAAGTTGTAAAACAATATATTAAACCCACTCTCACTGTGTGATGTTGTCTCAGAATATGTAATTCATGTACAGAAACAGAAAGAGTTAGCAATGAATGAAGGATCTGTGTTCCAAGATAAACCGAGTACTAATGCCTTCATGCAATGTGGGGTAAATACGATAATTACTTGCTCCAAAGCAGAAACTTCTCTTCATCCCTTTTGTAGCTCATTTCAAATTTTTTTATTTTTTTTTTTAAGTTTCATGTCTGTGCTTGCTTTGGGAATTACTTTGATTTCTGTCCCAGCCACAGGTTTTTCCTCCTAAATATCCATTTTCAATAAATATTTTTGAATAAAGGTGTTTTATGATTCTCAACCACCTGCTTACAGGCATTGAATATTTTACTTTTTTTTATTCTACTAAAAGGGCAGTACAAGAAATAAAACAAGTCGTTTCTAACAAGAGCTTTAGGAGAAGCTTTGATGGAAACATAAATCTAATTATAACTCTCATTTTCAGCACAATAAACTATATAACGGTAGTATTTTCACCTCATACATCATAAGGAAAATGGAGTGGGCATAGCATTGCACACAGCCTAAACCAGCCTGTAGTTTGAAAGAGAATCATAAACCAAATTTGTATATTCCACTTGATTTAATTTCCTCCATTTAAAACTTCTCAATACTCAAATCAATCATCCTGCATATGTATCATCTCTAAATTTAATATTAGCCACTTCAGGAAATGTCTGTCAGGCTAACAATCCACATGATACCATAAGCGCTATGTAATATCTCATGTTACTGAACAAAAAACAACCCAGCATGTGTTCTATACTCAATGGATAGTACAGATATTTATGATGCATTACTGCATGTAATTTACTCTTGCATGACTTCTAAAATATATATTTCAAAAGATTATAGCATACAAGTCTGCAGTTTCCGTAAGTGCCATGAACTCTTTCCTTGCCCCTCTTCTGACTTATCTGTTAAGCATTAAATTTAAGTACTGAGAGAACTCACAGTTCATCCATCTAGTCACAACAAACATGTACCAGAAAAAACAATCACAGATAACCATCTTCATAAAAAGAAAAGCTAAAGGTTGAAGACTTCATTATACTCACTTAATGATGTGTTTCATCCATGGTGAAACTGCATTATCACATAGGTAGGCTGAGATTTTCAAATCTATATTAAGGACGTGTACACTGGTTTCTTGAGAATAAGGCATTCAAACCTCTTGAGTGTTTAAACTGTTATGCACTTTATGAAGAATTAGGGCAAACATTGCTTGCTAGAGATAGTTTGCACTGCCAAAATCATTACAGTTCTAAATGTCACCAACATTCAGTTCTGCAGGTGTGAAAGGAAAAATTCCTACAGGAACACTATTTTGTTTGAAACATCCACATGCTTCCAATAAAAATTCTTCAATACTACTGAATTATGCAAAAGAAATAACATCTACTTATCAACTCTGTTTGGATATGTATTGCACATTTTTAGGTTCAAGTATTTTTGGTAAAACAGGTTTCCAAGCATATAAAGGCATTCGGAGATTTTGTACAGACAATACAGAGGGAACAACAATGTTTTTGCAGGGTCTGTTTTTTAGGAAAGTTACAATATTTGGCAGTGTGTCATAAATACTAGCTCTAGAACAATTCTGAAAACCTCTTTTTTTTTAAAGAAAATGGTATTTTCAATGCATGCTTTCTATTTCAAATAAAGTCTGTCTGTCTGTCACTTATAAGGAACACTGTGTCCTGGCAAAGTGGAATTTCATTTTATTTTAAACAAGAGAACAAGAATTTTCTATTCAGATAGAATAATCAGTTTCCAGCTAGCACAGTCATTAAAGAATGAGCAATTCACTAGGGTAACATATGCAGGAGCTTGCTTGTATATATTGTCTTCTGTCTGAAAAGAGTTAAATAGAGCATATAAATGATGAATACAGAGCATCTTGGGATACAAAACAACTAAAATGGGTTAATTAGTGAAAAACATGCATCAGAGTGTAAAGACTGAACTGTAAATGTTATGTTTTTTTAAACCTATTATATATGCTGATTGTATTTGGGATTCTGGGTAATATCAAAATAAGAGATGTTAATTTTCTATCAGAGTTGAGTGGAACATATCAAAGAGTAAGAAATGTTCATTGTTTGAATAACAGTTCAGATGCATTCCCATTAAACATACATTAGTGATTAGATTTCTTTGACATGCTCATATAGAAGCACAACATGTAAGTGACCTAGATAATACAGACCTTGTATAATCAATGACAAAAATACTGAGACAGATAAGCCCTGAGATCTTTGATCAAATATATTCTTTGGCAAATAAGCAAAACATGTTATCCTGACAAAAAAATATTCTTTGGAGTATTGGAACTATGAATCCCCCAAGCACAGCCCTCAGAGGCACTCTGCGGGAGGCTTGCTGTCAACATTAGATGGGTGACAGGATACCGGTCTGGCTAACAGCATCCCCCTCAACTCCAGTCCCCTTGTGCAGGGGAGTGCTCTCATTCCTGTCTGATGCTGCCTATTGCCAGTTTTCTGAATGAAGACTGTATATCCCTTTGTGCTTTGCCATGTTATATAGAGCTGACTCGGCTGCTGTCATTTTGACAAACAAGAAATACACTCTCAGGCTGGTAGAAAGATAAGTCTTATACAGAGAAGTAATAATCTGATTCCTCTCTGCTTAAGTGCTGACAAGGTGTCTTAGTATTTTAAGGACTTTTTCCATTTATCTAAAAGGGTCCTCCTCAGTGCTGTTGCTTCTAAATTGCTGTGCTGTTCTCTCCACCAAACTAGTGAGATATGCAGGTTCTCTGAAATGCATGCTAATATGACATTTAATTCAAAATGCTTCAAGTTTTCTCCTCTGCCTCTCCACTTGATTTGCTGTGTACATATCTGTGGGCTTCGGAAGGAAAAGACATCAGAATATTTCTTTAGAAGAGATGAATCTCCTCAAAGATCTGTAGACTCATGAGAGCCCAAAATACACTAACTCAAGGCAACAGCAGTCATTTGGTTAAAACAACCTCCTGGAATTGAGAAAATTTGCAGTCATAATACTGTTTTGTAAAGTCTTTGGAATGTAATGCATCATGACATAGTTGTGTGGCTATCCATGACCTGTGATCACCCTGTTAAATTTATCATCTGTATAATGAGCTCATACAGAACCCTAAGCAGGAGACAAGAACAATGCTAATAAAATGTGAACTCATCAACAGAGCAGTAAAGTTTGCCATGGTTTAAATAAAAGAATTAGTGACATTTTCAGTATTTAAGAAATACATGTGATTTTTAATAGCAACACTGAAGTAAAACTGTTAAGCCTTCTTTTTAACATATACATTTTAAAAGTAAAAACCATGTAACAATTCCAAACACGTAGACAAAGTCTTTTTTTATATGGATGTTCTCAATTTGGGTTAGGCAACTGACATTTTAAATAGGGGTTGGAAAAGGATATACATCAGAGTATGCAGATAGAAATGTTAAAATACATATTTTATTTTGACAAGTAAAATCTCTGTCAGGAGGTCTTTGATTCACAGAGCTAGAATACATTCACAGTTTTGAAACATGATCCTCTATCGTATTCATTTCTTAGACAGGTTAATATCTTAAATACAAACAAACGTACATCAGACAGAATCCTAGCCTGATTGCTTGAGGGGCTGTAAGAATAATTAAAAAAGCCCCATTATGAAGTAGATTTAGCATGAAATGGAGTGATAGGTGGTTTTTTTTTTTTCAATTTTTACCTATTTTTCTGAAAAATGAACTCTGCCATTATTGTGTCTAATACAGGAGGTATCTAATAAATGCATTCAAATAATCACTTTTTTCATTCAAATGTGTTGTCTAAATATTTCCTATTGCCCCGATATAACTGAATGGCAATACTGCAACCAAATGTATTTCAGAACAACTCAAATAAATTCACTGTACAAAGAAAATAATTATGGCTTATACTAGAATATTTCCATTGGAGAAACAGATTGCAGCTAACATTAAGAGAATTTTTTTAGAAGTATTAAATCACTGGTTCTTCTGAAAGTTCCACCTTCCAGTGCTAACAGTATTCCAAAACATTTTTTTAAACATTGTAATTGCAGAATTTTTTATTTTTGTTTTAGTTCTTACATTTAGTCATCTTGTAAATCATCCAGATAGATCCAATATGTAACTAAGTATGTATAAAATACACAGAAACTAAGAATATATCAGAGGTCCAGGTTGTTGTTTTTTTTATCCTTCTCAACACCTTTCTTTTCAAACAACTGAGTATTTACCACCCCCAAACACAGTGTGTAGTTCCTTATTATACCCTAGGACAACTCCTTTACTTTAAGTACCAATGGGGTGAGCTTTGTACCATCAGCACTAGCTGGCAGGTCTTCAGGGCCTTTGGACTGATTTTGTTGTACTTACTAACGGGCAAGAAAATCATGTGATAGATTTTCCTGTAAAATTCTGCTGATAAGCTCATGACAGTGTCCCAGAGCTACTAATTCAATTAAAACTACACTGAAAACCAAAGTGAAGCTGCAAAGTTGCCGTGACTCGGCGTCTGAACAAGTTGCAGATCTTTTTCCTCACAAGTATTTTGTGATGACAACGTGTAATAAGTAAAATGGATACAATAGAACAGAAGTCTATCCAAGGAATTTGTATTCCCAAAGCACAAAGAAACTAGATACCATTTTATCTGTGTTACTGTCAACATCATCCCGATAAACGCTAACATTCTCACTTGCCCATGGATAATCTTTGAAACAAATATAGACAAATAATCATCACAGAGACTACTCAATACAGTTTTCCGTAGTTTCAGAAATGTGATTGTCTGTCAAAAATCTGTATCATTTACAACCCTTAACTTGAGCTGTCTTGAGGCATGGCATGTTTTACAATCATAGAATCATAGAATACTTAAGGTTGGAAAGGACCTTAAGATCATCCAGGTCCAACCACCTGCCATGGGCAGGGACACCTCACACTAAACCGTGCCACCCAAGGCCTTGTCCAGCCTGGCACTGCCAGGAATGGAGCATTCACAACCTCCCTAGGCAACCCATTCCAGTGCCTCACCTCCCTTACAGTAAAGAACTTCTTCCTTATATCCAAGCTAAACTTCCCCTGTTTAAGTTTTAACCCATTACCCCTTGTCCTATCACTACAGTCCCTAATGAAGAGTCCCTCCCCAGCATCCCTGTAGGCCCCCTTCAGATACTGGAAGGCTGCTATGAGGTCTCCATGCACCCTTCTCTTCTCCAGGCTGAACAGCCCCAACTTTCTCAGCCTATCTTCATATGGGAGGTGCTCCAGTTCCCTGATCATCCTCGTGGCCCTCCTCTGGACTTGTTCCAACACTTCCATGTCCTTTTTATGTTGAGGACACCAGAACTGTACACAATACTCCAGGTGAGGTCTCGTAAGAGCAGAGTAGAGAGGCAGGATCACCTCCTTTGACCTGCTGGTCACACTCCTTTTGATGCAGCCCAGGATACGGTTGGCTTTCTGGGCTGCAAGCACACACTGAAGCTGGCGCATGTTCATTTTCTCATTGACCAACACCCCCAGGTCCTTCTCCACAGGGCTGCTCTGAATCTCTTCTCTGCCCAGCCTGTAGCTGTGCCTGGGATTGCCCTGACCCAGGTGTAGGACCTTGCACTTGGCATGGTTAAACTTCATGAGGTTGACACCAGCCCACCTCACAAGTGTGTCAAGGACCCTCTGGATGGCATTCCTTCCCTCCAGCGTATCAACTGAACCACACAGCTTGGTGTCATCGGCAAACTTGCTGAGGGCGGACTCAATCCCACTGTCCATGTCAGCGATGAAGATGTTAAACAAGACCGGTCCCAACACTGATCCCTGAGGGACGCCATTCATTACTGGTCTCCAGCCGGACATTGAGCCATTGACCATAACACTTTGTGTGCAGCCACCCAGCCAGTTCTTTATCCACCGAGTGGTCCACCTATCAAATTGATGTCTCTCCAATTTAGAGACAAGGATGTCATGTGATGGTCTATTACAGTATAAGCAAACATACACCCAAACTACTAGCAGATAAATTAGTGAAAACTAACCCTTCTTCTGGTTTGTGTGCTCATGCAGTCAGCCACAGCATCAGGACTCAGAAAACAGAGCAGTGAAGGCTCTTTCCCACCTCACATTTAGAAGACAAAGGTGAGCTCTGCCATACCTATCCCTCTTGAAATCAAAATAAAAGCCAGTATCTTTTTAAGTGTTACACTGAATACAAAGGTTATGCATAGGCTCAATAGCAATATCTCTTTTATCCCTATACAATCAGAATCAATGACCTGTTTTTTACTACAAAACTGCATAAGGACTTAGCTAAGTTCATATAAAGAATCCTTTGAGTTGATAAAACCATCAGCAGGTGTAGAGAATGAAGTCAGGAAAAACATGAGCTCATGTAAAGAGAGATTTGGCTGGTTTTATCTCCACTGTAGGGGACAGGGAATGCATGTGGGCTCAGCCTTGCAGGAGCCCCTGTAACACTAGAGCTGCTCAGGCCCTTTGTCAGAGGTGGTGTTTCAGGGAGGGCTGTTATCCCCGGAATTGTTGCTTGACTGGAAACATCAGATGTCACATTGATACCACGGCTATGCAGAAGTCAGAAATAGGCAAGCAAAAAAGCAGGATATGAACTGTAGTGTGAACAATCAGAGGCTTCACTTTTGGGAGACAAGGTGATGACAGCAGGTTATTTCTGCAGCAATTAGAGGAAGAAAAATTCCTGTGTACTTTCGGGGGGATTATTAGATGTAGAGCACTATTACGGCCATGGAACTAGATCCAGTTCCTCTACATACACAAATGTACCTCAGTGTTATTTTCTTGGGAAATTCCCATACCAAATACAGAGTAAACATTTTTTTCCAAAGGTATATATGACAAATAAGCAATTGATTTTGCTGTGCAGTTACACAGAAGTCAAGATGTCCCACACCTGTATAATAAAACTCCACCCAGCACTGCAGTATATGTGGCAATTGGACAATTGAACAGCTGGGACACACTGGCACTACATTTCTCAGTAGATGGTCAGTTAAGTTCTCAGGACATAAGGACCATCTGCCTTTTAAATTTGTATTTTTCCTACCTTGCTGTCTGTCACTCCATACAGCCACAATCTGTCTCTCTTAGGGTGCATTTCCCTACTTTTATGGTCTAGTAAAACTAGTTTAGGTTCTTAACTTGTTGCTATCCTGCTGGGACTGAGAGAGAGCTCCCTGCCTTATCCCTTTACTTATCCCTTTAGTGACTGAGCCTATGAAGCTGCTCCTGACACTGCAGAAGAGGACAAAGTCTACAACTGCTTGTGGACTGTATATAACAAGCTTTTTATATTTCTTTGTATCACAGCGATGCCCCAAGTATCATCAGAAACAGACCCATTCAGATAGGTCACAGGAGTTAGGTCTTTTAGGAGTTAAGTATTTCTGGAATGGATAAAAACTATCACGTAACAAAGAGCTAAATGACATAGCCTTATCTTATTCTTGGCTAGAGACTTCAAGTATCTTCTTTTACATTACTACTCTAAATGAAGGAGCAAAACAAAGCAGACTACATAAATTGTCCACTAGAAAAGCTGCAATTAAAAATATGACCAGGCAGGAATAACCCTGCCTTTAAAACACAACTGCAAAATTTGCCTTATTAAAAATCAAATGTCCTAGCCACAGCCACAGAACAAGAGTCTGGATCTTCAAAATAAAATTTCTATTCCATTAAAAGAATATTTTCCATATTAAAAGCAATTGATTTGCTGCAATCAAATTTCAGTCTCTTATTAAAAGAAAATGCAAGAATCCATTAAATACTAAGAAAAGTTAGAGGAAAAAAAACCCCAAGATGGAATGTTAGCAGATGCAAACTCCAGGGTTTAACCTTTTCTTGTAGATGATTAATATGCTCAAATTATTTAATTGAAACAGCATGCATCCTACAACATGTTGTTCCTTAACCAGTGAACACATATATACTATGTCTGCAGGATAGAAAAATTCTTGGGAACCGTGGCTTTTATAGGGAGATGAAAATGACAGATGCATTTTAATGTGAGGAAGGATACACAGAACTGGGGAATTAGCAATGGTCACTTTAATTAAAAGCATGGCCATATGACCTGTTTATATCACACAAGAGTATTACGAAAACATTTAGATAAATGTTTGCACTCTCACTTTTTATACTTTGTCAGATTGCTTATCAACTCTAATTCTAATAAAATACATTGTAAAACCTTGTAATTACTATGACAAACCGCCTTTTAAGTGGGTGAGTAATTCCATTATTGCCTCTCAAATTTAACTTCCCCATTAGCAGTGGTGCAATCTGATAAACTAGAGGAGCAAGATGTGTTAAACATTTTGGTTCAGCTTATTCTAAGTAAAGTGTCATTCAAAAAGCCCAACACCTCAAACAGTCAAGTCACAAGATTACATTCCAGCAATTACAGAAAGAAAGGACTCTACGTTTGATTTCATAATATTTTATACTAATTACATTATGTTTTCATCATTCATATGTCAGAAATATGGGCCCTTGTCTTGGTGCACAGCTGCATCAAGACAAACATACTGCCAACTATCCAGTAGTTTGACTTGAACCTACATGCTTATGAACTAAACTAATAGGAATCTTATCTTCCCCACATAGCTTGGCATGTAACCGCCATTCACAATGGTGGGATATGAGCACTAGCTTCCAAGTGGGAAAACGTGTTTCTGCCTTTGATATTCCACCCAATGCAGTCTGTTTACTGAATACTGGTTAAAGATAAACCATCTTTCAGAAAGCTTTATTACATTCAACATGTGAAGACAAATTCTAAGTGCAACTAAATAATCCTATTTTAAGTTGGTGAAGGAAGGACTTGGATTTTGATACTAAATTTACCATAGAAAATCAATGGTTTGTTTTTATCCTCTCTTTAGGAAGTTTTTTGGTTGCCAAGGATTTCCTTGTCTGGTTTCACCAAATACCACCTTCTGTAATTGTGAATGAACCATTACCCAAAGAAATCACCTCTGAACTATAAAGCAACCTTTCCATTGATAACTGGCCAGCTGGCAAACTCTGTATTGGCCTATATATTGAACAGTTCACTAAAGTAGATACGGAAGTTTGAAAGAAGACACAAGGAATAAAAATGCAATGTAGCAAAAGGAAGCATGCTTTGTGTCTATATAAAAGCAACAAACAAGACAAATCCTCTTGTCCTGCAGCCATATAACGATCAGAGAGCACCACTTCTATCATCTAAGAGAAGTAGGGAGGCCCTAGATTTGCTTGGAGGTTACAATACTGTAAAGGGAGACAGGAACAATTAAACACACTTGGCAAATTCTGAGGGATCCGAGTACATCCTGAGGGCTTCTAATTTTGCCTAGTAATTTTATAATAAACTGTAGAGAGCCTTTAATCTGTGCTTTGTGTTCAGTGAAGTCACATCAAAGGAAAGAACAGATCATTTGCAACCATATGGAAGCTACTCACCATACACCTGGGCAAAAGATACTAAAGCACTGCTAAACACCCTCTCCTCAGCAGCCCCCCTCCCTCCCTCTGTCATTAAAAGGAAAACATGCATATATATAAAATCAGACTTCAGGAAATGCACAGGCAGACCATGCTCCCTTTGTTCACCTCTAATTACTCAAAGTCTGCAGCCTCTAGAACCTCTCACACCAATCACCATAGTTTGCGCTCCCAAGCTTCTGCCCAGCCATTTCAACTCTGGGTTATGGCAAATTCTTCACATTCAAGCAATGAGATTCAACTGTGATACTGACACCTTCTAATTGCTGATTTAACACCTTTGTAGTGCATCTGGAGTCACAATGAGGTCCCTAAGCTCACATCTTCCTTGAGCATGCATGCAACTCCATAGGAGAAAAGATCAAACTTTAGGGAGAATTTTCTTTTAAGAAGTTTAACTAGGAAGGAGAAGAGTTGATGTGATGCTATTTTCCATGCTCTAATAAGACTCTTTGTTCAGTTCTAGGAAAAAGATGACTGCTTTTCACAAGGGAATATTTCTCTGTATCAATTAGCACTGATTTTAGAGCCTCCACTGAACAGGTGGAACAAGGGGGCTGTTATAACCTCTGTATATCTTCAAATTCTAAGTAATCTTTCTGGCCTATAAGAATCAGCTCATTAACTCAAATATCTCATCAAGTTAAAACTGAGCTAGCTCATAAAAAAAACCTTTCGGTGAGCTACAATCAAAACTTCAGTTAAAGACAAGAAGTTTCTAATGCTTTTTAGTTATGAAGCTCACATTTCAAGTTTCAAAGGTAGTGTTCTAAGAAGCAGATAGCAGAGGTGATAGTTTTGAGAGGGATTAGTTGTGTCCATTCACCAGAGAGAATTAATTTCAAATCCATTTGATTGACTGAAATTATGCTAAAAGAAAATAAAATTATAAACGTTGCTGCTCACAAGATTTACATGCCTGTTATATAAATTTCTTATGTATTGAAAAGAATTTTTAAAAGTTCCAACATTATTAAGTTTCATCAAAATGGATTTATTTTTCTTTTCTATACAATTGTATTCTCTTTCTGCTTTCCTGCGTAACAATTTTTACATTCCACATCTTCCAGTCAAAGGAATTACTGATTTAAAGAATATGACTGTTATTACTATTTTTTTTAAACACACATTATTCCATTAACAGTTTTGCCACAAGTGTTATACTATATATATACGGGTACATATATATTTTATACATATATAAAATAGTATTTCACAAGCTATAGCAAGATCTTTCAGAAGGGTTCAATGCTTTCAGGGACAGAAAATGTCATACATATGTAAGTAAAATCACACCATGTTTACATACTAAAAATGAGGTAGGATCAATTTCTGATATGGGAACATATATATATAATAGCAATCTAAATAATTAAAAATTAGAATTGCAACTTGGATATAAAATATGTAAAATGTAAATAAATATTATGCTAAATCTAATTAAAATAAACCAAAATAAAACTGAGTAACTATTAATCAATGGTCACTTCACCATCATTCTCTTTTAATAATAAAATATAAATTGCAGTTTGAAAAATAAGAATAAACAATGACAAGAAGTGTCAAATGTTTTAAAATGTTTCAGAAAGTGGTATGACATTTCCCCTAAATGCCAAATAAAACCATATATGACTATGTATACCAAGAAAGTAAGGCACCTAGTCTTTGAAAGCCAGCGACAACTACAGTAATAAAATGAGCTCTTCTATAATAGCAACAACTTAAACTATGAGCTTTTTTGGCACTGAGCACACGAGAAAAAATGAAGCTCAAGCACCTCCAGCAGTGTTAAGTTTTCACAATTTGGAAATGTAGTCATCAGTTCTGTTGAAAAACAGCCACTGAATCAGGTTGTGTAGAACAGCGCCTTTGTTGCACTTGGTATGCACTGACAAAAGACTAATTCTTTGCATTGTTAGAAGGACTAGCTGCTTCAGAACAAACCACTACTATTCCAACTTGTCAGAACAAGCTTAGAGAAAACTAGATAAGAGCACTTGAGTGATCTGTACAGAGAGACAATTGAACTGGAAGTGAAGTTACATACACAAATGAACTGTTATGTGGTACAGCTTTAATTGTCTGAAACAATTCCTTGGTCTTGTTTGTAATGATGATATTCTGTTTACTAAAGCTCTTATTTGATGGATGTTTCAGGACATACAGCTTGCATGCTAATGGTCTTTAAAAAATAGTATGCTGGCAACATGTGGTGCCAGGTACTCCACATACAGTATGGAAATATTCATTTCTGAAATATGCAAGCTTGTTTGAGTTTAATAGTAAATGACGTAATTTATGATTTTAAATACCTGTGCCATACAATCGCTACACAATACATGACATTCAGGAATGGCTATAGATGGAGCTTTCCTGTACAAAAACCCAGATCACTATGTACTACACCTGTTGCTACCAGACAATCTTGCACTGTAACTGTCGGATTAGTATTTAGCTGTTCTTCCCCAACACTTGGTATAAACTGAGGCACATACATCCCTTGAGATGTGAGCCTGCAGCAACCTAAGCAGATGCATTACTATATGCATACCTGTAGCCTCACTTGGATGTCAAACAAACTTGGAGCATAAAAGAGACAGGTACATTCATGTAATGAGGAGTCATCTATGTACCTGTGAAACTCTCACTGGAAGAGGCTTCCAGGGAAAGCGAGTTTTCTCCAAATGTAACCTAAGGGTGGAGATCTTTTTCCAAGTGACACAGAGAGAAGGGAAGTAGGGGCATTCTATTTATGTCAATGCTGTGGGTCTAGATTAGAAATTAAGACTTGAAATAAAGCATAATGACACGCACACAATCAGCCAAACATACTGTCCCAGATAGCATAAGTGAAAATGAACATACAGGATCAGATTAACAGAAGTGGTCTTTTGGGGGACAGCTTTCCAGTAAGAGGGGTCCAAAATGCACAATCAGAAACACCAATACTAAATAAATATGCTCCTTCTGGTACTGTCTATGTAGGTTATTCCAGTAAAAATAATGGCCATCTAATCCCATCCAATATTTTCTGATATCAAATCATTACTAGTTCTTCCTTTTCAGCACATACTAGCTTAATTAGTTTTATATTATGTGTATATATTTAACACTGGTTGATATTTATCTGATTAATACTTACGATATTTTCTACTGTCCAGGTACTAACACGTACAATTGGATCAAATAATAGATTTCAGTGCATCAGCACTTCTGTACCAATAAGCACTTCATGCTTATTTTCATGCTTTGGAAGAAGCTGAAATGTTATGTCAATAAACATCTGTAAATAAATACATAATACTGTGTTAGGCCAAATGGGCAAAGAGTCCTGCACACAGAAGGGTGAAAGAATTACTGCACACAGAAGGGTGAAAGAATTAAGTCTGCTAGGAAGTACATTCTGTGTTTGATGTTTCTGCTCCAAGCTTAGGAGATAAGAAACGCAGCAGGTGTCTGATGTTAAGTTCTTCAGGAACTCTCATTTTAGCTATGAAAGGTTAATTTCCTTGCATTGTATTTCTTTGTACTTTTCTTACATGCTAGATTGATGATATAAATGCTGGGAGGAGGACAGCATGATTAAGCAAACATGTTTTTATCATTACAGCTATTTTCACAGCATGATAGATGAATTATTATATTTTAGGGGTAAATAATACTACTCCTGTAGAATTCCACATTCATAACCAAGGTTTGCTTTACAAAAATCCAGCTACAGTAATACTAGTTGTGGTAGGGGTTTGTATTCTAATAGTTCACATGAATCTTCATCCAAATTAAATACTAATAAGATTTAAAAAAATAAACTCTCATCTTATGTTTTATGCCAATTTCCTTTTGTGATTCTAATTTCCTTTTATTGTGGGAGCATAGTAGCTGACAGCTTATTCCTGAATTAGGCCCTGCATACTGTTTGCGACAGCCGTAGACTTGAATCATCCCCTGTGTGAGTAAAACACAAATTTCCTAGACGTGCATCAAACTGTGTTCAACCAAAATGTGAGATGACTGTTAAAACTATAGCCCCCAAGCCTTCAGTAAACATAAAGCCTGTCATGTGAAATTCAATGTGGATCTTAATGTGTGGTGTTCTATTGAGCTGCTGTACCTTATTTGAAACTAAATTTAGGTATTGGAGAATAAAATTATAATCACAAAGCTTTAAGGGGAAAAGAGAGAACACAAGAATAAAGCAATATTTTCTTAATGTAGTGGTAGTGAAGAACCATTCCATATAAAGAGAACGCCTTTCTTTCTCCCCTCCCTAAAAATCTATGGCCAAATTTATTCCAGGTATTATTCAATGATGTCATCGTTGCTGCTCCTATAGTCTTAGCTAACGTTGTTACCATTTATCACCTTTGGAAAAAAAAGGGGGGGGGGGGGAGAGGGATAAAAAAAAAACCCAAAACAACAACAAAAAAAAAAAACCAAAAAACAACCCTACCTGATCTTACTCATAGTGGGCAATAAACCTCAGGGATCAAAATGTCTGCTGAAAGGCAGGTTGGAGAAGCGTTAATGCACAAACAGAAACCTGAGCCAACTTTCTGAAGAAATCCTGAGGGTTTCCAGAACATCACTCGAACTTGAGATACAATATACAAACTTATGATATGGCATAAACTTTCACTGGTTTATGGCTATATTAAAGTGCACAAAAACTTTGTAAAAGCTTACTGAGGCTTGAAAAACATCAGTATTTTTAGATGAAAGCTCCCTCATTGCTTCCAATAAAGGAAAAGAAGTTATCTTGCACCCTCAGCAAGCAGATAGGCATTTTCTTCAAATCAGCCATTGCTGTTAGGTGCTGGATAAAATGATGTGTTACTTAATTTTCCAATATTCTCAGCTTTCACAACGCTGATTCATTTACTCAGAACATTCATTTCAGCTTTAAAATTTTACATAAATTTTTAGTATATTTCAGGTTTGATTGGTATTTATGTGTTTTTTAAATTTTTAAGACGTAAGCCTTCCTGTCATTTACACTATACCCATAGTTACCAAATGTATTAATAATTCTGCAGAATTATTTTCAGCCCAGCAAGTTTAAGAGACATGGGGATATCTAACATACCCGGGACCATAGCAAAGGAATAAGGAATAACAATATAGGAAGCAGAGCAAGTGAAGGGATACAGAAGATAAGGGCAGAAGTAGTTTAGTGATGTGGGATGTAAATCCATCAGATTTACAGGATCCATAAAACTGGACTCTGCTGTTCATAGAATGACTTACTTGGGTTAGCCGTATAATGGATGGCATAGCTTCAAAAAAGTTAACATGTGTAAATACTGCAAAATACACCAAACCACTCTAGATCTATGCTAGCTATAACTTCTGCTCCAAAGCTATTTCCATCAAAACTCAAGAATCACTATATTTAGAAAGGGAAAGCAGCCACAGGCTATTGTAAAATTAGAGTTGGGTGATGTTGGAGTCTAATCCTTTTCAAATCTTAGCATTTGGCCTTTATACCCAGAGTGGGTGAGCTGAAATCCAAGATGTACCTAGCTTCTCACACTGGGAAAGTCTGGATTCAGAGCTGACCTTTTTGGGTTTTGGTCTTACATAGTTCGTGAGCTGGTGTGGAGATGACTAACATTATTTAAGACAAAGATCATAATGGTACTACAGTTCCTTTCCAGTGCTACTGAAACATTAATTGTTTAATATAACAATTAAAAAAATTCCCATCTGACCGTAAAACCATAGACTTACATAGCAATTCATATGGGGAGAGGATTAAAGCCTGGGAAATGCTACAGTGAAAAACAGACCTGAACAAATCCAAGTAAAAGAACAACTCCTTTACCTAGCAACTCCATCACCCTCTGTCAGACAGAGCATTAGGAACTCTTTCCCTTCACACTTCTACAGGATGCTGTCTCCCCTTCAGGCCTGAGGAACATTACTGGTAAGTTAGCCTGATTCAAGGTTTTCAAGCTGCCAAGTCAAGTTCACTCTACAAGTATACACAAGGAAACTCCAATCTGCTTAAAAGTACACTAACGCTAGAGTTTATATAAGGCTCAGATTAAAAGAGTTAGATTAAACAGCAGTATATCCATCAGAAACTGAAATTAGGCCTCTTTCAAAATCTGAAGCAGAAAGGAAGTGGGTCGCTCAATGCTCTATGCTTAAAATTAGGCATTTAACTTATATCAGCTTATACCAAACTCTTTAAATCATTCATGGAAATTCACAGGTCATTCAAGTTAAATATATGAAGTAATGAGAACTAGGCATCTAGAGACAAACACTAATTACACATCGGTTAATAATCAGGTTCTGATTTAACAATCAAACATGCATCAGACTTCTTAAAGGTAAGTTCAAATTGCCTGTGTTTTGAGAAGGAAGGAGTAAAACAATTTTCTTCTGTTTTGCTCAGACCTATGTAGCTGAGAGGAGAAAAACAGTCTCTGTGAGGAGAGCTAGGCTGCTCAGCCTCATCACATTCTCAGCACAACATGTTAAGGTGTGACAGAGAAATGGGAATTAAAAGTGTCAGGTATTAAAAGGTGCTCAACTTCATTGTTAATGCTACAAAGGTGTTGTTAATAAAGGTCTAATATATGACCTTATGTTTCCTTAAAGTTCGGAGTAGCTTAGAAAGACCAAAGTCAGGCTAATAGATACTAATTTCAGTGAAGAAGTAGCACTTAAAACAAGCCTATACTATCAACAGGTGTGATTCATTACCACCTTGGATAATCGTTGTGGTCAAGCATTATTTACTCAGAAATAGGCCTCTCTCAAAAATATTCACAAAAGAAAATACTTAATACTTAAATACCTCAAATTTGCCATTAACATTTATTTTTAGTTTTTTATTGCAAGAGTATTTGGGGACATGTTTAATGAGGAGACTGTCCTAATGATACAAGTGTTCTTGAATTCTGTTTTTGTTTTGTGCAACCGTAACGGGAGCCAGCTGCTGATGTTAGATGTGGATTGGCTTTGATCTTTGAAGTACACTTTCTACATTTCTCTTTAGTTCTCTACTTCATGGTCACCAGAATCCAGAGAAACTCGTGTCTGACCTAACTGCTCAGTGGAAAGGGGTAGAGCGCACATGAGAGGCAGCTCTCTGCAGATACAGAGCATAGGTACACCCAGTGAGGGGGTGACAGAATGGCTCAAAAGGACATTTGCAGCAGGACCTTGCAGCTTTTCTTTCCATCACCTACTCTCCCCAGGGTGACATATTAGCTAACTTCTGGGGTGTTTTTCTGTGGAAACATAGCTGTAGCTAGAAATAGGAACAGAACATGTTAGCTGTTATAAAGTCCCTGAAGCTTGTGTGATGCTTGGCTCAAGCATTTACAGATTGCCAGATTGCAGCCAGGAAGAAATTTCCCCCCAGGGCTGCCTGGCAGAAGTGCCTGGGCTGTTGGTCTCCCCTGCTAGAGCAGACCCTGACTTGCTCCGAGGCTCACCTGGAAATTTCACTTAGCAAGTTCCCTGGTACTGCTGTCTCCCGTGATACCTATAAGGCTTCTGATGTCTCCTGCCTTCTTCCTATGGAACATTGTAATTGTGACCGCAGATCTTTTATCATGGGTTTAAGCTTGTTACAGGGTCTTAGAAGTGCTGTGCAGCCTCTGGGAGGAGGAGCCGATGATGTCCCCTGGGTCTGCCCGGATTAACTGCTTGTTACACAATTGTCAGTCTGACAGCCCAGTTGGTCCTTCTCATGCTCGGGTTTCTAACATGTAAATCATGAACCCACCCTAGTTACAAGAAAAAAAGTTGTTGGTTTTTTTTTTTTGGTGATTTTGTTTTGTTTTCTCTTGGCATGACCTTCTCTAGATCCACTTTCTTTTAATTCCCTCCTGCACAGCAGCTCTCTTCAGAGACAAGACACAAGCAAAATCAAGCTTAAGCCTCCCCCCACCACCCCCAACCTGTTCTATTTAAACAGATGGCTTAAAAACTAAGGCTTAAAATGTCTTATTAACCAGAGTAAAACAACCTTTTTGAAAGGAAGAGATACATTTCATAACATTACACATATCTTGCAGAAGCACAGAAACTAGAGATAGAGTCCCATCACATAAATTATTCATTCCCTGCCAAGGCAGTTGTAAGTTTTGAATAGTTGAAAAGTTTAAAAGGTTTTAAACGTAGAAAAGTTTAGAAGTTAGAAAGGTTTTAAATACTTGTAAATGGATGACAGAAATCAAGCATTCCATAGCTTCTCAGCGAGATAAACCATACGGATATTAAAGCACTATTGTAGTCTCCCCATTTATGCTTCTGTCTTGGACTGTTTTCTTTTGCTAAAATATAGTCTTTACTCAGAATAACAGATTATTTGTTGTTACTTTTCCCATAACAATGTAAATGAAATAGTTGTATGTGACAGATTTATGCTGCCTTCTCAAAGGAGGGGTAGTTTGGATATCGAATTCAGGAGATGAAAAAAAAAACAAACTAAATTGCAGACTTCCCTAACAATAAAGTGACACACATCAGTAGCAGTAGACCAGACATGCAGTTTCCCGTTTGTTTCATTTCAGAGAACAAGGAGGTTGACAAAAATGTTTGTAAATATAGTAATACAATGTTAGCCATCTTCTATCATTGGATCTTTTCAAGTAATGTAACATTATAATGGCAAAAACATTAAGATCGTACATTTCAATAGTCAGAAGCAATGATACTGATCTGGCATTTACTTACTACCCGCACCCTTTGTATACATACCCATAACTTCTGCTCTACCTTTATAACATGGATTTCTGCATTGCAAAGAGCATTTGCTTAATAAAATTTAAAGTTCTGTCCAACAAATAATAAAACTGTATGCTCACACACTGTGCAAAAACAATGGCCAAATGAGTTCAATTTGGGCAGCACCATTAAAAAAAGATTAAATCACATCTTTGCTAGTGGTCTGAGAGATCTTGTATATTAAGAATGTTTCTGAAAAGTGTGTATAGATTTTAAAACCCTGATGTAAAGAACGCTTTCCCTGGTTAAGAACTAACAGGACAAAGCACAAATCACTTTTATTTGGCAAATATCACTTAAGGGTGCCAATAAACAATGCATACTTTATGTACTATTCTTTCAGCAGTGGCCATGCCTGCTGCACAGCATTGCAGGCTGAATAAGGATCTCCATTTTAGATGCCAAAATGTTTCAGAAAATAATATCTTTGAGGCTAATATTAATTTTAATTAGAGGGGAAAAAAAAAAACCAAACAGGATTTTCAGGGCAACAGAAAAAGATTATTCCATTCCTTTAAAACTTTGAAACCACACAGCTTTTTAACATCTCACTACCTAGCGGGTGAGAAATCCTGAGCAACCTGCAACAGTCAGCTGTTACCTGATCTGTATCTCAGTGCCTAAACTAAACAGATTCATTTTGGAAAAGCCTATACAAGAACAGAGTAAAAACGATTGTGCTTGATTTTCCTCATGACAACTGTAGACAAACATGCTCCTCCTTCATTTTCCATGCAAGGAAAACAAGTCTGAACCACGTGTCTATCCTGATCTATGCAAATTGGAATCAAACCCTTCCTTGTTAACTTGTAAAACCTGGGAAATAAAGGGTGAGGAAAGAGCTAGTAGTATTGTACAGTTCCCCCACTAAATATTTCACGTTCTGGTGAAGGTGAGGCTGCATGGCTGCCCCCCTGCCTCACCCTCTTGAGCACTATGGCTAGTGACCACCTAATGTCTTCCCACATCCTTCATTCTTCTGCTCTAAGCAGGAATTGAAACTTTACCTTCATACAGTTTATGCAGGGTGATACCAGGGTTTGCTTGTGTTTGGTTTTTTTTTCTTTTCCCCAGCTCTTTACTGCTCCATTTAGAATTGCAGCACAGAGACTCTATGTCTGATATTAATTATACAGTAGAATTTAATGCCCTTCCCAGACTTGTTACGTGACTGTTATCACGAAAGGGAATTTTATGTTTGCAGTCTTGTGCAGACTGAATAAAACTGCAGATTAGGTCAAAGAGAAGGTTTGTTTTAGATAACTTCTGTCATAACTTCTCAGCAGCAGTGAGCATGCTCAAATACATCCTGTAAATTCCCTTTAATTCTCAGTAGGGTAAAGAGGAGTTTCCATGTAATTGCAATGGTTAACACATATAAAAGATGTCTGATGCCTGTTAGAAAGGACAGTAAGTCTTTTTCCTGGATTTTCCTTTTCAGGTTATTTATAATTCAAATATACTATCTGCATTCACTCATTTAAGAACAGGGCTTCTATCCAAAGGAAACAACACACTAGGAAGAAGCACTGTGCTACATAATCAGTTGTCAGCTGAGACTTCATTTACCATACTGAACTAGTTTCACACAATGAGACAACCTTATGACCAAATGAGACAAAAGAAAATCCCTTGTGGGGATGTAGCACTGATCAAGGGAACTTCTTTTGCCAGAAAAGACAGTTTCATCATGGCAGTTAGGGGCTTTCTGACTAGAAAGACAATTATGTTGGACAAACAGTTCTGCTAGAATTGCGTGTGCTGCATTGTTATGACAGGGGCTTTAATTTATTTTGTATTCTACTGTAGTGTAGCCCCACATAACAAAAGAAAATATTACGGGATATGCTTATATTCTAGTACTGAAAGGAAATGAGACATCTTTACATTAAATGCTTTTCAAGTTAAACATATGTATTTTGATTCCACTGTGATAAACTAACACTATAAATTGTCCTTTTATTTCCAATAGTCTTTCAGTTCTTCAACTTAAAAAGCTAAATTTAAATAGATCCAGGCACAAAGATCCACAAAAATCTAAGTGATCCCAAATTTTGTGGCAGAATCCTCCTTCACAGCATTCCCATGGTAGAAGAGAGACACATGTTGAGAGTTCACTGTTTCAGACTGCTTCAACCTTTGCTGCAAATTTTGGTAAACATTCAGCTAAGTTACTAAGGCTTTGGTGGTGTGGACAGATATTTACCCCGTTTAATGGGGAACCTTTAACTTTCTAATCTTAACAGAAACACTAGCCTGCACCACAAAATAAAACCTATAAAAAAATAACATACACATTTTATTGTAGGTTCCCATATTGTTTCTGTAGCTACATCACAACAATGAACTCTGTATTCTTTCATCACAGCATATTGTCATGCTGGTCCTAGCTCTTAGAAAAAGGGAAATAGAGAACACACATGTGATATAAAAGAAAAAAACATATGCTTTAGATTAAGCTGATCTCAAGATGTTAAATCCCAGACCAGCTTCATAGAGAAGGAAAAATGGGTATTAGCACCGTATGATAAGCATTCAGTTTAGGACTAGACCATAAATTGTAACATGGTGTTTTTCCTAGATAATGCATTCTAATTTGGTTCCATCCTACTTCTGAGACGCACTGTCTCATCAACATTTATTCAGTTACATTCATTACACTAGTAAGAAGTGCAGCTATTTTTCTGGCAGCCTGCTGCTCTCTCCTTTTATCCAATGCTGAGTGAGATCATTGTTCTCATTTGTTGAGAGTCAAGCAGTGAGATACTTATGTCTCTTGACATTAAATATTTACTGGGCTACAGAAGAAGTTGATTCTACCTTTGGTTTGGTGTTCAATTATAATGTGGAAGGTTTAAATAATATTTGATATTTCCCTAGAAAAAAAATTTGGTTTAACTTTATTTTGCCCTGTCTATTCTTCTACTTTGCTACAGCTGAAGAATGAAATATGTTAGATTTTCATACCTTTTCTTACCAAATGGATATCCACCCACAAAAAAAAGTATTTACCCTCATTATTAAATTCTTCTGATAGGTTTTTATATTTTTAATTGAGACTGTAAACTGGCTTAATTGCTACTATATTTCTTAAATGCTCTTTGGGGCACCTCCCCCTCAGTCCAGCTCTGGATGACTCATAAGAACAAATCTTCCTAAAATAGCTGTGAAACAATAGGTACATAGGTATATCTGAAGAATGCATGTTCAAGTAACTAATAGACTTTCCTAATTAGAATGACATAATTTGCCAGAAGTATCATTAAACAATTCACCAGAGAAGAAGAAGAGAGGAAAGGAAACAATAGGACTATATGAGATCTAATGTTTTCCTCTAACTAGGTCCAGTTGAATATGACTGGCAAGAAACTAAGATTACCAGGTTTACAGCATTTTCTGACGTTCCATAATTTGTTTTATTACACAACAAAATAAAACAGACTCTTCACAATCAGTTAAAAACACAGTAAGATTAAGAGAGTGGTTCACTTGTTTTCTGGAGCAAAGCTTGACCTTGTGCCGCCATATGTCAGGTAATTAACACAAATACATGGGCCTTCTGGGCTCCTCTGTTCCCTCTCTCTTTATTTCCAGCATAACCCCCACCAAAGTCAAGAGCTTCCCATGAGAAGTTCTGTTTTCAAGTAACCAAGGCTTCTGGACAGGGGAATGCTTAGTTAAAATACTTCTCACATAGAATGGTTTAGTTTGGAAAGGAGCTTTGAAGACCCTATGGTCCAACTCCCTGCTCAAAGCAAGGCCAACTTACAGTAGCTTGTTATATTATTGGTTTAAATGTAAATGCTGATAATCTTTATAAAGACTTTTTACCTCCCTCAGCTATATTTGATAATTGTGTACACACCCTTGCAACTGTAATTATCAGAAATATTCTGATGACTATCAGTAGATCATTTCTAGTCAACACCTACATAGAAAATCATTTGAAGAGATTATATTTCAGGTAACACTGCATCATAAATTTCCCCACTGAGTTTATTAGAATTATTGGTGCAGCCAGCACTTTTCAGTCACTCAACAACTCTCCAGCTGCTCCATCAGGGTACTACTGTAAGGAACAGTTTGCACTGTGTTCAAAGGGGTGTGGTAAGAGGGCACATTGGTGAAATTGGCCACAACCCAATGCTACATGCTTACCTTCTATCACACAGCTGGCCCAACTTTTGGACAGTGCTCTACAATATTATTACTCCACAATATTCATATATCCTTAAAATACATTCAGTCCTTTAAATGTGACTATTTGTACTGGAAATCCTCAAAATTTTAGCAATGTGTAGGTATTTTCCAATAGATCCAAGTGTGAAAGGGGAACAACCACAAAAATTGCGCTGCTCAAAGTTTATGAACGGTGTGCAAGCAATACAGCAAGAAAATTATTTATCCTATCCATTCAGTGAAATTGAGGAGTAATAAATCCATGTGCAGAAAGAAAACTCCTTTCCAAACCAGGCCCTTTAATGTTTTGTTGTTTTCCTTTGTTTAAAGACTAGCCAATTCTTCAGATAGCACAGTGACATTAATAAATGAATATCAGCAGTTCAAACTGCTTGACAACCTAGTTACTCAGACTTTGAGATTTAAACATGACCTGCCTAGAATTAAAAAAAAAAAAAAAATTAAAAAAATCTAAAAGTGTTGTCATTGTTGTTTTAAATGACAAATTAGTGGGATGGAATTCAAGACACTTAATTATCACATTAGTTAGCCAGATGGTTTATTTGAAATACCAGCAGATGAATATCTGTTTTTTGCTTTAAGTTGTGCTCAGCAAGCTACCAAAGGCAAAGGACAGCAAGAGTAGCCAACTTCCTTTTGCTTGCTTTAACAAAAAAAATTTTGTCTGCTCATCCCCTGAGCAATGTTTCAAAAAGAATTTATAGCAATAGTGGTAGCCAAAGGAATATGAATGTTCCATGACTTCTCAGATATCTTTGATCACTTAACAGTCTTGTTACCTCTCTGACACTAATTTTCCACTAACTTTTTCAGAGAAAGGGATTTAGAAGAAAACTTCCATAACAATAAGAAGTGTTTTAAACAGTCTGCACCATCTTTTTATTCTCCCCTAAATGTTTTGGAAACAAATAAGATTCCTTGTTGCATGACTTCAGGGGTGGTGTGGAAGAGAAAAGTCATGCATTGATAATCACAGAATAAAAGCTGCTGGTATGACTTGGCTTGACTATGCTGTTTCAGCAGTTTGCTCTCTAGTGGCTTGTTCAAAAGGTCTCAGCACATTCACAAGAGTTTCCATTAGTGTCTGCTCCAGACGTGAGAAGAATCCATCAATTTCATTTTCAAAATGTCATAGCATGTAATAACTGCCTTTGCTCAAACAGCTTTTCTTAACAAAGAATGTTAAATTCTGTCTGGTAACTGCATCCCGAATAAGTTTGTCTTGGGGAACAAGTCATTATTCTTGGAAGAGTTTCAGAAGTTTTTTGGCTTTCACAGGCTGCCTGAACTATGGACAGATACCATCTGCTCTTATAAGAATATACATCTCCAGTGTATCATCATACTCACGTATGAAGTATATAGACACAGAAGGGCAACATCTTAAATCCCATCCCCACTGTGAAAGTGAGTGGAAAAAATCTTGGTACTTATTTTCATTTAGTGGTTGAATTAGAGGAGTTGAGACATTACCAGCAATCAAATGACTCAAAAATATTTCTCAGATGACCGTTTAAGAACAGAAATGGCACCTGATGTACCCAGTTAGGTGCAGCCCTTTACATAATCTCTTCTCTAAAGTTATAATCCTGATACAATACATGGAACAGAATGTATGGCAAACACACTAACCAAAGATATTTTACGTACAATCATAAATACACTAGCTTCTGTAAGGTGATAGTCTCAAGTAGAGAAATATGACAACATGTCTTTCCTTAGTAGACATGTGAAGAACAGAAATATTAAATGACTTTACCAAAATGACACACGTATCTGTGTCACATCAGTAATGCCTTGTTTCCCATGTTTCAGGCCACATACCTTTTGAATATCTGCCCAAAGAAGTTAAAACTCTTGTTTTATGTACTGCTCTGATGTAGTAATTGGTGGAACTTGAAGGGGAAAAAAAAAAATAAAAGCCAAACCAAAATAACCAACCTCAAAAATTCCAATCCCAGGGATTTTCAATGAGACTAAAGTTTTTTAGTGATGAAATACAAGTACTTTGAGGTGTTGCCCAGGAAGAACAACACACGGAAATATTAACACAAGCAAAACATTAACTAGGATTTCCAGTAAAGACAACACAGTCACAGTATCACAGTATGTTAGAGATTGGAAGGGACCTCAAAAGATCATCTAGTCCAATCCCCCTGCTGGAGCAGGAACACCTAGATAAGGTTACACAGGAACGTGTCCAGGCGGGTTTTGAATGTCTCCAAAGAAGGAGATTCCACAACCTCCTTGGGCAGCCTGTTCCAGTGTTCCGTCACCATTCCAGTCAATTCTGTTCTTGGTATCAAATAGCAACATCTGTACTAAGCTAGGTGTATACTACCCCCATCACTTTTATTTCACATAGAATGCAGATTGTCAGTATGAGAGAGAGGGCAGGACATTAAAGTCGAGCTAATGCATACCAAATGCATCATCTATGTTTTTTTTTTATAGTGCTGTGGTTGCCTGCATCGTAGAAAAGTTGTTTTTCCTAAGCTTACCCTTGCAGAGGCTAGATATCATGAAGAACTGTAGACTATACCATGTCACGTCTTCCAGCGGGGGACCTTCTTTTCAGTTAACATACAGGTGCTCAGTTTTGCCTCGTCACAACAAAGTTTTTTTGGATTGCTATCACCCTTCAGGAGCTTTATTCTGAATGACTGCAGCATAGAACCCAAAGAACCATATCCCTGTGAGAGCAATATTACCTAAAACCCACAGGTGCCTCACTTACTATGACCACAGTTTGGGAATAACCAAAGTAATCTACAGTAAAACCGTAGACTATTTAAAAGTAAAATTACCCAAAAAGCCCCCGTCTATTATTGCCTTGAGATCCTGAATTCCAGCTATGTCAAATTAATCCTGTATGGCATTTCTGATTTTCCCATTTTCAGTTAGGCTTCAACTCCTGTCTGTAGCACAGTCTGCAGCTTTGCATCTCTCAATATGTGTGAACTATCATGTCTCTGCCTTCTTTTTCACCCTTTAGCATATGACATTGTGCAGCCTACTCCTAGCATGCATATTACTCCTAGATAAAACCTTTACCTGTTAAATTAGAAACATGCATCAATATAGGATGTCACAAGTATCTCGAAACCAAATATTATAAATTAATTTATGGAAATACACAACACACAGAAATCTGAAGCTTCCACTATAGAAGGAAGATAAAAAAATAAAATCAGTTTTGTTTAATATTTAAGACAGCTACAAATCTTAGAAGATCATTAATCAGCTTTTGGAGAATATATTTGCACTGTGTTTTTCCTTCAGAAAGTCTCTACAAACGTGCCACCCATATGCAGGTCACTTTTCCTATCACTGGAAAGAAGCAGCTCTCCAGTGTGTTTAAAAGACATGTTGATTTGAGTGTCACAAAGAACAATGGGATGCAGCTTCTACTTAGAGGAAGGGGGAAGACAGTCTGTTCTTTAGAGAAGAACGTCACTTTAAACTGTTACTGAAAAAAACATTTTTAAACGTGAAAAGAAAATGATTGAAGGTGGGACTGCAAGTCTTGCCATTACACATACACAAAGAGACGTTCACTACACAAGACAATTTTAGTTAATGTTGCTCCAAAATATACAGACCAAAAGAAGTAGTGAGCACCCTTGCCTTGGGAAAAACAAAAGCAGAAATTACATGTCTTGTCTATGATGATGTAACAGGTCAGTAACAGAAGTAGGACTATAAAATGCACCATCAGTTAAGTGAATCATGAACTACTATAAACTATCATATTGCTTCCCTTAAATCTTACTTGAAAGAAAAATATTGGCTTAAAGAACATGCTGGTCTGCTTTGTCTCCAAATACATACTTCAAAGAAAACTTGCAAATATTTATTCCAAGGGTGCTAGTGGGCAATATTTTAGAACCAGAATAGCTACCAACAATATGTCATGTGAAAGAAGTGTTGAAGTTACTTAACGGCAGAACACTGGACATTTATGTGGGAAAAATAATCTGTCTAGTTTTTGAGACAGACTAGCAGGAAGAGGGGGAAAAAAGAGGAACTCTGAGCTCTCAGCTCACAACCCTTGTAGATAACTGACTGACTTGAAGACAGAGGGAAAACTTGCCCAGTCAGAAGCAAAATGTAATAGCTGAAAGAGTAAAGAAATCATGTGACTGGGTGAAGAGGAGATACTGTCATAAATGGTTTTAAATGTCATTTTTGTATAAGTTTCACTGGCATTACTTATTGGCAAAAATGTTTGTAATAAACTAGGGAGCTATGTTCTTTTTCAAAAATCAAAGATCCATCATTTATCTTTCACATTTTGTCATTTTATTTGCAAAGCTTGAAGGCCATCCTGTAGAAATTTGATTACTTATTTGCAATTTATTGTTTCCTTATTGCTAAATCCATCTTTTCTGTGAAAAAGCTGAGCCTTTGTGAGAGCTGTAAAAGGACTGCAGCTAATCAGTCCTTTTTCTGGAAGGACTCTCTTAGCTAGAAATGAGATATAAGAACTGTGGCTTTCAAGTTCTACTGCCTAAATTGTTCTTCCGCAACAGCTGGGGAAAATGCTTTCAAGAGTTTTATGTTTCTTCCTGTGTGGTGATGCAGCTTTCCTCTAACGACTATTTCCCATCAATACCCACAGACACCTACCTTCTTAACCACTGGTTTAACGGTTTGTTACCACTTCCACCTTTCCGGAAAAAAAGATAAAAAGACAAGACTTGTTTGGGAGAAGGTTTACAAATATCTGCACACCAGGCTGTTGAAGGAGATAGTATCTCAGTGAACTTCAAATTAGGTATACAACTCCTGTCTGAACAAAATAAACCAAAACTGCCCTCGACGTGTGCAGACAGCAGACGTGAGCAAAATGATCAGTATATACTCTTTCCCATACTAAGACTACAGTGGTCTTTACTGAAAACTTCACAGCAAGAAAAAATAAATGACCTTTTTCCATAAAGGTAATTATAAGATAAGTAGTTAATAGAGTGACGTCTATTGCTCTGAATTATCCCATATTCTTCTGATTTACAAGAAACTTTAAAAAGTAAGTGGCTCTTAAAAGCAGCAAAACACATCAAAGCTCTGAGTTTTTTTCTCCAAAAACCTCTTGGAAAGCTGCTACTGACTTGTCTGGGAAAACAAATGTTTGCTTCATTTTCCACAAGACTCTGGAGATCCACCCAATTGACTTCTTAAACTCATCCTGAAACAACAGAAGTATATTTAACCTTCTTAAGGTAAAACTGTCACCTACACATTTATTAAAAATTGCAGTGAAATATTTAACTAGATGGTGTTTCTTTAGATAGTAACTGAGCGTACCATAACAGCCCAGTAAATCAGTGTGTTATAATACTGACATATACAATATTTGTAATAATTAAGAGTATGCTTTCTCTCACATCTGGTTAACTTATTATAAAGAAAAAAAGACACCTGCAGCAGAAGAGCCTGTACATGACAGTCTGGTAACCGTTCATACAGGCCACTACTCTGCAGAGCATGCCCAAACTTCATTTAGGGTTGAAGATGATTACATGATTAAAAAATTCTAAACTATCATCTGTTTTTAGACCTGCGTCTAATGAAAATACAAACCAGTTTCTATACACAATGCTAATAATGATCACCCCCCTCAAAAAAGAGAGGCATTTCTATTTAAATCAAAACATGCAGAATAAGAGAGATGACAAAATATCACAGAAAAGTTTTTATGCCTTTATAAAATCAAAGGCTAATTAAAAGAAAGAATATAATATAAAGTCACTGCTGGTATCCTCTGATCTCATAAAACACAGATTGCTGATGTCACTAAAAGAATGGTGAGTAGAGAGTAAAGATTAAAACTGAAGTGCTAGCATTTGCTGAGAAGTAGGGATATTTTCTGCAATCAAAAGGGAAATAAACATTAAAATACCTATTTTAAAACTTTTTTTCCATCTGAAAGTAGAAGGTTGTTCACAACCAGAGGATTTCAGTTAGTCAAATACAGAGAAGTGGATTAAATGTAGATTAAAAATAAATTCTTATTATCTAGAAAGGTCAATTTTGAGACAAAGAACAGGACAGCAAAATGGATGATGAGGACTGACAGGGAATCTGTAAAGAACTGATCTGTGCATCTACATCAAAATAGTCCAGTACTCTGGCATTAAAAATCATGCCCAATCAAGAACCTCAACTACAGCTCAAGTAGGCACTCAACTACTACCAGTGTGGCAGCTTGGGAGCACTATCAAGGTTGGTCTCTGTGGTTCTTACAGACTTAAGGGGGAAAAGGGCATTCTAATCAGTTTGTGTTTATTAGCATCAGTTGATTATGGAATGTTTTTGCGTCTGCTTAAACACAACAGTCAGCATCTCCTCTCCCTCCAACAAAAAGCATTACAGCAAAAGCTTTGAAGCAATATATCTTAACATTAGAAAGAGATGCTGCAAATTCAGTTTGCCAGGCTAGAGCACGGATTAAAATTTATTAATTCCATTATTGTAAGAGGCTCTGTATTATAAGAACACAGGAAAAATGAAGAATGACTTTTGTAAAAAAGACAAGACCACAAGTTAGGTGAACTGTTCAAATCTAAGTGGAAATTCAGAATGAATTGAATCCTTAGAAAGATTTTTATGTTCTAAGAATCTGCCTACTATAGCAGTTCAGAAAGTGTGTTGGATACTGATTTGGGAAAGTTAGTAAGAGAAAGGACTAAAAAAAACTTATAGTAGGAGGAAAAGAAGAACAGTAACTGGAATCGCTCACAACAAATATTCAGCAAAGGCAATAATATAAGTAGGTGACTATTTTTATTCCCTCCACTTATTTAGGAGGGTATCTTGAAGAAAAATACTGAAATCCCAGGTCTATATTTATCACAATAAATTTTTATCATGCAAAACTCTGAAGATGGTTAGCAGCAATGTTTTCATAGCATTTAGTGACAATAGATTTACTTCTACCTCCAATGCATAATTATGTGGTAGGATGTCAAGATTATTCAGCTACATCAATGATTGTGTTAAAAAATTAGACAAGTTCGCCCTATGGTTTATGTTTTCTTTTCACTTTGCTAATTCTTAAAACATTTATTGTTTTCATGAACATAGAAATTCAGATGAGATACTTAGTAGAACTGACACAAAATTTTTCTATTGCAAAAATCTCTGTCATCTTCTGCATTTACTACTCTCAAAGAAAGCAGTTCATTATTTAATATTTGCTAGTTTTTTATTTTTTACTTTAACTAAAGTTATGGATATGACCTTAATTCAACAGAAAGTTTTAACTCAGACACTAAGACCTTATTTAAATATTATTTTTAAATTAGAAATTTTATTTTCTAATCTTTTTCAGTGAATGAGAACATTTGCCAGTTTTCAGAGACGGCAAAGACCATACATTTTTTCTTGCAAAAATCTTAAAAAATAACACATTTTAATCATATTGTGCATATGACTAGACTTGTAAAGAAACAGCCACTTTATACATTTTTGTTTCATTTTTTTAAATAATGAAACTATGAACCACTAAAATTAGAAATAGCTCATTGTTTTGTGTAGAAACCATATGACTGTAACAAAATGAGAATCAGTTTTCAACATGCACGTTCAACAAGCATATTTATGCCCTTATCAGACCACAAGCATTTGACTGTTTAGCTTTATACTTCAGTAAAAGCTTATTTGAAAATTTCTTACACACAGATATGCATATATTTGTCAGTGCAAACACTAACCACTAGCTTGCTAGCTACCAGTTTTTCTCTTCCTCCATGACAAAACATGTGCAGAAACAAATGGACCTTTTTGTCTTTCCAGCTCACCAATGATCTGCAAAATGCACTTTGTCAGAGCACAAAACCTAGGTTTCATTCTGCATTTCCATACTTTGTGTAAACTCATTTTGCAGTTTGAAGATAGAGTTTAGATTTTGTAAACAATATTAAAAAAAATTAAGATTACAAGAATGTAAACCAACCTTTTCTCATTTATTCTTGTGTCAGCAACTGCAATAAGATGAGGAGCTTTCAGTGGCACTCCTTTCAGGCCTCATTCACTGCTCCCATACACTGTGTTATTCACAATTTATCCCTGCTTTCATGGGTAACAATAGCATCAGATGATAATATGTCAAACCAATGGAGTCTTGTTTCATTCACTTAGGGATAGCTTAAAGTCTTAACTGGTGGATTTTCGGTTTTGGACTGAGAAAGCAGGGTGAAGGGAAGGCTGGATTTTAGAATTCACATGCTTTCTTTTGTACAGGTGGTGAAGCATTAGCAGAAACTGAGATGCAAGCAGTTTTTTTAAAGTAAAAAAATTAACATACATAATCCAAGGAGACAACACAATAACTTGAATAACACCCATTCACACAGAAAACTGAGTAAAGATAATCTGCCTATACTGTAGACGTTTTATACCTCCATCTGTATTTGGTCTTTCTGTAGATGGCTGATACACCAACGCTTATTACACTTCTCTAAAATCTCATGGCAGAGAGAAAACTTATGTTTATCTTTCAGCTCTCTCACCAAAAGAGCCTCCAGACACCTCCATGCCTTCAAAACTGTTAGATGACTGACAACACCTCTGCAGTTCTAAGGTGATTTGTCCAAACTGCACCAGAAGGAACATCCACAAACAAGGTGTACAGCATCCCAAGGTACATGTACAAATACATTTCATAAGATTAGTCTCCACAAGGATACAAGCATGACAAATTACAAAACTTGCAATTAAACTTCCTTTGAATGTGTAATTTCAAGTTGAAGAATTCAAACTTTGGTCATTCACACTTGCAGATGCTACTTTCAGCTCTCACTGTATGAATCAAGTCAGGACTGAAACATCTCACGTTACTGCCTGCCACCACAAGAAGAACTCAAATCCAGAGGGAGGGTCACAAGAGTTTCTGCCATTCTACTGTATATTTTATGTTAAGTTTTCTACCTCAATTTATTCATCTTTGGTGAGATGAGAGGTCGGTGGTAACATTTCACGAATTCTCACAGGTCACCAGGCTGGCATATACAGCTGACAAAATACATGGCTGCCTTCCCCACTCTCCTCCCATTTGAACATAAACCAAAAATATTACCTTTGTATTACACAAGCAATCCCTTTCCTGCACAGTCTAGAGCTGTAAGCCTTCCATCAGTCTTTTTCACCACACTTTTAAAGCCACTTCAACATCAAGGAGCTCCATAACTGCATGGCAACTGGCTGTCTGCCAACCAGCTGCAAAACAAACGCCCCTTGTATTGACATTAGAGGTTCCTTGATCATATTCAATAAAGCACCTTTGATGTTAGCACTATTGGCTAATATCACCTTACAGTCTTGAGGGAGAGCTTATCGAGTCTGTAAGACAGATCATAAAGCCAGAAAGGACCCTATAGTGTTAGAATAAAACAAAGTTTGTCTCTCTTGAGGCAAGAATAGTATTTATAGGTGAGAAAATGTCAAAATACACACATCACCTATTTTTTGTGTAACATGTGCCAAACCACAGATCCTACCTTGTCTAACAAATACCAAGTCATTTTCTCTTCCTATCCAACTTTAACAGAGATCTCTCCACAGGACACTAAACAACCAGCCATGCTTGGGTTCTTTTATGTCACTTCATATCCCCCTGACTGTCATCCCATATCCTCCTGACCTTCTTTACTGTAGCAAGGCAGCTGCCTCTTTCTTCCCCTTTTTGGCAGGCTCTCAGAGCAAAATCTGTCACCCTGCCCACAATGTGGGACTTCAATGTTCGGCAGACACAGAGCAAGACTTCTAGTGCTCTGGCACTGTGAGCTGTCCGGTTTTAACACCTCTTTAAGTAAATGAAGTTGTAAAAGCAGTGAGACTGACAAACTTCCTAAAAGTTTCCAAAACAAAAAGGAACACTGGCCTAGGAAATAAAAAGACAAAGAGCCTTGCTTCAGCATCCTCTGTGCTGGGGAATGACCTCTAGAAGCATAGAAATCTTTCCTCATCATTTACTGAAATACGGAACCTAGAAGGCTTTGGTGATGGCAGAGTTGGCTTTATTTCCCTCTTGCTTCATTACCTTGCATGCCCAGCCCTGTAGTGGAAATCATCTCCACTGACAACTCAGTGAAATCATCATTTCCTCTCATTTTCAGTTTTCTGTTCTGCTGTGGGGAAACACCCTGGAGGTACAGGCTTCTTGTCCTCTTTCAGCTATTGCAAATTTCACCTTTCTCAGCCCTCTAGACCTGGAACAGCATCTAGTTAAATGTCATTGCCTGGAGATTCCTTCTAGTACTAAACTGGAGAAAACAATTTCCCTAAGGTACCAGCCATATCATTTTATTCTGGGCCAGGTCTGTTTTTAAGCAGGTAAAATGACCCTAATGGAAGAAGGCGAAGTGTGTGGCTTTAAGCCTGGCCTACCTCCAGCACTGCTATCAACAGATGTTAGTAAGCAAGTACCAAAACAACAGCTTTTCTGTTATACATTTCTATTTTGCAATAACCAAAGGTTTATTAGCTCACAGACAAAAACAAACAAAAAAACCCAACCAAAACCAAAACAACAAAACAAAAAAAAACCAAACAAAGGAAAAAAAAACCCCAACCAGAAGCAAACCTCTTTTCCTTTCTGATAACAGAGATAAATTTCAGAAAAAAGCTGTCACTTACATGAGAAAATAAGACATTCCTTTTTGTGAAACTGCACAGACACAGATGGAGATGATCATCATCTGTTAAATGGTGGATTACACTCTCTTACAGGCCTGATTTATTCAACAAGGCATAGTCATTCTGTGTCATTACACCTAACCCCATATGAAACAATTGACATTATTCTGTCATTGGGCCAGTTCCTCCCTCTTACTCCTCTGTCTCCCTAGTCTAAAGGACATCCGCTTTGCTTTTTCAGTCCCACCACCTGTCCACATTCAGTGATTTTTTTCACCATAGGCTCAGCACCTTGGGCACATGTGGGTCTGCAATACCTCCTACCTCATGAACACTGATAGCACAATGCTGTCCACTTCTCAACATTGGTGAGTAAAACCCTGGGAACAGCAAACTCTGAAATATAACTCACTCTCATATCACAAAAACACTAGAAAAGGATTTCCAATAATAAAAATATTTCCTTATAAATCTGCACACTGGGAAGGGCACCTGTGTGTTTATTTCCCAGCCTCCTAAATGAGACATTTAGCCTAATGATTTGATGTTATCAGGCAGATACTGTAGTACAAGTAGCAGGTGTATGCACTTCAGACATGAACTATTCAGGTTATCACACTGCATCGAGCCAGCATCCAAGCACTGTCCCACAGAACTACCTTAGCAATGAGGAATTTCCCAGTGCTGCAGCCTCTTAAAGAAGCAATATGATTCATTCCTGCATTTTTGTAGGATTGTTTTCCTTCTTCAGCTACATTCTTCAGCTGAACATACGGGTTATTTTACATTCATTTTGGTAAGAATTTCTTAATACGACTTGCTTTCTTTGAAACAGAAAACTGTAGAATAAAATAATCAGAATAAACTATGACCATATTACAATTAAAACTCCTTTTAGCAGAAAAAAATATCATAAATGAGTAAAATTTCTAATTTCTGAAAGAACTGAGTAGGTACCCATCCCCATAACCAGTTAAAAGTGTAAGATCACCCCAACTTTTTTATACCATGGCTATGGCTCAGTTGCCTTTTAGAAGTGTGTATTCATTAAATCATTAAAAGTTGTCAGTTCTTATTAAAATTCATTAAATAAAACCACAACCACCAAAAAAACAACAAACAACCAAAAAACAACAAACCCAATGGAATAAGAAACTTCCTGAGATTCAAAAGCAAGTTTCTTCAGAATAGGAAAAGAGGAGACTTTAGGAGTAGCCAGCAAATTATACAGGTGGAAAGAAAAACAAATGGTGCACCCAACAGCATTATCTCAACTTCATAAATTAATTATAACCACCCTTTCCAAATATTCATTTTCAAAGTGACTCCTCAAGAGGAATGAATTCACTGAATGCTCTCAATAACTCAGTACTTGGGTGTTGTTTTTTAAAAATTAATCTTCTTAGGCTATGTCCATGTCCCCTTGGCAACCAGCTCCATGTAATAGTCTACAAGATTTTAAGCTCAAATGCTTGTGGAAGATAAGTTCAAAGGCACACATGTAAGTAGTCAAGGAAGGTATTCAGGTTCATCAAAAGTATTTGCAACAAGAGTACTTGTTCACTTGAACAGAAGCTTTGTTACAAAGATTAGCTGACCATCCTAATTCCAACAGTACACACCAATTGCCTGCACAGAACACCTGACGGTTAATTAAAACAGGATATTGCTCCCAAACAACTTTAATTCTCCCCCCGTAAATCAATACATTTTGGTAAGCAATTTTCTGAGCACCAGAAAACACTTCTGGTAGGGAGGAAAACCCTTAGAAGAAGGAAGAGTGGGTTGCAGTTGAGCTGTAGCAGAAAAATAAGTGTTAAAGAACGGGAACCTCTGTAACTGTCATTTTCACTATGTTTAAGAAGGGGTACAGAGGCATAAAAGGGAGAAAAACCCATGACAGTATCAAATTGCCCTGACCTGCAATAATCATTAATGATTTCAACTGTAAAAAAAAAAAAAAACAACAAAACAACCCACATGTACAATATAATAATATCTCTTAATGGTTGGTCCCCTTTCTAAAGGAAAACAAAGGTAAATAGGTTACAGAACATTGACGACTACTTCTATTTGTGAAAGTCTGTTAGAGATTCAAATGAATATCTGAAAAGCCTAAACCCAAAGAAAGGTACTTCCAAAGGCAGCCAGTTTCCAGGGGAGTCAGTGAAGAAAAAACAAAGCGGAAGAGTTGGAGTCCTGATACTTCTAAATATTTAACTAATTTGAGTTAAGCCCAAATAGAGCAACCAGTGTGCTTTCAACATTGGGTGAATAAAATTAGATCTTTTAAAAATGCTGAAAATGTTTCCTGCATTGTAGTATTTCTGTATCTGATTTGTAGCATATACTAAGCTAATATTTTTGTAATTCTGGCTTTACACACCTGATCTCCACTGCTGCTAAGAGAGAAAGAAAACCAAAGTATCCTCCTCATGTTTGACAGGATTTGGATAAAGGGTTAGGAGCAGAAAATTCATTAAAAACCTAGTAAAATGATATAACCACTTTAAGTATTAGTGTCCAAGAAATTCAAAGGTGTCTAGCTTATATGAGACTTGTCTGTCATTACAGGCAGATGTTGAAGATAAGATGCCTACTGCCTACCTTTGTTTTCCTATTGAAGTCTTTACAATTTATTTATATTTGTATTTTTTCTTTCATTTTCTTTCAATAATCCTATAAAATCAAAGGGATATCAGTGATTTAGCACATTGCTTATATCTGACAACATTAATATGTAAGAAATAAATGGTATTTGAGGACATTTTAACAGCTAGAAGGATCTGCAATGTGGACATTTAGTTTTTCACATTTCTGTAAACCAGTAAATTTCCTTTTTAGAATTGCAATTTAGTATAACAGTCATTTAATATTAAATATTAAATTAAATATTAAATACTAATGTTAATAATGGAATTTTAAAAGGCAGGACACCTGTGTTCACTTAAGTAACTATACTAAAGATGAAGATTTTTGCTTCTTTAGTGCAAGACGAGTTTTTGGTTCACAAAATAAAAAAGCTGAAGCCAACAACTTTCTTTTTTTTTCAAACCTACCATAGGTTTTTCTAAAATAACAAATTTAACCTTCAAAGATGAGTATGGCATAAAAGAGGCAGTCAACTGGTAGTTTACTTTGCTTTTTATAGGCACATTACTCTTTATTTTCACTGAACAAGGCCACACAGCAATTTTAAAGCCTGATGACTCTGTCTTTTTTAGTGAAAACCCTCAGCCCCTCCCTGTCTCCTCCCCAGATCCTCAGACTGTCTGGTGACTTGAACAAAGTATTGCTTTTTCTGCGCAAGCGTCTCTCTCCTAAGTCAACAGCTATATACCGATCCAAACACCGCAGCCCAGCCTATACCCTCGTGAAGGTAGCTTGTCATTTCCTGTCATAGGATACACTTCTAAATTAAACTTTTCTTTTTAAGAGTTCAGAAAATCATGCTTCAAGAAATGACCATTTGTATTTCCTTTCTGATTTAACATGTTAAAAATAAACACCAGCCATTCCTGTTAAATTCAGAGCTAGATGAGGTTATTGTATAGCAAAAAATAAGCACCAAATTATTTCTTCTCCCAGCTATAACAACTTACATTTGAAGCTGCAAAAGAATGCAATCTCTAGGCTGGATATTTTCAAAGGTATACAGAAAAGTAGAAATGGTATTTGAATAAATTGCAGCAAACTGTTTCCCCTGCTTTTAAGATTTTATGTTGGAGCATGCATTCTTGATTGATAAAAAACAAATGTCTACAAGAATACTTAATATACCTCAAATTTAAACTTTAGTAATTCAAAAGGTGTTGAAAGTAAGAGCAGTTAAAAGTTACAGGCTTTCACACCAAGATGTTTTGCCTTGGAGTTCACGTGGGTTTAGACTCAGAAGATGAATTGCCACATATGCTGTACAGTTTTCACAATTTTGATTTCAGAGGAAAAGTTACAGCCTCAAATTCCAAGCAATGAAATTGAGAATGGAACTTTGTGAAAAATGGATCTCTCAGTAGAGTGGCCAAACCAAAAGCTTTTAAGCAATAATAGATTTAGGCCAAATGTTAATAAAATATCTCCCTTTGTTTGCAGATTAACTAACCTTTATTAAAACTTCATTTTGACTATAGATAGTTTCAATCTATAAATGTCCTTTTTAAACCTGCAAATATTTATTTACGTAACTCATTTCGTTACAGCAAATCAGCTATTCTTTCACATTTTCCTTGACAAGGAAGTTGGGATACCTCTTGATCCATTTTATTACCGATTTACATGTCACTAACAACACCAGCTTGCTGGAAAACAGCTGGGTAGTGTGCTACCTGGACAGGCAGACTCAGCTGCAGCAGAGCCAGCTGAACTTGCCAGGATACAGGCTGGCCTGTGCCTCATGGTTTGGTGCGTAAACATTCATTTAGGACACATGCTTACACAGAAAACAGGTATCTTATACAATCCTAAAAACACTGGCATGGCAAATTGAGGACTTCAATGCAAGTTTCCCATCTCTACAGTTCTGGTCATGAAAATACGTCAACACATGTTTAGCCTCTTACATCTGAGCAATCCTATTTATTACCAAAGTTAAACACATGTAGATTCTGATTGTCAGTTTCCATACACAGTTATTTTTATGTCTGTCAAGATAATTTTAGAAATATCTATGGTTTGAAGAAGGTCATTAGTAATCATCCACCCAAAATTACAGCTTTAAAATATTTGCTGAGGATTAAAATGGAAACAGAAAGTGTTTTAAGTTCTCCCATTTCTCAACTCTAACCAATGATGTAAAACTAATAGTATTACAAAAGTATTTTTTTTTTTTTACTAGCATCCTTAATTTCTGAATATCTTGTTTTTTTGTTTTCACATCTGTTTTATTATTGCCCTTTCACTACACTTGAGATTCAAATGTGGCGGTGGGACTAAACAAATGGTCATCCTTTCTTCTCTAAATCATAAGGCAAAGTACTGACTACATAAATTCTGTGCTCTGTTTCATGGAAAAAAAAAAAAAAAGATCAACATAAGTTGAAAACCCCTCTACAATCTACTTCAGCACAACAGCATCAACATGAATAGTAAAATGGGTCATGCCAAAACAAATATATGCATACGTTTTAAAACAGGGGTGTTCTGCACACTCCCTAATTAGTCACCTCATTAGTTCATCTAATGTTTACTATTAAGTCTGCTTTAGTGTTTTGGTCAGTTTCTGAGGTCTCTAACAAGGTCTCCCATCTCAAAGAGTGGAATTTTTCTTAAATCTGTTGAAGGTTATTGAACATGAATCTGACTGCAGGAAATTCCCCATTATAGAAAAGCACACAGACAATTTTCCAGAAGTGAGAAAAAGCATGGCTTTGATATGCTGCTGATTTAGGTTAAGGAAATCTGCAAATATCTTAAAATCAGATCATGACTACAGATGTGTTTTCCACATTTACTGTATCTATCTAGGTCTCACACTTGACAGATCTTCATTACATTGGCTGCTCCTTTATTATTAATGAACACTCCAGTTTTATCCCTTGTTGTATAAGAAAGGCTCATGAACTTGCAGAGACTGCTTTTCTTCTCTGAGATAACTGAGATCATTACTAGCACACTCGGACTAATGTAGTGTCCTGTATACTTATTGCCTTTGCTTATGTTTGGCAGTGTCGAGATTTCAGTAAAAACATTACTGCTGCAACAGTAAACTCAGCATCGGAAAACATTATCATTGGTGTTTCTTTTCATTATGAAGTGAAAGAAAAGCTTTAGGGTAAAATATAGCTTTTCCATTAATCTCCTTTTCCAACTATTCAAAAATTATGCTGTAAAAACTACAGTAGCTTTTGCTAATTCAGGGACTGTTAATTTACAATCAGATCAAAAGGTAAGATTAGGTGTTTGAACCTTCTCTTTCCTCACTGCCATATTTTAACTAATTCCACCAAACAAAATGCTAGCCTTACTTTAATAAAACCTCATAACTTGCTAAAAAGAAAAGTTGAGTAGTTTTCTATTTGAATCCTCTCATTCAGTTTAGAACAGGTTCCAGCTCAGGCATTTGTATGTTAGTAACTAGACAACCGAGAAAGATGGATGTCTCTTACAAAGCTGGGGGCATTTGGCATGAGCTTTTTTGCCATTTAGCATGTTAACATATGGGTATCAATGACTTAGAATACAAACAATAGGCATCACAGTATTTCACTGAAGGGACTAATAGCTATTGAAGTTCTTAATTGATTTTGATGAGAGTTCTGCAATTTTTAAACTCAGGAAACCTAAACAGATAAAAATCCTGTTGTAATATCTGAATGAATACGGTCTTAAATTCAGAATAACTGCAAATATTCACAGATGCCTTTTATTTAACCTTTAACTGTACAAATCCCAAATGTTCTGCTGATTGTTTCTCTCCATGTTCTCAGCTTTTCCTCTACACCAGAAGTCAAGCATTAATTCCAATAAGTGTTAATAAGTAAAAATTCATAACTGGCTTTTTTTTATTAACACCAGAGAAACTCAATCTTTATTACAGTAAATTTTATAATAGAAGATTTAGCTTTGTTTCTGAGCATACTTTAGCTTTGCTTTTTAATTTCTTCAAGAGAGAATTTTGTATTAATATTTAGACAAGTAAAAACTTGATGTGGTCCTTAATTTTAAATCACGAAAAATGCCTTTGACTTTAATAAAATCCCACATGCAATTAAGACAATAACTGTGCATTACACACCCTAGACTTTGTCACAAAGTTTCATCCTAGTACTGCATGTTCACAGTAAGCCACTTACGCATGTTGACATGTCAGGTTATTGTTGGGTATTTTTTTTTGCTCATGCATGCAAGTACATAATTAATATTTGAAAATTAGTGCAATCTACAGCCATAAACACAATGTTTGCCACACCTATATTACAGCAAAAGAAGCTGTCAATGCAATGTTAATGAATGCCTTCTAGTGTGACCAAAATTAAATTCTGAAATTATGGAATTTGCAATAATAGGCACCGCTGTGATTTACATAAAAAGGCTACAGACACCAGCTACAGCGAGCAGAGGCCTTAACTATGATTCAGAGCATCCCTGCAGAGAAGGACTTGGGGGTTTTGGTTGATGAGAAACTGAACATAAGCCAGATTCAGTGTGCCTGAGCAGCAGAGAAAGCCAACTGTATCCTGGCCTGCATCAAAAGGAGCGTGACCAGCAGGTCAAAGGAGGTGATCCTGCCCCTCTACTCCACTTTCATGAGACCTCATCTGGAGTACTGTGTGCAGTTCTGGTGTCCTCAACATAAAAAGGACATGGAATGGTTGGAACAAGTCCAGAGAAGAGCCATGAGGATGATCAGGGGACTGAAGCACCTCCCGTATGAAGATAGTACTGAGAAAGTTGGGGCTGTTCAGCCTGGAGAAGAGAAGGCTGCGTGAAGACCTCATAGCAGCCTTCCAGTACCTGAAGGGAGCTTATAAAGATGCTGGAGAGGGACTCTCATCAGGGATTGTAGTCATAGGACAAGAGGTAACAGGTTCAAACTTAAACAGTAAAAGATCGGGTTATATCTAACAAAGTTCTTTACTGTTAGGGTGGAGAGGCACTGGAACAAGTTGCCCAAGGAAGCTGTGAATGCTTAATCCTGGCAGTGTTCAAGGCCAGGTTGGACTTAACCTTAGGTGACATGATCTTAAGGTCCTTTCCAACCCTAACCATTCTAGGATTCTATGATCTACCAGCATTTGCCATAGACTAATTGACCTGCTGCTAGCCACATACTAATAAAAGCACTAACATTTTCAAATTCGCAGTGATTCTGAATAATCCCCTCTTGCACTGCCAGCAGTGTATAAAATAAATAAATAAAAACTTACCATGATTAATGGTAGCCAGAGGAAAAAAAAAAAGTGTAAAAGAGTGGAAGGACAGAATCAAAAACCTTTAGACTTGAGGGAGTTACCTACAATTTGCAAAGTGAACTTTTTACTTCAATTGTGATTTAAAATTATTGGTAATCAAAAGACTGAGCTGAAAGTGTGCTCTTCCTCAAAGAGGTCCCAGAAAGGATACAAACACTTGCTGAAAAGCCTTCACTCCCTGTCATCAAGAATTCCTTTTCCCATCACATTAATTTTATACCACTCCTCCATTCTTCAAGCCTCCCACATTTTCTCTTTTATGGCTGTAAACCCTCAGTGTCCTGATGTTTTCTTCGTAGTCATCGCCATTTTCTACCGAGAGGTTTCTCATAGCTTCTAAGGCTCACTTTTTGCACAGACAGCTCCTATGCTGCCCTCCCTTCCCCCCATCCCCAAGCCCAGTGCCAGTCATCTGTGCTAAATCCAGACATTCCAGATGCCACAGATACTTGTCCATTACATTATCTCCCTTCAGCCCATCTGCTAAAATCAAATTTGCTGGACTGGGGACTAAACAAATGCTTCCCCTTCCCTGGCCTCTGGTAGCACTAAGCCATCTTTGGGTCAGTAACAGCAGAACTTTAAACTCTGGACTTTTGGTTTTTGCCTGAAGATGACCAACTCAACAGATTAAAATTAAATGAACAAATGAGCTCTCTAATCATATTAAGTACTGTTATTTGTTTAAAAATATTTCTAAAACCTCATCTTTGCACTATGGTAGGATATAAATTCAATGTTCAAGCCCTAGAATGGAATCAGAGCTTCTTAAATAAACAGCGGCCGTATTTGTCAATGCAGTCAACTTCATAGTCCTCAGTAACCACACTACTATTTTGTATACACATGCACTGCATACCATCTGCTGATGCTTATTTTAATTCACCAGGAAAGGCCTGTGTTTAAGTTGGAATTTAAGTGACAGAATCAGAACAAAAGGAAAAGGGCAGCAGAATAAACTGAATAAATTCCAAATATGGCTTGTAAAGGCAGACAATATAAAAGCTATAATCTTAGTTTAATCCCTGCACTTTTTAAACATAGTAATTACTAGACATCTGCTGGTAACACAGCCTTGCTATTGGATAACCCTAATTACCCTGTAATATTTCCTGACACTCCCCAAAATATGCCCTATGGATAATAATTCATTCACGGTTCAGCCCCATTATTAGCTACTAATTCAAACAATCAAGACAAAGACAACGAACAGATGACCTTGAACAATTACCCACTCACTGAACAGAATTTATTTCATGCTTCTCAAAGACTTTACTGCTTTTCTGGTTTCATAAGGAGCAGTCAAAAATTAACAAAATACAAGCAAGAAAAGAGCTGCAGAATAAAAAGAGATTTGCTGGGTTACCCCTGTTCCCTTAAACATCATTTTCTTGCATTAATAACATAATGGCTACTGCAACAGATTTCATTTCCTAAGATTAAATACGGACCTAGGCAGATTAGGGGCAAAACCCGATACAATTTTTTTATTATACTGGATTTGTAAGCTTTTTACTTATCTGTAAGAAAAGTATTGGGAAACTTGGAATAAAAATAATAAAATAATTAAATGCATATAGGTAAAATGAATGGAATTCAAGCAACTGTTGCAGAAGCAGATACAGCATCAGTGCTGAAGTAGATGACTGCAAATGTCTGAGGCTTCTCTGTGGGCTGCCCAGGAAATGTTTCAAGCCACAGATCACACTTTTTCCTCATTTGAGCTGCCATAGCTTCATGCCCTTGTTTCTGATTGTATAGATAAAATTAAATGCATACAATGAACAATTATTGCCAAATAAACCTGATCCCTAATATTTTGGATGATTACTTGTCTTATTTTGAGAAATTATTGTTTTAATGAACATTAAAGGGGAAATGGCTTTAAAAATATTATTATTACTGTAATCAGGTTTTGGAAATTATTTCCTCAGCTTAAGATAAGGATAAGGTGTGTGAAAAGTTATACTTTTCCCTGTACCTCAATTAATTCTCTTTTTGAGACTCTAGGAGGTCCCTTGCAATCCATCTGAAAGCCTAAACATTCAGGTTCAGCTGGAAATAGGACTTAAATTGCTGAACTGGTAGGAAAATAAAGTTAAAGCAAAATCTAAGAAGAAAAGAAAATGTGATTGAAAGTCTAAGTCAAAATGACATCGTCATTTCTGAAGTGGTTCTGAGAGTGACACTCATAGGAATCTAGTTGAATTTCTTAAGCACTTAAAGTGAATGGCAGAATAAAGATATTAGAAATCAAATAAAAATATAGATGCTACGAAAGTTCTCCTTGTCAAAATCAAAAATATGGTAACTTCTAAAACCAATTTTTTTTTTTTATACACACAAGTCACAACTATCTTAAAGATAAGATTTTTTTAAATGTAAAATACCTAAGAATGAACAACCTTGCGAAGCTTAGTGCAGCATAGCTAGTCCCAGTTCCAGCCAATCTGAAAGCCACAGGTAAAAGGACAGCTATAGTTCGCCTTGATCTTAAAAGGTATGCAGTCTGTAAACATAAAGCACTCCAAGAAAGATGTAGTGGAAAAGGATTTTCTTCTCCAATGAAAACACGAGACTGCAATATCTTCAAAGAAAAATATTTGTGTCCACATGGCTTTATAGACTACTTGAGGCTTCTTGTTGAAGCTATGGCCCTGAGCATGTTTTACTTATCAAGAGTGCTTAACAAAACTTCTAAGATTTAAAAGTCCACCTCCCAAAAATGAGGCATAGGTGATGAAATTTCTTTTCTAGTTCCAAGCAGATTTTTCAGCTTTTCCACTGCACATCTGAACATTGTTTTTAAGGGCAGCACTGAAGTGTTAGCACACTATAGTATTGTACTTTTCTACTGTAATAAGAAATGAAATTCTCAATTCAGGACTGGACACCCTAATAAATTATTGGTTTTGAGGCATTTTTAGTAGCAATACACTGAATTATATTTGATTTAGTTTCTCGTGGCCTCAAAATTGATTAAATGTATCAATATTTCTCCTAAACTTTCCTTTTGGTCATTACACGATTTACATACAATCATTCAGAATTTTCATGAGGAAGTACATATTTAATATCTAGGACTTCTCTAGTAATGGACATTCGACATTTCCTTTCTCAGATTAAAAGTAGCCTTTCAGGTCATAATCAAGTATCTAAGAAACAAACCTGTTATCAAGCCTTTGTAAGAACAGTATGCTCTGTTTCAAAAATCACTCATGTAAAGGATTGTCAACATAAAATATTTTCATGTGGATAAATCAACAAAATAATCTCTTGGCCATGGGTCAGGAATGGCCTTTTCTAATGCATAAATACTAATTTATTTTTTTTTATGGTAAAGTTTGAAGTACACTTGTTATTAATTTCTATACAGACCAAATTAATGTAACTTGCCTGAAGCTCATGTCCTTTTTCATTCAGGAACTGAAATGTCATGTGCAGAAGATAATCTTTTCTTCTAATTAATGTGGTCATGAGACAAATGAAACACAATAGGCAAGTAAGAGCTACGATAATTAAATAAAAAGTTGTTGCTCCAGGAACAAAACACTCAAAAGATGCTAGATTCATATAGTTGATTTTGAAAGGCCCATCTGTTAAAACTGAAAGTATTTTGCTTAAATTATATCTGGTTACTAATAGGTATCGTGTTCCAATTATTTCAGGGAAACTTGAAAGTCTCTGCTAGATTTGAGGTCCAGAACAAACTGCACAACTGGGTTCTTGTGTGTTTAATCTCAGATGCTGGGCCAAGCTCAAAATTAAATTCACATTTCCCTTCACATTTAAGAAGCTTCCTAGCAAGTCAATATCAATCTAGATAATTCCTCTAAACAAATATGATGCAACCAAAAGACACATTAAAGAACACAGAACCTCTTTTTTAAACCCTTAATCTTATGATTGCTGCAAAATGGCACGATAAAAACACAAAACAACCACACTTATTTAGAGTGAGAGGTCCTTAAAGAATAGGATTCTAAGAAAAATGACCATTTTGCATCAGTGATTACATTGTTATTTAGCATGCTTGACCTATTATCCTGGAGCACATAATAGTGAGCGTCTTCACAGTTATTTTAGAAAATACCCAGTTATTAAATGAATAGTAGAAACAGGGCAGAAAAGTAACCAGATTCACCACCAGGAATTCCGATTCAAGCATTTATTTAGCCAACTACTTCAATGGCATCCGCTCAGACTGGAAAAGACCAAGCTGGTTACTAACATCTTTGTATCAGGAATTAGACCTTCCTCCATGCTATCCAATGTGAGTTTTGACAAAGGATCTACAACCAGTTTTACCTACCGAACCCTTCTGGAGTGGGACATCACAGTAATTATCTGCTCCTCAATGAAGCATCAGAGAAAACGTCTCCATTCTGTGACCCTGGAAATTTTTGGTTTTAAAAATATTCCATTTCAGTGATCTCTTTCAAGATAAAAACAAGACAACTCCATTTCCTCCAGAAAATCCAGAAAGCGACTCCAGTTGCCTGGCATGCAATAAACTAACATTTCTTGGAATGAACCAGGTACAATAAGACCTGGCATGCAAATTTCTCCATCATAATCATTCGTTCTTACCACCAGACTGTGCTCTTTGTTTTACCAATCAAGATATAGAGACCTTTTTGAATACAATCCCCATTAAAACTGTGATACTCCCAGGAAAAGTTTTAATGTCAAGTTATTGGTATTTTTCAGTAGCACATACTTCGGCTTGGTTTTTCAAATGACAATACAAAGCCACTTAGAAAACTACAGGTACAGAAAACAGTCTCATTGCAGTGAGAAATTGATCATCATCCATATAGGTAAAGACAATATTCTAACAAAGTATACCTTTTAGATGCAAGAGAGATGTCCAGACCCAGAAAATACTTTGAGAGCAGCACGGTTTCTTTTCTTCTCAGCTAGACTGTTAAGCAATCAAGGCTTCAGACCTATTAAGGTCTAATCCACAAAACTCAAGGAAAGAGCTGAACTTCAATTGCTACCACCTGCTTTTAATTTCTTGGGGTTTTTTGTGTTTTGGGTTTTTTTTTCCCAGCTCCCCTTCACATGAAAGCTTATTTTTCTTTCTTAGACTCCATGTTTTTTCCTGCTTATGTTTTGGTTCTCCTTCCTGAAGTCATGACAGTCTGCTTTTATATATAATGTAGTCAATTTCTGGTTTATACCTAAGACTTTGACTACAATCTATCTTTTTTAATGGAAATAAACAAACCTGTCTGCTTTTTCGTTTCTCACTGCTTCTGATATCCCCTCTATGGTGCCCAATTCCATACTCTTTTCTTAACTTCTACATTTTTATCTCAAAAAATTGATTTGCTATATCATGTACATTGCTATTCCTTATTATCTTTATTATATTTTTCTCCCCACCTTTATTTTCATTCACTGTTTCCAAAGTCCAAATTTGGTTTAGATTTCAAGGCTGTTTGGGTTTTTGTGTTTGTTTGGAATTCGGTGTGGCTTTTTTTTTTTTTAGTTTGTTTTCAGAAATAATATTTTCAATCCCTTGGCTTCATGTTGAAACAAAATATGTTTGGTTGTTTGAAATTAGCAAATATCCCACCTTCTGAATGGTGGATACCAGCTTGAATCATTCAATCTTTCCTCTCTGAAGCTGATTGCTGAGATTTCTGAAGCGTATTTAGAAGTTGTGTCTTTTAGGTTTGCCACTGATAAATTACATCAGTCTGTTTTCTAGTTTTTTATCTGATGTGAAATCTCCTGTATACTAAACATTCATAATTTTAATCTATTGAAGTCTGACTTCAACATTTCTTCCTAAAGATTTTTACATCTGCTCACTGCAATATAACCTGTACCACTGCAATGGGCAGAAATTGTCAATATCAGATTTTTATTTCATATATTTTCTATGTGAAGTAGCAATTATGACCAGGCATAAGAAGCCATTGTTGGTATGAGGAGGCAGTTTTAGCAAAAACAATGGTTTTTCCACTGCTTATGTTACCCACTGAAGCTCAAACATTGTCTGGCAACTATCCTCAAGGGCAACTGTTTGGCCAACTTAACAGTGGGCCCCCTGCCATCCTAACAGATGGGCACCAAGTGTAAGTAGCCATAAGACCATATAAGTGCATTTAGTGTGAAACTTGGGGCATAATTCCCAGCCTTGATCACCATATGGCTTTTCCATACTGGGTCTGTGATAAATGGGATGTGCAGTGCTAACCTAACTTTTAACATGAACAGCATTAAGTAAAATAATAATAGCTCTCACCATGTGATACTCAGGGACTAAGTTTGGAATCAGCAGGAGCAGTAGAAGAGTAGGATTATTATACACCAGCATCTTTCCCCGAAATTCCTTTTATTTCAGTTGATCTACTAAGCTTCCCATGAGAATCTCAACTTTTTAAAAAAGAAAATCTGCTCCTTCACTTCCTCCATACTCCTTTTCAGGGCAAGAGAATGCAAAATTGTGAAAATCAGTGCCTTCAAGAAAAAACCTTGAATTGATTCACTTAGTCTTGCAATTGGACTGAATCTACATTGCACGGTAACTTCAATCTTGAATTCTACAGGTCAGTTTTACAAGAGAAGCTCGGGATAACATAGACTCGTTTACCACCCACATATTAATGCTTTTACCATGTATACTTAGTGGATATGGAATCGCAATCATGTCTCTTCAAGGAAATGTTTTTTCCAATAACTGCCAAGTCTAATGATCATGTTAAAAAGAAAGCCAGTATAGCCTATGTTTGTGCTCACCATCTTTATTCTAAGTAATTCGAAGTTGTGTATGCCTCAGTGAGTGTGGATTTCAGTTATTGTAGCAAAATTCATTCGGATTTGTTAGCAGGAAGGACTGAAAACAAACAGCAAGTAGTGAAACAGTGATTTAGGTCCAGGAATGTGAATCTTTTAAAATTTATATATTGGTTTTGAGTATTTTTAAGCAGCACTTCTGAGTTCTAGTTACTGTCAAAAAAGATGCTGTTTGTGACCTCTGAAGAATGAAAATAATATAATTTCATCAAATCTTGAGAAAAGAGTAGGAACTCGGATGAATAATTCATTTAGATTTAAGAGCTTAAATTATAGGAAATCATTAAAAAATTATCTGGTTTTGTTCTTGCCTTTTCTCTCTATCATACCTTAGGGCAGAATTCATGCTAGATTTACACCAATTTGAAACCATTAAAAAGGAGAAGTCTCACTTCTTCCATCCCCAGTTATATATTTCTGCTGGGAAGGGCAATGCTGTCTTTCAGTGAAGCATGACTTGAGTAGTTTCAAGTATTTGCAGAAATATTGTCTTAGATAAAAAACAAAAGAAAGAGAGGCTTACTCTGGTATACATTAATATAGGTGGTGCTGGAAAGTTACAGATGTGCAGCTGGAGGTCTAACACAATATATCTCTCTAGGTTCACTTCCTAGATCAGAAAGAACACCTTTCATGAATATTCATCTGAATTTACTTGCTTTCCAGCTATATTCAAATAGTCTGTTGGCGTGAACACAGAAAGCAAATGTCAAAGTTGCTTATGTGAGCTTTTCTGGAAGAAAAAAATAAATCTCTCCCTCCAAGAATATTGGTTGAAACATTTATCTAATTAGGAAGAGAGATAAGTGACAGCCAGTATTTCATCAGAATCCTGAAGCAATCATAATAGAGAATCAGAGTCATGCTTTTGGTTGACATATATAAACCCTTTCTGAATTAACTTTCTACTTATCTGAAAAGAAGAATTAAATTAGCACCTATTAATGTACTAGTTACTTAGGCTACCAATATTTTTTTCTCTTATATGGTTACATATGACTAGAGCTCATTATGTTAATTTCCTCTTAAAAAGACTGGATCTTCTCATTTTATTTTTAACTATTAACATATAAAGCCTGAAGCTGAATCAGGTTGTTTTGAAAATCTAGGAATTAACTGGGCATAATTAAATAGTATATTTTTGCAGACCTATGCATCAACAAGAGGCTTAAAGTGCTTATTTAACAGCTGAACAGGTGGGAGAGACAAACCAAACATACCAATAGAGTATGTCCTAGTCAGCATCCGGGTACAATTAATACGGTCATATCTCCTTGGAAATACAAGCACTGGGAGATCAAGTTCACGACAAAGAGAATATCTTTGTGCTTCAAATCTGGCTGTGTTGAGAAACGAGTCTAAAAGTGGCACCACTTCCTGTTTATTATCTTTCACAAACTTCCAGGTCCAATTCACTCAGTTTATCTGAAAAATATTTTCCTCCATTGTCAGCCCTTGAAGATTGACCTTAAATATGAGCCAAAGCATGGACTCCTTGTGATGAGTGCAGCAATGAATGCAGCACTGAAACCCATAGTTGGAATTACCATTACTCCCCTTTCCTGATATAAATTACTCTATAATCTGTCCATTGTGAAGACTTAAGTATGCCAATTCTGTTACACAGAAAGAACAAAAGAAAAAGGGCTTGACTAACATAAAGCTAGGCACGACTGAAGTAAAAATAAATGTTAAGAAATTCAGTAATAGGCATTTATTGGCCTATAAAAGCACAAATACTGTACTTCTGATAAAACTGAAGTTACAGAAGTTCTCTTTTGGTTACAAAGACAGGTACTTTTCTTACAGCGTAACTAACCTGAAGAACTCATTACCTACAAGTGATTAAGCAAACCAAAAGTTTAATTTTTTTAATGGCTGAGATATTTGTCTATATAGTGAAATTAAAGAGGGTCTTTGCAACAGGAGAACAGTGCTCATCAACCCACTGTTTCATGCCATAAATCACAAGCTTGCGTGAGGCCAGGGCTGAGCATAAATTTCCTCAGTGGACAGCCGACGTGCAGAAGTTTCTGACGTTGGCAATTGTAAGAGCAGTGAAAGTCACGCATTTCTTGGCTACATTTACAGGGTTTCAGCTTTTTCACATTCTCCACTTAGTTGAGGTGTGCGGCTTCACTGCCAGCACAGATCATGATACAAAGCAAGCCAGGGAGGGACACCGTCTTCCATCTGCACCCTGTTGGGCATCTGCAAACCAGCGCAGTGCACATGCAGCTTTCCAATACCCATGTGGCCCCAGAGGTCCAAGATCAGAATTAAAGTTATGAATCTACTACAAAAGTAAATTATAAAATATTGTGTGCATCTTTAAAGGAAATAGGTTCTATTTTGCAGCAGGTATATTCAGAATATTACCCACATTTTCAGAATTAAGAAGCAAGCCACTTTCTTGGAGAAAGCAATACATCTTTGAATGAAATTGCACTGCATGCAAAACTATCAGAAACACACAAACTTGTGGCAATTGTAGAAGCCTCCAAAATGCCTTATTTCTGCTTGTGTTTGCTAGTATGGTTTCAATCCTTGTCAGCCAAAACAGCAATGCATTGCAATTTAAGCCTTTAACTGCTGGGATCCCGTCAATGGCTAACACTGACTGGCTGCTCATTTGCTTTTCCTCACGTCACAGCTGTACCGAGGGGCTCCTGAGCACTGCTCGTCTGACCCTTGACACAGCCAGGAGCTGCAGAGCAGGGGGGCCCGAGGAGGCTGCACTTGCCTTGCTGATGGCAGTGCTGGGCCTGGGGCTCTCCCTTCCTCTGCTGCCCACCTCCCTGCACCAGCGTTTCACAGCAGCACACTATCTCCTATGCACGCCAACAACCAAAATGCTGTAGGTTGCTGCTACTCCTCACAGGTCTTCTAATACAAAACACAGTGGAACCCTCATCAGGCAAAACTAGACTTGTAATGGAAAGAATGAGGGGATTCTAGTTTTTTGTTTCTTTGTTTGCTGTATTCATCTCAGGTCATGGTTTTATGTAGACTACTGAATAACCTGGTGTCCTTTGCCATAGAAAATAGGAATTAAAGCCCTTTTGGAAAATTAATTTCAGAAATAATACTTCCTTATTGCTCACCTTATAATAAATTGGCAACATTTTAAAACGTGTCCAGATTTCTCCCTAACAAGTTCTGGTATATAGTGTTAAAGACATCGAAATGAGAAATAAATGCAACAGAAATAAGGTTGTTGTTTGTTGTGTTTTGGTTTTGTTGGTTTTTTCTTTTATAACATAGTTATTTTTCCAAAATATTTTATTTTCAAAGGTATTGATCATTTGTTAAAAATTGCGAACTGGACAGTGCAATGCCCCTTTCAGATTCCACTTTCATAATCCACAGAGTCTTTGTGTTTAATCTTTTGTTAGACCCTGAAGTTCTTTGATGCATGCATATTATTTTCTAGAGATTGCCACCACATGAAAAGGGCGTTAATCCTCTACTAATTAAGAACTTGTTGAGGTTGGTGGGGGTCAGCACTTTACATTTTTGGACTTGGTGAATTTTCCGTTCATTGGAACTTCTTGTTCTCAGCAGTTCAGCTATTCCATCATTTTTTTTCTGTGTGTATTTTGTTCCATGTCAGCGATAGCATCTCCCTGTGCTCTTAGCCCACTAAGAACATACTAAAAGTTATTGGTTTGACATGGGATTCAGTTTCTTTTGGCATTTGAGTAGCCATAGTACCTATTCTACAATTACTCGGATTACAAAGCCTGTTGCTTCATGCAGTTTAGGTTTGTCTAGTTAAGAAATGGAGTTTCCACTGTTTTTGACAGTCATACTACGGACAAATTCACTGCATGCAACATTCCACAATAAAAATACAATAGAATACTTCCTCAAAATCATCAACATATTATAAAAAGTATAAAAAATGTTGCTATCGGTAGAAACAAAATGTTAAAGGTCATCCCTTTTTATATAATCAGTGATATTTATTTATATAAATATTTATTAACCTGAATTTAGTTTAACTTCAGATAATTCTCTTTCACCAGTGCCTTGGTTTCACCATTGCAATGACTTACACATAGTTGAAATTCTATTAACCATATTTCAAGAACAGACTTATCTCCCTTTCCACCTATTATCCAGAATGGAAAAAAAAAATAAAATTGTGGCTTTCTTTATGGAAAACAGTGCATAGCAAAAGTGTTCTTATATAAGCAACATCAACAAGATCTACCTTATTTTTCCATAACATGCCAGTGAATCCTGTTTGTTTCACAAACAACCACGTAACAACCTTTCAGAGTACTGGTGAAATATAACTATGCTGCCTTATCTGTGTATATTCTTAAAAAAGATTCTGCAGTTTGAAGCAGTGTAGATAGCAAGACAGTAGATGTTTTGTTTTGCATTTAGTTCCATCAGACTGGGAAAGGTACATGAGAAAAGGCATCATAGAAGCAGATTAACAAAATTTGATGGGGGGGGAGACTATGAATGAATGAAGATCAAAACAGAAGAGCATCAAAACTGTCTGTATCCATACAGTAATTAAGAAACAGGTCTAACCTATGAATCTTCCACAATTTAATCACACATTGTATGAAAAAGCACTTCCTTTCCTAAGAAAATAATTTGATATTTTTATATTCAGATTAGATAGAAGACATCTCTCATCCCTTTGGAGATAGAAAAGGAACACAGGCATTCCCAATCTCTCTTCTCTACAAGCTTCAGTACTCGGCAATTTTATTTTCCTCATGACTCATTTTAATTCTTCTGCCTTCTTAAATAATTAACCATAATCTTTGCAGTCTCCTTTACCTAACTCCACTCCCTCCCTCCACCCCCATTTACCTGATTGCTTTCATCATTATTTGAACACCCGTATTTCTAAAATAGCCTAACAAGGATGAGGAAATTCTCTTTGGAAGCTTGTTTCTTGGTCCAGCTTAAAATGAACAGAAACTGCTTAGAAAGAAAAAGAAACAAAACAAAAACACTAAAACAAAACTCAAGGGAGCCCTGTGGCTTTCACTCATAATGCCTTCAAAAATGCTTTAAAAAATACTAAAGCATCATCTAAAACTGAAGTACAGATGCAGCAACATCCCTGCCTAGACACTGTGACTAATTACATGTTATGTAAGCCGTATCTCACAGACAGCACTGTATAGATGATAGACCATTAAGACAGTTTACAAAGGGAAATGAGTGATCTTACCCTTCTGAATCTTGATTAAAGGAAAAAGAAAATTGTATAAATTGCTTGGCTTAAAATGATTTTGTTATCTGAAGCTCTGTAAGATCTTAGCACAACAGAGGTGACTCATGATCCAGAATTTGCCCTTTCTTTTGTTTTTGACAAGCAAAATACCTCCAGGGTACTGAAGCTCTGTGACTCTTGCTCAGGCATTATGAATGAGGGGAGGATGAAGGTTTCCCTGAAGTACCTCTCATGAGTGCACACCTTGGCTCCTATTACACAAAGCACTAATTATCTCCATAATTATTTTTGAACAGTTATATTGGCTGTTGAGAAGAAGCAACTTCTGAGATTCCATTTATGCAGATGTCTGTAAATACTAAAATAGCTGAAGAAAAAAACAAAACACTTGTCTTCCTTTTCAGTATTCTCTTTGCAGAACTTCACGAATTTCCCCTTTTATTTACCAGCATCACTTTTCATTCCTTCACCTATTCAACTGTAGTAATAGATTTTCATGCAGATAAACTAATAATTCACTTGAAAGTCAATTCTCTTTAGCCTGTTAGCAAAGTAAGGAATTTCCATGCAAATATTGGCATTAAAACAGTGCTATCATTTCAGCATTTTAAAAAGTTTCATTACTTGAGGAATTGAAGTATTAGATAAAGTTAAATTAGGCCACAAGAAAATATTTTTTTTTAAAAAAGATGATGACCTAAATGGTGAATTGTGACAGCAGCCAAGTAAATAACTTAACAAGAAAAAGCTTTGCAGAATATTGATTTAATGCATCACTTAAGCAACAGAATATCTCAAACCCGCATTATCCATGCTCTATTTCCCTGTACCTTGGACAGTTTATCTATTCACCTCTCTCAAAGGAACAAGCACATATTTCTACATGAGTTGTTTGTCTATGATGTACAGTTCTTAACAGTATGATAATCTTTAGTAAAATTCTACTTTTGTGAAGGAATACTCCTTTATACCAATTTTAGCATACTGGAATAAAAAAGCTACAGAAATTTAGCCAAGATACCTTATACATTAATTACCATATTTACTCCATGAAAATGTATCACTGCAAAATAAGGATTTTCACTATGTTAAAGGACTGTAAACGTCATAGCACAGAGTTTCTAAAAAGGCAGTAAAAGAATGCCAAAAATCTGATACAAAATTACACTGATTTTAAATCCTGGCTTGAAATGTTACATTCAGGATAAAGACTGTAAAGGCAGTGCTGTCTCACAGAAGGAGGAACCAAAAGCAGGAAAAGGTACTTACTGTTTTGTTTTATTTTTCTTTTTTCCCCCTCCTTTTTTTCTTAAGAAATTAAATATTTTTTTTTCTAATGGCCTGTTTTATTACCCAAAGTAAAAGCTCTTTCTGTAAAGATTTTTTTTAGCTGAAATTCACTATTATCAATGTTATGCTATTTAAAATGCATAAATGACAGCTTGACAGCTAGAGAGGTATCTCTGGTTTTCTTTCTGTGGCTATAGAGCTGAAGCTACTACTGCCTGACTCCATGGCACCCAGCTGCCACATCAGGTTCTGCACGTAGACAGGACTGTTCTAACATCATACGCTAACATAGTTCTACCAAAGCCCTACGTGGATGATGAGTATAACGAATGAGACCCATTCCTACATGCCTGTCCTTAAGAAGTGTTTAAACCACCTTTTATCCAATAGTTTTGGTTTTCCCTGATTAAGCACTCAATTTTATGTGAAATGAGCTAAGAAGATGAAGTTACTCAGCAGGTGGTACAGGAACTGCACAGAGCAACAGAAACCCAAAGGAAACTATAGTTTTCATGGCATTTTGCAAAACAATAAATGGTCAGAACATTTTCCCCGGAACAGGGTTTGAATCTCTATTTATTCATAACATCCTCAGTAATTCCATCACTGTTATCTAGTCTAAAGATTTCTTACCAGAAACCAGCAAAGAACATGGAGGTAAAGTTAGTGCTGATGAAATGAACTGCAGCTGAACTCCTTTTTAGCAACTCCCATTTCACCAATAGAAAAACAGGTTTAAGTTTTCAGGTCTCTAACTCTTAAAGGAGGTACACACAAGATCTTACTTATTTCCCTCCCCTTTTCCCTCCATGCTGTGGTAAAAAGCTCCCAAGCTATTTGTGTTCGACCCCTTGTGATATCTGCAAAGCAGATTTAAGGAATTACAGAAGTTACCTCCTGGCCAGTTTTATTTATCTTTTACAGCTAAAGGATGCTTCAAGAGTATTGTTGGAGCCTATTTGACCACCCTTAGTGATCTCCCCAGCTGAGCAAGGCAGGGAATAAGACTCATCTGTTCACCTCATGTTGATTTGTCATTTGACATCTGTGTCAGAACAACTCCCTCTAAGAGCAGACACTTTGATGCCACTGCAGCTTTATCTCTGTCAGAACTAGAGCTGGGTGGACTATTGCTGTGAATAATTTATTCAGCAGATTTCACCCTTTCTTCAGTTTAAGAGTTCTCTATACACATCCTAATTAAAGGAGATAATTGGCTTAATACTCAAGCACTTCATTTTTGTTCTCTTTGTCCAGAGGTGTCCTGAATAAAGGCAGGGGTGAAATCCTGGAACCACTTAAGACACTGAAACCCACTTTCCTACTTGATTTCACTAAGGTCAGGATCTCGGTCAAGGTCCCTCAAGCAAGAAGCTTCCAGTTTATACTGTGATATATATGAGATCCATAATTAAACAGTGGAAAGATACAAAAGAAATGGAGCAAGAGATGCAGTAATAGGATCTTTAGATACCATCATGTTGGCTATACTTAAAAAAAAACAAAACAAAACAAAAAACCCCAAACAAAACCCAAAATCAATGCTATAGAGATTACTTAAACTAGGAGGACATTTAAGAGGGCTCAGGGCTGGATTTTATTCCCATACAAGAATCAAACAAATGCGTGAGAATACTTTGGTGACTGTAATTATTTGAACAAGTGCAGTTTGAATTGAATTCCCCCTCTGCCTTCCCACCTTCCTTCCACCTGCCAACAACTTATTTTTTAACTAGTATCAAAACACTCTTGTTAAAGGAATTATGTGGTCTTTAGTGTATAATAAATTCATTAATCAATATAGACTACATAATGGAATCTATAATTAAAGATTAAAAGTAATTACTAGAGTAGCAGTTCTGTTCAACTAATAATCTATTTCTGAAAGCATCTCTACCCTGCATGCACCTAGCAAGGATCAGTGCCTGAAGGCACTATTGAACTATATTCTCTGAAATGTCTAGTGTTTTCCTAGCAACTTCAAACTTCTCCGTTCTTCAACATTCAGTCACTAAACTATTCTGCTTAAATTATTAAATTCTTTTAATTTAAATTTTCATAAGGTACTAGAGGAGAAGTGTACATCCTTAAAGTAACAGGTCTGGCTTCTTGCAGGAAAACTATGGCATTCGTATTGCATTTATGCAGTATTAGCTTCCCTTAAGAAAAGAACAAAATAATTTCATTAAGGAGTAAAATGTGGAGGGCAGATGCTTAAAAAAAACCCAACCAAACACCCACCCCACCCCCCCCCCCCCCCCCCCCAAAAACCCAACAAAAAACAACCCAACCCTTTTGAAACTATCTTGGTTTAGGACCACCCAAAATTGGAACAGAATGGGACAAACTAGTTACTAGCTAACTCCTAAAAGACTGAGATATCTGACAGGAATAATGAATCAAGAAGTCACAGGTCTCATTAGATCAATATTATTGAAAAAGAAGAAAAATAACTTCCAAGATGCATTACATTGGTCCCTGAGCAAAAGCTGACTTTGAAAAAAGGTTGTAATATATTTTAATTTTAATATATACCAAAGAAAATGTTACAAGTGCTAATGATGTGTTTCCTTGCAATGCTTTAATCTTACCAATAACACTGTAATTCTTTTGCTGATAGAGGTAGGACAATGGAAGGATTCTTCTATTAAGTTCTGTTACATATAGTGTAAAATATATTCATCTATTTCCTCAATGGAGAGAGAGATTCTTTATCCCAAGGAATTATATATTAAATATAAAAAGTATTCAAAACTAGGCCACCCATGGCTTTTGGATCAAAAGACTTCAACATACAAACCATAAACTGCTAAATACTATCATTCCTCACCAAATACTGAATAACACAAAATATTGATACATTTCAAATTTTGAAACCAAGAGAATATCTTAGAACAGAAGGAAATTAAAATATAAAATGCCAGTTGCAGACTTCTATAAGGAAGTGGCAGTTTGATAGAAAATTTATAAAATACATATGTTTATTTATTATTAGGGTTAAATTGGGAAAGAACTTACTTGAAAGCAGGAAAAAGCTATGTAACCTGTAAAAGTAGTCCAAAGAAAAAAAGACCTGTTGTGATCACCAAGTCAGACTGCTCCTACAGAGTCAATTGGTTTTGTTGTTGCAAAAACTGGGCCAGCTGAGTTTCAGGCCTGTGCATTTGAGGGAAAATAGTTTATCATGAAAGGAGTTAAGGGAAAAAGGTGATAAAAGGAAAAGGATAAAAATGGAAAGATTCAACAAAAAAAAGGTCACAAAGGAAAAATAAATATATAAATAAATAAAAGGAGCATCATTTAAAAGAAATCATTAGACTTCCTGGAATATGCAGGTGTGATATAAAAATTGTTCAAGGATCTTTCATTTCAATAGTACCTTAATGGTAACAAGGGATTTTATCTATTTTAAACTTGAGATATGTCAGCTTAAAAGCATAGCTTATAACTAGCTTTACTGATCAGATCATTATGGGTGTCATAATTCTATGGCACCCTAAATTTAGCCAAGCTTTCAAATGTTTGCATCACAATTTTATCTGAGCAGTATTTCAGTCACCGATCCACTATTTATTACATAACATTCTGTTTTATCTAGAAATTTTCTCCTCAAACACATTTGTTAACAGGTTATTTTAATATTCACTTGTGCAAACCTGTAAAAATTTTAGAATCCAATAGCTGAAAATCATGGATTTTTCCTGATGTTATCAGTTTGTCTGAATGAGATGTTGATGAGATCTGAATTCCCCACCAACAGTCCTGTAACCAACATCAGGTTTATTAAATACAAAACAACTAATAGCTGAAAGTATACATGAACTTTAATACATAAAGATCAATAACCCACTAAATCTGATATGGTTTTTGTAGTAGATATATTATATCTAGATTACCTAAACTATCCACCAAAACTTGGCCCTAAACAGATCAGGCAGCTGAAACAGGAATACATTCGGACTTTCAATAGTAACTGGATACTAGTTTCCTCTCTACCTGCTGAAAATCTTCCCAGTATCTCACATGGTTTCATTCACTTTATCTACTGAAACAGAAGAGACAGAGGTATAAAAAAAGTCTCGGTTGGAAAAAACCTCTACACAAAAACAAACAAACAAAAGCCGTATAAAATCAGTTATGATATTAATAGCTGTGCTCGTGATTTTTCTTTCTGTAAATGGTAGATACTGCAACCTGGCCAGCTGGTTCATGTGCTGCACAGATGACTTAGCATTTCAGATAGTTTCACCCCTTTAGGTGCAGTAGCAAACCTTCCTTAACAGCCCTCCCATAGAAGATACATTCAAAAACCTCCTTATGTTAGTTTAGGCTTGTAATTCACTAGAGTATAAAACCATTTCCAGGACAAATGCACACATGCACGCCCTGCAAGTGATGCATCCTCACAGTCTCTTGGCAATTCCTCTCTTTGAAATGGCTTTTGGGTGCCCTTTTTCCACCTGCCTGCCCTCAAAGATTTTCAATGACTTGGCTTCTTCTCTGCCTTTTTCCAGCTTCTCCAGTATCTTCTGGTTTGGGTTTTGACCAATTTCTTCCTTTCTTATGCATTACCAGCACTGAGGGATTTTACTAGCAGTGACTAATATAAGATTTATACTTTAGCAGATACCACCTACTGCTGAATTATAAAAAGCAAAGGTGTATAGAACAGCAAGAATTCTCTGGCAAAGTTGCAAGCAAATCTATACAGTAAAGTTCAATTATTTTCCACAGAAAGAGAAATGGAAAGGCTTAAAAGTGCTGGGCAACATGAAATCTACATCACACACATTAGAATTGCATTTGATTTTCTGAGGAAACAGTTAAAACATTTTCAGAAGAATCCATTTATATAACACAACACATCAACATGCAAGCTGTGTAAGTGCCTTTATTCTAAGCAGCTTCTGAAATAAATTTATCTGACTTTTTTGATTTTTTTGCCTTTCTAAATGTAGCACACATTCCTAAAAAGAAGCCAAGAGGCAAATCTCCTCCTTCCCCCGAACAGTCACTGAGCTTAGATATACACAAGAAAAATCACTAGCTTTTTTTGTGAAGTTGTGTGGGAATGCCCTCCATAAGAGTGAATAAAGGCCATCCTACTTTTGTCCCTTCACACCATATGCTTTCTAATAATTCCAAAGAATTACGAACTATTGTAGTGACTGCCATTTATAACTTGCGTCAGTTGTCTATTTTCCTAGAGTTCCTGGACAGGGGACAGTGAAAATTCTTAGGAACAAGACCTCTATCAAGCAGAAGTTTTTACCACTTTGCTACATCAGAGGAAAAAGCCCAAACCCATAAATAGAAGCCTGTTCTGTCAATGGATGGAATCACTGAGGACCACATAGCAGTAACAGTACAGTCTCCATTCTAAGCCAGCCCTGTTCTCAGAGCAACATCTTGGCTCACATCTTAAGTGTCATCACAATGATGCTTTAATTTGGAAATTAATGCTATTTTCCACACCATGGTAATTTTATGATGCTCTCGTTCTTTGCCTCTTACAACCATGAATGCTTCTCTAGTAACCAATAACAGACAAAGTGGTAGCTTATTTTTCAAGAAGAGTGAACATAACTTTTAAATTTCTTTTCAACAGAGATAATATGGACAGTAAGATGTCCATTGAAATACATAAATACATGTAAATATGCACTTCTCTCTCTGCAGACAACAGCCATGCTAAGTATTAATTTGGAATCTTAAATGTTACGTGTCACCAAAGCATCTGCTTGTATCACCTAAGTCTTTGATTCATGCCTCAAGAAGCACAGGTAAACAATCACTGTTCCAGATTCCCTAAATTTTCCTGAAATTCACTCATGATTTGTTTGAGGAAAGAGCTAAACAACACTAAATGAATTCAGATGTTTATTCCCTCTCTTTAAATAGCTTTTCAGCATTTCAAAATCAGAAACTGACATTCATGACAAAGATGTATTTAAGAGGAGACCATGTACTGGTCTTAAAACCAAAGAGTTTACAACTCTCTGGAGTAAGGTTTCTTTTATTAGTATTTCTTCCCTCTCTAATTGAATTAAAGAAAACCAAAAAAAAGGAACCAAAATTATGAAGACCACCAGCGCTGCAAAAAAAAAAGAAAATGTCTCCCAGGGTTTCCAGTTTTCTCCCCTCAGTGTTCTGGAGTCCAGATGTGGAAAGCCCAGTGGAGCTGAAAACATTTTTGGAGGGTGGAGAGAAAGTTTTGATGCTACTGCTGTAGCCTTATTTTATCCAAACCAGACAATTACCTTTCTTCATTAAGATTAAAAAGCCAAAGGCAACCACCACCAAACCCCACCTTTTGTATATTAGTACATGAATTATTTTTAATTGAGCCTGGTAAAGAAAAATAAATGCTCTGCAACTTAGCACTTACAAGCAAAGAGGCCTTGCAAGGCTGCTGCTTTAACTCAGACCATATATCGTCTCTGAAATCCTCTTTGTCCAGTGTTCAAGTATATTTTTAAGATATATCTTTTCCTGCTCCCATATTGAGCAAACACATATTGATTTGCTGCAGTGACACCAGGTCACAAGCTATGGAGGAACATTCCCATCTCTTATGCAGCTACACCTGGAATATGGTGTTCAGCTAAGCGATGACAAGGGTGGTCAGTGAGGTGATGATAAAAGTTTATAAATAGCTCAAGAGGGTGAACTCTAACGAGGGATAAGTATTGTTTTAAGGTGGTCTGAACAAGCTTGATTGGTAGAAACAAAAAGATGTCCTGACACCCAGAGCCAGGCACAAGCTGCTGAATAGGAGCTTGCACATGGTACAAATGCCAGCAGTTCATTTGGGCTTGGCCTTGCATACACAACAGGCATATAATGAATTTACTATTTCAGAAAAATCATTATGGTAGACTTCCAAGTATAGCTAAGACCTTCAACTTCTAAATTAGCCCCTAAATTCAACAGTCCACCAACAGGAGCCACATGTTCAGGGTATTTAGCTACACTAGACAAAGCCCTAGAAACAGAGAAGAAGAACTAAACCTGCCCAGAGAGGAGAACAGACACAAATCCTGACAAATCTCTTATACCTCCACTTTCCATGGTTCTGGAAAAACATGCACGTGGGACTTGGGAAAGGTCTTTTTAATGAGGGTTAATTGGAGAAGTATGTCACACATGACTGAGTACCATTTCAAATAACTGCTCATGCTGGCATAACTAAATCAGGCAAATGACAGAACACCAAAATAGGGAATAGCCAATCTTCTTCCCTCCTATTTAATCTTTATAATTTAATTATTCTCAAAATATCCAAATATCTTCATAGATTTTTATTGAATTTATTGCTTCTTTTAAAATATTATGACCACATCAGTATATTCCCCAGCGATCCAAAAGTTATGTTAAATGTATTTTCTATTGTCATTCAAATTATTAGTCTATGCTAATTGGAACTGCTGGATTTATTTGTCTGGCTTGTGTGATGCAAAAGCTCCAGTTATGTGATCCTGATAAAGCCCTTTCTGGGCTTAAAAAAAAAAAGTCTAGAAAGGAGAAAATAACCACACTTTAGCCAGCCAGAATAGAGTTATTCCTGCAAAAATCATTGTACAACCTGTAGCACTGCATTACTTAAAAAGTCAAGTCCCTAGCCCTGAACTAAGTCACTTCAGTTTCTCTGTGCTGCCCAAGTTAACTGCAAGCATTTCCTGACACCCAGAGCGCAGGCAGAAAAAGGAAAAACGTCGACTTGAGAAAAGCACAGCTTCCAATCCCCACCCACCAGCTTCAGTCAAAGGGATGACTTCAGTCCCTTTCTTAACTAATCCTGTCACTGTAAAATCCTACAGTCATTCTTCCACACATAAAGGGAAAACGGACTCACTAGGAGGACTTAGACACTTTCAGCTTGAACTGTTAGCCAATGGTGGAAATGCAAGAATGCTGAAGTTGTGCCTTCGGAGCCAATAGAGTGGATTTGTGTGTCCCACATGACTGTGTTTCCCCTGTCTTTCACATGGGCAGTATTTAGTTCAATTCAGAACTGCAGATAGTATAGCGTGCAGAGCAGCAATGGGATGTCTGAGCACAAGTGGCTGACTTCCAGGCGACTTCAGGAAGCGCATTTGTAATATTTCTCCTGAATTAAACTGGGATTCTGCACTCTTGACATCATCCGACCCTCCTTGTCTCTGTAGAAGGAGACAGCGACCTGCACAGCACAGCAAAACTGTGAGTACGGAGTCTATTTATTTTTATATTTACCCAGAAATGCAAATCTCTTAAAATTGTTAAAATGCTGTCTGCAACTGAACTGATGGTTACTTTTTCTGATGAGATGAACAAGTAGCTAAAGCGTTATTCAAATTCAGATGGAATTTTTGTATTCTTCAATAAAAAAAAAGAGAAAAACAGAAAAAATAAAAAAAGAAAAAAAAAAGAAAGAGTTATCCTCCAGGGCAGTGCCTGCATGCACACTGCATGCCACACTGCTTCCTGACATAGCCAGCATGCTGCTTTGTTCATAAAGAAAAACAAAGACAAAAAGCCCGACACACGTATGTTGTTCACTTTTATTTGTACTCTGTGTCTAATCAGGCCCGATCTGTCCCCAAGGGGAAAAAAATAAAGGCAAACTTTAACTCTGCCAGCAAGGGCAGCCCAGACTTTCCAGACATCTGACAGTTATTATAATTAGCTATGAAAGACAGCGAAGACACTTTGGGGCAAATAGCTCTTACATTTGGAACAATGAAGTCGAGCAAGGTTCCCATCCCACCCCTTTCCACGGGGGGAGGGGGAGAGGCAAGCCAACAGAGGGGAGTGTTAGGAAAGGGTTATGGCTGGACTGAAAAAACACAGCTAACATAATATCTGGACTCACTCAGCACAAGGAGAGGCTTTTTGATAAGCAACTTTACCTCTCGATAGCAGCTTGCATTCACTCGGATTCCTGGCAGGGTGGGAAAGGGTGTGGGGTTCTTGGCAGCATAACGTCAGAAGGTCGGGGTGGAAGGGGCAGCGGGGGCAGAAAGAAGAGAGTATCTATAGCAAGAGACATTGCAATTGCTTCCCAGAGCTTTGCTGGCCAGATCTCCTTAAGCCCAAGTTGCTTTCTGGGCAAGATTTATGAGAGTTCTCAAACAGAAGCAACAGACAAAGCAGAGCTGCCTTTTTTTTTTTTCCCCCCCCTTCCTTCTTCTCAGGAAAAGAAATTGAACCCAAAGGAGTAACTGTGTAATAAGAAGCACTAATTTGCATTTTTGTTCATTTTCTCTGCCCCCACGTGTTCACGAGACCTTTAATAAGATCTTTCCCCCCTGACTGCATGCTTCTTCCCACCCCTCTCTCCCCTACCAAAAGTTAGATTCTGAAAACTACCATCAGAAGGGAAAAAGCAAAGACAATAGAAATCTGACTCTGTCCTGGCTGGGCTGGATCTCTAATAAAGCATGAAGTAAAAACAGTTTCTAAGTGAAAAATGAGCAGAATGCTTTAAAATAATTAAAAAAATGAAAAGAAAATAAGTGCAATAAGGAGAAATTGCTGAAAGACTCCAGACGCTACTAATTATGGCTTAAATAAATCTTCCTGCACAGATGTTTGCTTGCTCCCACTGCGGGAAAAGGAACGTTAAAAGAACCCCTTTTAAAAAAAAAAGATATATTTTTTTAAGAATTTGACATGAATGTTTTACCTTTTTTTAAAAAAAAAATACACCATTTTATTCTTTGTCTGCCCTCCTGTTATCTCCCCCTCCCCCAACCGCCGCCCACTGTGAGCTGAGACACCTGAAGGCTAGACACAATGATCAACAGAGCACTGCGCTCGCCTGTCTGGATTCCAGCCAGATTTCTTTTTTTTTTCCCTCCACAATCAAGGAGCCTGTACGCAATGCATGGCAAGCCCCTCACTCTGCTATGTGCAGATCAGACAGAAGTCTGAACCGCGTTGCAGAAAGATTAAAGGCAAACACAAGCCTTTCTTCCTTATGTCGGCCAAGCTTGGTTTCAACTTGATTGTGATTTGCAAGAAAATATGAAATAAGAAACTTTGCAAACATAGATATGCACCTTATTGTACAAAACATGTGCATGGGTGCACGCACGTTCTAACAGTGTAAATAAGGGCATCCACTGTTCCCCATTTTACAGTGGTTTACACTCTAGCTGTACAGTCAATGCAGTATTTTATGTTAAGTTCATGCATCACTTACATAATTTGCCATGTAGCTCAAATACTATGAACAGATTTTGTATATGTACAAATTACACTAAAGGCAAATAGATGGTGTACACAGACCTACGTCTAAAAGGCAGTCAAACTGCAACATTTAAATATATTTGGGTTTAGAGAGATTAGCAAGATCTCCTAGACAGTTTTGTGGCAGTTTTAAACAAGATAGTAGTGAAATGCTTCACAAGTAGGTTGTCTTCAAGCCACAGAAGGGGAGCGTGGCAGGGGACTAGCTAGCTGGCCTCACAAGCCTCCTCCGCCTTCCTGTTGCCACAGCCCAGAGAAATGCTGACTGGCCCAGTGCCATCGTGCCAGAAAGTTAGTCTTGGGAATGCGGTACTCCCCAAAATAGTTGCTCTCCGTTTGGTGTGGCTATGGGTGGGGTTAGCAGAGGCATACAGGGAAAAGGGAGATTCAAAGCATTTATTCTATTTATTTTTTAAATGTATGGTGTGCAGACCTATTTTCTGAAAGTTCTTTGAAACTGCATTGTCTTTTGGTACAAAGTATGGCATGATGCACATGGCAATTATTTTCTGCTTTTCACTATGTATTTTGGGCAGAAAAAGACTCAAAAGGAAAAACATTTTTAAACACATGCATACGTATACTGCTTCTAATTTAGTCCCGGAAAGGCTTAAACAATATTTTAGTCACATTAACAGGTATCGTAATAGAAAGATAGGCATTTGTTTTTGTTTGCTTTATAAAACAAAAATATATTGCTATTAAGAAAAAGGAACTCAGCATAAGTGTCCCACAAATTTAGTCTTAGAGAGATCTTCCCTTCCAAATAACAGTAGAATCATACAAACAAAAGGTTACATGTGGTGGCAACAATATCCACAGGCAAGGTAAATATACTAGAAAAGAGATTTCAGAGAAATGGGTGGAATGAATTTTGCTGCTGTCAAATTTGTATTTATGGATTGTTTGGGGTTTCTTTAAACAACAGATTTATCACTTTTCTGAAGAAACATTTAGGTACCTTGTATGAAATATACAGGCAAACTCAGCACAGTGGTCATATGACAAGTACATACTTGTAAGTTACATGTATATGCATATACACATGTTCACTAGTATTAACATGCTAAATTCCTTTCTACTTTTGCTGGCATATTATACTTGAAAAACAAAATTTGTTACTTATGTTTCACAAATGTGTTTCAAAATAATGCCTGCAGCTACATTTTGAAGTGCTGACTTGTGTTTTCTTAAAGGTAATGACAATAACCAACCATATATTTTTATCCATTTCCTAAAGACTGAAATCCTATGCAAATCAATTCCTCTAAACTTTAGAAGTCATATACATAATTCCTTTTATTATAAGGGATTTTCAACTGGCAACTTATTTATTGTTTACCAGTGCAAAACCAACAACTACTCACATAAAGCATTAAACCTGAGCATACGCATACATGGCCCTTGCCTCCATGTTTAGCTCAACACTCTCCCCTTCTTCCAGTAAAGTCTCTTGGGTTTTGTGAATGCTGGGAGTTCAACAGTTTTGGCTTAAGTAGATAGGAGATATAAATGCCCAGTAATTTTTGTAAATACGATATTACCCTCCAGCTGCTGTTTTCCAGGCACCCGAGATTTGGAGCTATGTGTTTCAGCTTTTTATACAAACAGTTTATTCATCTAAATGTGAAAAATTCTGACCTGAGTTTTTTTGCTGACTTATTTAAACTTTCAAATAACTGATGTTGAAACAAAGCAATCACGGAAGTTTATGCATATTTTTTACTCCATTCCCTAAGAAATTTATGTCTGTTACAGCTCATCTCTTAAGTGTATGGCCTTCAATTGGTTGTGCAAACTCCATGGTGTTACTTGCAGAAACCTCAAGTTTCAATTTCTGTTTTTAAATTCTCCTCTCCCCTCTTCCCCCATACTTCCTCTGTTGCATCTGCTTGGTTGAGTTTTTCCTAGTCTAAGCAGAAGTGTAACTTTTCGCCATAAGAATAAAGAGCTCAGGATTACTTCCAAAACTTTCAGAAAACGTTGTTTCACTTATACCTTTACACAGCAGAAGTAATTTGAGAGCCTACCAGAAAGAGTCTCAATAAGGTAATAGGGTCAAATAAGCTCATGTAATTACAGATAGGAAGAGAACCATGCATTGCATTTTTATAGATAAAAAGCACAGAGTGTTTTAATGTAAACAGATTTCTCTGCGTTATTTTGCCAAACTGCTGCAAAGCTCAAACTACAGTTGAGCCAAAACGACTTTCGGCATGGTACAGTTAGACCAGATGGCCACGTGTTCTTTTCTTATTTAGATGAGACTTTTCCTTTCAATAACATCTTTCTTCCTGACCTGCTTAAAAATTCCAGCGAATGAAATCAGCACAGGATTTTCAATTCTAATTGACCATGTGCAGAGGAAGGGCCAGTAGAGAAATCAGTAGGGCCATTGTAAGGCACACTGCATCAATCTCCCCTTTGTCCTGAATCTTTTCTAGCATGAGCCAAAATAATTAAGATTATTTCATTTATATTATTTGTACAGAAGCAAATCTAGTTGTGTTCAGGCAAAAATCATTCCAAGTTCCTTTTTACAAATGCATGTAACGAGGAACATGTATGTCTATTACACACCAGATAAGCAGGTACCCAGCATCATTAACAACCAAATATTTAGAAAAGAAAAACAAAAAAACAAACCAAAACTCAAGAAAAAAGTGAACAGAAGAAGGAAAAGTGTGGGTGCATTAAAGCATGAACTGCTTTACCTTTTCTAATGAAGTCAGAAAGTCTGAAATAAAAAAAGCCTAAAAACCAGAATTATTTTTTTCCACTGTCCAAAATGCTCTCACCCTTAAAGTGTCTGTAATCTTCAATTACTTCGCCTGCATAGATTTTACACACACCACCCACACTATGTGGGATGGGGATCATGGTCTCACTTGTTTCTGTGTGATCTAGATGCAAAGTACAGACTGTAAATACTGTATATATCATACACAAACATTATCTACAGAAATATGAACACAGGTAACATCATTACAGTCTTACCTTACTATTTGATTTGGATTTAGTGAGATATCTGCGGAGCAATATAACAATATTGAGATTTAACAAGTAGTATATGCTAAAGATGCACAAGGTCCTATCCACATGTTTACATAGCTCATGGATAAGGTAAGTGGGTAAAGTGAATCCTTTAAAGGAAAAGGTGTGTGGGGCTGGGGGGGTGGTGTGTGGAATCAATTGAAAGAATATAGAGCAAGTTGGGTTGGTTTTGGCTTGGTTTGAGTTGTTTGTTTGCTTTCTCGATTTTGTTTTGTTTTGGTGTGGGGTTTTTTGTTTTGGCTGGTTTTTTTTTGTTTGGTTGTGGTTTTTTTGTTTGGGGAGGGGGCTTAATGGGCTTTTTTTTTTTTTCTTTTTACACAAGGAAATAACTTAGTTAACTTGGTAACAGATTTATTATTCCTGTACTATTTTGAACAATTCCAGCTACTATTCACAGTTTAATTTTGACTGGCTGAAGGTTTCAGACTGTCACTAGAAGCCTGAATCAAGAAAGAATCAAACAGCTCTACAAAAAAATTTCTGAAATATAATTATGGAAATACTTTCTCTAAGGTAGGCTTCTTCAGTTGAATCAGGCTTTTACTGAAAAAAAAAAAATCAGGTTTTTATTAAAACCCTGATGAGTTTTTAAATGTAAGGTGAAAAACAATCCAGAAGAAAATGCAGTGGGTAGCATGGCCTTTGCTGTATGTCAAGCATCCAGTCCAAGTAACATGCGCATGAAGAAACATGCCTGAGAATATAAAATAAAGCACAGACTTTGGAACTGGCCAGGCAGACATGGTAAAAGGTCTGGTTTCAGCTCTCTAGTTAGATGTTTTGTTGCCTTGGGCAAATCATTTAACTGCCTGACTTCTCATCTACGTCATATTAGTACAATTCAACTTTTGAATTTGTGATTATAATTGCGAGTTCAGCATTGAAGTACCACAGCAAAGGGTACTAGAGATACCTCAGATGCTTGAAAAGACTTTAAAATCCCAGACAGAACAATAGTATTTTTGTTGCTGGTTTTGCTATTATTTGGGTTATTTTTTGTGTGATATTTCTATAACTAGACAAGATACAAAGACTTGCTCAAGAGGTTCATGTAACTCAATTCTAGTTCAATTTCCTCAGGTTTTTCCATGTACTTGCACACTAACTTTATTTCCCGATAGCATGCAACAAAACATCAGAATCAGGATAATTGGAAGACAATACTCTGTCTGTAATGATGCTCTATATTCAACATTAAGGGCTAAGACTACGTCATGCAAGGTCTAACCCTAAGAGGCTAACTTCTGTACAGCTTGTTTAACAGACTGTTCCATGGTACCAGTGAGACTAACTGCAGACTGAAGTGCTGCACTGCATGACCAAGAAGACCAAGCCTGAACCCTACCTAGACATTTACTACCTCCAGTATTTGTGCACTAAGGATCTGATCTTGTTCACAGCATTTATCATATTTTCATGTAGAAAGCCTGAAGGCCACCTAGTGAATCACTTCCATGCTCAAAGTTCAGCACACATGTAAAGCATCATGGTGAAATAGGTTTTTAATTTCTAGAGAATTCTATGCTACAAGAAGTAAATACAGTTGCTGGGTACTGGCCATTTCACTGGTGGTCATTATATTGCACTCCCAGTTTCACCTTTCTATTGAAAATTCTTCGATTCCCCCCATTAGACAGACTGAGTTAGAAACCCTTGGGCAGCAACTCTAAGAATCACAGGAACAGAGACCATTGGGCCTGAAATTACGAGATTTCACAGAAGATTTTGAGGCTGCCATTTTGTGGCTAACTGAAGTGATAGCATCACACAAACAGACCCAAAAACTTTCTTTTCCTTCAATGAGCAAATATGAGGGGGCTCACTGTGCAAAAGAAGAAAAACGATTTCTCTGCTGAATGTTTCTTTAAACAAGGCTCATGCACAGTACAAAATACATACTCAGACTCTCAGCTATGCTGTGTCAGTGCTGTTCAGGAGTTCTGAAAATTAATTAAGGCAGTGTGGCAGATCTGCTGGTCATCTTGGCAGGTTTGCAGAAGGGTAGGGGTAGTGAGATGCAGGAGAAAAGGAAATATCCTCCGTGGAAGTATGGCCTCATAGTGCTTCTCAGAACAAGGAGAGGAAGTCAGCAGAAAGCACATGGTTACGTGCAATTGATGGACTGTATTTCATCAGCCTATTTTTACTGTCAAGGCTCCAGAATATATTAGGATTCTAACCAGTCTCTTAAGCTATTGGATGTGGATGATGGGATCAGATAAAATGATTAAAATCAGCTTGGTTTCATGATTTCAGATACTAAGAGTAATAGGTACAAAACAAACAGTTAGATGATAAAAGTACAAAGACGTCTTTGTGTCTTACGCCTGCATTTTTCCAGTTTATAGGAATTGATAAGTTCTGTTCGTTTGGGGTTTTTATTTAGCAAACCGCCAAAATGGCAAGCAAGATTATTTTCTTGCAGCATCCCTTTTGAAACTGGTTTCACTCATCCAAAATAAAAAAGCTCAGAAGATATTGTAAAAACAAATTTTATGCTGCATCCCATGTGATATTTTACATAAAGTCTCTGGTTAAGCAGCTTTAAAAACCCCCAATGCATTTAAGTTGTTTACAGAGTTTGATGACTGCCTTTTATTTAGAAATAAAAATCTGATCATTTCCCATAATGTCTTATCCACGCAATGAATTTGTGTTACCGCTTTCAAGCTTTATTTTTCAGTTGATATGAAGCCACTTTTCTAATAAAATAATTTGCATAGAAGTATTTTAAAAGCTGGAGCAGTGTAATGAATGACAACAGCAAAGAAAAGCAGTCCCCAGGGCAGAGAAAGGGTTAAAATTTCAGATCTTTATGTAAGAATTAAAAATGAGAGTTAAAAATGGGATGGGGGGGGGAGTGGAGAGCTAAGCTGCTGGTGACTTGAGTGTATTTATGGATTACTATGTCTTGAAAAGAAGAAAACCAGAGTTGTAAGATGACACTGCAGGGGTTGTCTGGACTTTTCACCGAGTGTAAAGTCTGTTTAGCCAGTGTCTTAATGCCTAATGCTGACCTTTGCCCTCTTTACTCCTCCCTGCTCCAGGTGCAACATTTTAGCAAGTGCTTTAGCATTATTGGGAAGTTTGTGCAGGTTTCACATGCGGCCAAGTGCACAGAGCATTTTATGCAACGGCATCCGTTACACCCACCCGATATCAAGGCTTAGCACGTTTTTATTATCCTAAGTACACAATGACTTGCTTTTCCCATTTTCCCTTATTAGTTATTACTCCATTAAAGTAATAAAACCAAAAGATTCTTTGAAATGGTATTCGATTGGCATAATTCTATACGACAAGATACAAGATTAAGCTCATGTCACATACTCCCCAGCACCATGAATTATAGCAGGAATATGCAACGTGTGCCAGCAATGCTATTGATCTCTCAGATTAATTCTCTTTGCTATGGAAATGGGAGACAAAACCAGAACCCATTGCTACAAAATAGCCAAGGAATTTCAGCTCATTTTCCTCCAAAATAAATTTATGTTTTTGTAGTTATTCATTATATTGGGACTGATGTAAATTTTAAAGCAAAACAACAGTTTTACAGACTAATATTAAAAAGAGCTAAATTACACAATTTCTGTATAATTTCATTTTTATAAAAATAAGGAGTGTAGTAAAATGTATATTAAATATGAGATGCTGTAAATTCTCCAGTTGTCAGCGATGCAGATAATATAAAAGACAGCACATGCATATTTAATGTTTATTCATCCATGTCTTATATTTAGGAGATAGTTGCTAAGATTTCTGAGGGCTTGCAATTTGACAATGCTGGGGAGAAAGTATACATAGGTACCATCATCTTTGAGACCATTTCAGGCTTCATGTTGTTTCCAGAAAGCCTACATGGACATTCCTTGTTGCTGTGGGCAGGGAATCCATTTTTCCTATTCATATTATGTTGCGGGACTGACGGCTTCTTCAGATGTGGACCCAGCATTAAAGACCCATAAGTTTTATACTGCATGACACAATGTACTAAAATGCAGTCTGTACAACCATAGTCTAAAACTTGCTGGAAATAGAAGACTGTCCAGTTCTGCACTTTGTGGTTTATTCCAGCTAAGTCTGCCTTAAAAATATTTTGAAATTATGATTTAGACACTTAAAAGCTTTAAATAGCTGATGTCTCCCACACTCCTTCCTCACTGAGCTATGCTGCAAAATGTTCATTAAGCTGAAGGAAAAGCACAGAGGAAAAGAAATGGTTTAAGAGATGAACCACAGCAAGAGCAGGCACAGGTGAAAGGATCAAAATATTCTGCTAAGTGCCCTGAAACAGTTCTCTTGTACTACTTGATTTCATTTATAACATTTGGGCTATGAAAAAATGGAGAAAAAACATATAAACTGCTGCTTATTGCATGATAAACTATTTCTAGAGCTGGGTAGCTTTATCTCAGCACAAAGAGAGCTCCTGTTCACAGTGCAGCTGCTAAGAACTCATCAACACCCCTTGTTTGAGAGTAGGGTACATCAGAAGTCAAAAATTTAAAGCAACCTGAAATGTTATTATTGTAGTAAGCTATGCAACTGGATTTGATTTCTAGCCAGACTGTATCCCTTTGCTCCTGACACTGTTTATAAGACATATTTAGTGCAGGTGGTACTCTCCTTAATTTCACTGAAGGTCAAGTGTACTTGTCATAACTGTATTTTTTGCACAGCTGAGAATTCAACTACTGTAGACTGAAAACAGACATTGTTTTTGTGAAGGAAACACATAGTACTGAAGAGCTGGACTTGAGATAAAAAGAATGAATTTTCTGCACTGTTTTCTCCTACTATCTCATCAAGATCATAACTACTGAGCTTGCTGTGTATCCATAGAAGCAGTTATTTGGGCACTTACAAAACTTGAGAATCCTTTGTCTGGATAAAGTGGTTTCATTTGTCTTGCTTTAGGTGGCTACTATGAATCTTTTTCAGGACTGCAACCTGAGACTATGCTCTTGTAATGTTTGTAAATGACCAATTTTACAACGATTTGCAAGTATAAAATTGACTGAAATTTTAATTAGTCAAGTTTCTAACTTAATCAGAGAAAAAAAAATAGATAACCCAAAACCTAAATTCATTTAGTATCCTGCTATTTTGGAACATCTAAGTCATGTCTTTCAGAGAAGACTCATGTAAAGCTTATTCTCTGTAAATTCTAAGCCAGTGTTACAATTGTTACACACCATATCATATCTGCAGAAAAAATAGCATGGTAAAACGCTATACTTGTCTTGATTCATTTACCCTTAATAATTAACAGTTCCCATCTACATGTAGTAATCGCACTTAAAATACAGGAAATTGTCTATGGAACCTGCTTTTTCTGTTAATACATATTTCCCTTTTCTGACTTACAATTTTCCTAATGCCTTCCCTATGCATTTTACCTGAAGAAAGGAAATTAAAGAAAACTATCTTTGAATTGTGCTTGGTTTTAAGGGCTTTTTTCCATGTTAGTTGAAAAAAAGCCATTTAAAAAAACCCAACCAAATCCAGGTGTCTCCTGTAATTCTATACTACTTCAGTCTTGCATAACACAAATTTTCTTCCAGTAAACGACTCCTAATATATCACAGATATGGAAGAGATGAAAACCTTCCTTCCAGATCTGTGTACTGTCAGAATCAGCACCCAGGTGTGCTCCAAAGCATCAGTTCACCAAATTCTAAAACTAGAGACAGATTCCCCTATGAAATCCATTTGCTGGTGAGCTGCTGCTTACCTGTCTCCTCTACCCCCATCCAACCTTTTTCAATCACTCTGTCCTGAATCACTATATTCCTCTGCAAAGAGTAAGGTGTAAAGATGTAAAAATTGGAAGTGCCTGCCATAAATATGAACACTTACTCTAGATAGGAAGAGATGGGTTTTTTGTTTTCCTTTTTTGTTCTTTTGGGTTTTGGGGGATTTTTACTTAAAAGCATAAATGCAAGTAAAATGCAAATAAGACAGTGCCTTTTGTAAGGCAGTTAATTTTCAGAGATAGATAAATATTGCTATTCAACTCACACCATGAAATGTAGATTCAAAGTCCTAATCTTTCTTGTTAGTGGAAACCCCAAATAACCAACTTGCAATCTGATTAGCGTCAGTTTTCCTGCTTGCAAAATTAGAGCCAGGTTTCGTCAAAACACAGAATAGTATGGTAAAGCAAGCATTGTCTCATGAAATTTCACTGAGAGAAACTGTGGAGCATCATTATTTCAACTTGTGGGATTCACTGGACGTTTGTTTCTAAACCCAAGTTTCCTCTTTCTTCATTTCATCAGTAACTCATGAACTTTACTTTTTCACTTGAAATTGTTTAAGTTATGGTTATTTCATAGGTAAATCCACATGGTAATTCTGCAAATCATCATTAAAAAGAAAGGGGGGGGTGAAATTCCCACTAACCATTATTCTCTGCCAGTTTTGTACTTATATTGGGGGAATAAAGTTCACATAACTTCATTTAGAGAATCATTCATCATGATTATTCTTTCAGTACCAGTATTCCAGCTGAATTTTTCAGGCTCAGTGGCAAAATGTTGGTAAGCTAAGACCTTCTCCATAGAAAAAAAAAAATAGAATTTAAATCTATTGGTCATGTTAATGAAGGAAGTGAAACCTGAGTTACTCAAAAAGCTGATAAAGTTCATGTCCTTTTCAAAACGGAATTCAGATGTATTTTTCTGAAAGACTGGTTTAAATTTGTAAAAAAAACAAATTCCTGAACTTTAAGAAAGAAATAGCTCAAAGGAAACAAGGATGGACACTGAAATATCAAGTTCATTAACATATTTTGGTTGCATAACAGTTTAAGGTGGTTCTACAAGGGAGATAACAACACACTTGTACCCATGCAGGCCAGGTTGGAGCAACTAGCACAGGGAATTACATTTAGATTCATCCTACCAGGCTTCAATGGCTTAGGACTCCAACATGTGTTTCCAGCACGCTCCTGGTGGAAGGAGACTGATGCCTTGCATGAGCAGGTTATGAGAATATCAAGGCCATTGAAATTACTTTGCTGAATTCACAAACTATTTGTTGTACTAAGACCTAGCTCTCTACCCTGTTCTAATCCAGTGCCTCTTTCATTACACGATGCTTATGTCCACTCCTTTTCTTCTCTTCTTTGGGATTTACACAGAATAGACAGCAATAATTTCCTGCTGGATGCCCTCAGGATTCACTGCATGCTTTGGACATCGCAAAGGGACAGCAGACAGTCAAGAAAATGTGAGACTTTTATAGGAGAGGGAGTTGTGGCCTTTGGCTACAAGATCTAAATGAGTTTCCCACTCTTTTTTTCCTTAGCTCTCTACAACAGGAGGTGGCAAGCATAACGAGGGCTAGAATTGTTCATATCTCTCTGCCAAAGATTTGTCATCCATTATTTTTAAATTTAGAAACTTAACTTGGCTGGCATTTCTTCTACCACACATGTAAAATAAGTGAGGTTAACATAGCATGAAGGAGAAATGTGGGGGAGACCTACTTCTCAATTGTTCTGTTTGAAAACTCATACTTCAGTTTGTGACTAGCAACAAGACTCACTAAAAAAGGCATTCTGCATTGAAAGATACTGGGCATTCTTCATTATATGAGAATATTTCTGAATGAAGACATCCTGTATTGTTTTCCATTTCCTTAAGAAGGCCTCAGACTGTACCAGCTGTCTAAACATATTTACAGTCTCTCTGAACTGCTACAAGCCCACTGTAGTGGAATTTGTGCAAGGGTCAAAGGTACCATGACTGAAGAGGTTTTCTTTTGGTTTTTAAGACACAAGATAGCCATGCATTTTCTGCCAACATAGCTCCACATACAGCTGGCTCACTACAGAAACATTTGGTAATCTAATTTAGAGATAAAACCTCTCTGAATTACTACTAACTGCTTGGCATACCTTTTTCTTTTTTTTAATTCAATGCTACTTTCTGCAGCTTGCATTTGACTGATTAAGTCAAATTTATCTCTCAGTGTACTTGCCCAGTTACATTTATTTTTTACTTACTCATTTAAGTTTTGGGGAAAAGAAAAAAAAAAAAAGAAATATTTTGATCCCATAATAAATCCACATCTGAAGCCAGGAAAAGCAGATAAGTACTAAATAAACAATGAAGTATATTTATCACCTGAATCAGTTTCTCAAAGTTTGACAGTCAATATCTTTTCTGAAATTGCTATTTGGACAATCCCTCCCCCATCCTCCAGAAAAGACATCTGGCTAGCACTGAATGGAGTTTAGTGTTTGAACATCCCATCTGGTTTCATCATGTTAACACATGATTCCAAGTCATTCAAGAAGTATGAACAATGGATATTGTATTCCACATAGTGCCATTTGGATTTAATCTTTAAAGGATGGTGGCACTGTAGAATCAAACTTCTTAGTTAAAAGTCAAAACATTTCACATACTGAAAACTTACTTCTCATAGCCTCAGAAACTTCTCACATATTATCCTACCCCAAGAACAACAAGCAGACCATGTCTTCCCTCACACAGTGTCATTTCCATTCTTACTTATCGTAGTACCTATCTTGATAAATCAAGAACACATTTCCTAAATATGGCAGTGAAAAGCAACATTAAGATAGATTTTTAACGAGAATACCATTTTCATCCTCAGATTACTTCCAGATTGCTTAAAAACATACTCAGAAATTTGCTATGAGACAAATGGAAGTTGGGCACCTTTGCCTTTCGGAGCTGGCAACCCTATCTTTCACTGAGATTAACAAAATTCATTCTTCAAAATAAATGCTAAGTAAGCATTTTCTTCAACAGACCACCACTAATCTGTGTTAATGTTGCTGAACAAACATTTCATTTCTCTATCCTCTTGAACAAAAAAATAACCAGATTTCAGTTAACACTGCCTATTCAAACATTTCTTTTAAATTTTGATCTTCATAAGGATTATTGACCCTTTGTGCTGTGACACTGATCTTAGCATATGTTTTCTGTATTAAATGAACAATCCCTAGAAAGAACAAATATTCAATAAGTAGCTTGTTAGGAAAAGTTAACAATACTGATTTCAGACTGAAAGAGAATCACAGAAACTTTGAATGTAGAGCAGGTATTTTCTAGCTGTCCTTTAAGCCATCTCATACATTTGTTTCATTTGAGCACCTGGGAAAGCAAATGGATTTTACCAGCTAGGGCAAGAAGATTGGGGGGGGGGGGGTAGAAAAAAGAAGTTTGTATGCTTTTAGTGGAGAGAAGCAGAGAAAGCATACTTGAAAATTTATACACTTGTGATCATGTCCTTTTGCTGAATCTCAGCTCACATTTTATCTATGGAGTTAAGATTCTAAAAGATTTGATTTCTCAGAAACCACTGAAACTGAACCAGAAAGAGGGACTAATTTATCCTCAAAATTGTGAGGCCAGAGTAAGATCTGTACAACAAGACATTATAGCTTTGCCTGATGAAAAAGAGACAAAGAATCCTGTAAAGACTTAAGATTGAATTACATCATCCAACTTTTTCTGAGCAATGTTGAACCCTATCCTTTCTTTAGTGTCATCTTTATTACAAGCCAGCTCACAGTTAGATAAAAATGGGCAAGAAAAGCAAAGTGGATCTCATTACATTAGTATTTTCACACCAACACCTAAATCAAGCATATTTAAGAGGCTACTGATGATGCCCAAAAGCTCACTTTGCATTGTCTGGAAAACTTGTTTCCCCACTATGCTGCTTCAGTTGACAGAACCTGTCTAGACTATCAGGACTATTGGGAAACGAAAGGCATGAAGGAGGAAAAGATGTACTCCAGTTTATGGAAACAAATGAGTTCCTTGTGGAAGGATCTGGATAAGTTTATGGCAAAGCTGGGTTGAAAGTTAGACGTACCAGTTGAAGATTTTACTTAAACTTACAGAGATCATATTGACTGATACATCAAGTGGATTATAAGGATTCGACAGTGCCACCTCTAGCTGATTGCAGCAGGGAAAATACTGAATTCCCTAATTTGTAAAGAACTATAAATTGCAAGACTGGAATAGAGATGACCAAACTGATTTTTTTTTAACACCATCCCACTGTTCCTATCATCTCTAGTGATTAAATCAGAGATAAATTAGTGACTATGGTTATTCAGTGCCACCTTGGATTTAGAGAAACGAGAATTGTTTGTTTCATTTGGCAATACTTCTATCAATACTTTTCAAGTAATACTGGTCGAGTACTCAGCAGATTTATGCAAGCTATAGCAGACAGTCTGTGTTAGAAAGTCTTGAGAGTCTGTTTGCTTAATTCAAGTACTCTGTCTAGAAAGACATTGCTTTACTCAAAACCTATTCAGTTCCTTCCAGGCACAAAGTCTCCAAAATACACAGTATTTTTCTGCCTGTAATTAACATCAGAAGTATCAGCTACCTCCAGCATCTAGAACACCTGAATTACTACAACCACTTGTCTTGCACTGAACAAAAAAGGGAATGAAAAAAGGGACCTCAGGAAACTGAAGTCCTAAAGTGAGTCTGCCTGAATGTACTTTTAAAAGATCTCATATTTCTGTAGCCTTAAGACATGAAAAGCATGATTTTGCTTGGGGAAAAAGAAAATATAAAAAAATTCCTGTCTTCTGGAATTTAGGCAGTTGGTTAAATCTTACTGGCTTCATACAAGCATTTTGGCAGCCTGACTTTTTATAATGGAAATGCTTGACTTCTCGTACAAGATCTAGAGTTACAGTTGGTTCTACTCATGATCAGTTTCACTTAAGATGTAGCAAGATAAATTTGAAGAGGTAACAAGAGTTTCCAAAGGAGATTGTCTAACTTTCAGTAAAGCATTTGAATGAATTCTGTGCTGGCCCAGGTAGTCAACACGAACTTATTAACAGTAATTTTTAGTTCTTAAATGGAGTATTTATTTTCTAGAACACTGTATTCAATAATCTTGCTCCTAGCTATGATGTTTTAACTTCATAAGATATAGAAAACTTTCACAATTCTACTACACATTAGGAGGGAGAAGTATCTCAGCAGTTTAAGTTTCAACATTAAGAGAAAAATAAATGGCTTTATCAAATGTATCTGCTCTTCCTGGATATCAGAATAGAGCTACCATCCTTAACTGAAACTAGTGGGTGGTCCTAACATCAAGTATTGCAAGAGGAGTCTGAGTTCTAACCTGGACTTTAGCAATTTGTAACTCATGGCCAGCCTTACAGAGGCTTTCAGTGTGTTATGATCCAAATCACTAAATTAAAAATGTAACTAAGGTATTTGTGCACCACAGAAATTTGATATCTCGGTCTCTCCTTCTTGCCAATACAATTTTATTTTCCATGTATAAATGACAAGCTGCCAATTAGGGAAGTACACATCCTGTAATGCAGAGAAAAATAAGCAGATATTTCTTTATGTATTAACTACAACTCAAGAGTATTGTCTAGTGCAGCTGGAGTGAAAAACATTCAAAAAATGAAAATTACAACTCCAATATCTATATTATAAGCAAAAGTTTTTGTGAGCTACAGTTGCATTCCTCACTGCATCTTATTTCTTGGTTTTAAGTCTTACTTCTTTTTAATTCCTCTGATTCAAACACTTGAAAATAAAATTGTGTCAAAGCCATTTAAATAACACTAAAAATACTACAAGGCAATTTATTGAAGTATAGAACAAAGAACAAAATTCTCTTCATCCATCCCACTACCTCTGTCATTGAACCTTTTAGTTGCTTTTAGCCAGATGTAGAACAATTCCGATATAGACACTGGAAAGTCATTAAAATATCTAATAAACAAAGACTATTAGTATTGATTGAAGCATTTTTATAAAGCTTTCTTGTTCCCTTCTTAGGGAAGGGAAAGAGCAAGCTACTGGTGAAGCCAGTAGGAGACCAAGATTCATCTGGGCTCCTGTTCCATATTCAAAGTGATATAATTTGAGAAACTTCACTTATTCCCCAGTTGTCAGGCTGTGGGAAGGTATATTAAGATTATTACACTTTATTAATTCTACTATAAAACAAAGTAAATTGAGACAATTTTGGACACTGCTATACAGTAACAAAAATATAGGCAATTCTATTTGTACTTTCTGTCAAGGTACTGTAAGCATCTTTACCATGTACAAGGTTACCATCTTAGCTCAGCCTGCTGAAGTATAAAGATAACAATAACTTTATTAATCCTCCTCTCTAGTTAAAGAGACTTATCATAACTGTTTTGTGGGCTCTATAATCTCCACTTGACTGTGCTGCATTCTCTCTTCATGAAATGGTTGGCATCTTCTTGTGCCACACTGCTCAGCATAAGCTGCTTTTCCATAATTCATACACCACTTCTGTACAGGACTGTTGCTGTTTTTCATGTGCAAAAGCAACTATAGGAAGTGATAGAAGTTTCAGAAATGGAAAAAAAAAACCCATGTCTTTTGACTTAACAGAAAGTGGCATTTCATCTTCTAGCCTTGCCAGTGTGCTTGTTAGTAATGTGATGTGTCATGTAGGTTGAAGCGAATTTGTTTGCCTCAAGGATCAAGTGCCACTTCCAACCAAAAATGTAAGAAGATTTCACTTCATGTTTGACTCCTAATTCACAAGCAGTGGAGTCTTTGAATATCACACTTTGTCAAGCTGAAAAATATTGATTTACGAAGTTAAACTTCATGTGGGTTTGTATGATTTTTAAAGAAAACTCCTTCAGAAAACATTTAAGGATTAAAAGGGAATTTATAGTCAAAACCAGAAACATTGACTCCAAAATAGCTGTTTCCAATTCAGCAACAAATTGACTGCTTTAGACAGATCTCTTCATTCTGCCTAAATATCACCAAAATCTAACACAGAACTAGTTTTGTTTGTGGGATGGAAAAAGGTAGCTTTATGCTTACCTGTGGTCATGAAATATTTATCAGTTTGCCAGTTAAAAAAAAAAAGTAATGAATGGTATACAGTGATTCATTTCTATATCTGAAACACTTCACATAAATTAGCAATCTACCATTCGTCACATGTATTCAGAATCATGTTACATTATTTCACCGTCATAAAAGCATAACAACATGGCCTCCCACTAAGTTTAGTCTAATGTAATAGGCCAGAAGTACTTCAAAGTTGCTTGGCATAAGTAACAACCCAAGACAGAGCTAAATACACAATTTGTGGGGAACGTCTACAAGACATCCTACCTGCAACAGGACCTACCACATAACTTCTAACTAAAAATTTTTAACTAAAAAGCCTTTAGTGTATTCTGGACAAGTGCAAGTCCTGGTGCAAACTTTTTAAGTTAAATACCCAGTAAAAACCATTTAATAAAGCATTAAAATGTCCTAACCAGTCCCTGTAGGTAGTTAATTTTAACTATGGAACTATCACTATCCCAGATCCAAACCCACTTCAGTTATTTAAAAAGAGAATTGCCACTGTTAAGGGGTGTGGACATTTATTTGGTGGAGAACAACAACAACTTTTGGACTGACTAGTGCAATTCTGGGGGAAGGGTCAGTTCTGTTTTTAAAATAATTCTTTTGCTGCCAGAAGATTCTGCCATGACAAAATAGGTAATACCTGGAACAAACCAGGCATGATAAATAGCTTGGCCTCTGCTTGTGACCACAGCTAAGCAAATGCCTAGTTGATGAAGGACAATTGATAACCTTTTCCCACGTCTTTGAAACCTTCACCACAGTATTATATGTAACAAGGCTTAGGAGATACTACTCTTGTTGAAATGCATCTTCAACAATTATCAAAATAGTGTCAGGCTGGAGTTACAGTACTGTGCTGTTTGGATGTCAGGCATTGCAGGGGACTTTGCACAGAGAAAATCCCCGGGTTTCACAGGATCCAGAAGGATAGCCTAGCTATTACCAGATCCAGTGCTTTCTATTTTAAATCTTTTAGAAGGGCTAGGTACACACCTGACATGGATTTTTTTAGAAGGCTCTCTAAGGCAGAAGTATCAGTATAATAACTTTAAAAAATATACACTAAAAGGATATATAATTACACATTTAAGAGGAAAAATGCTATTAACAGTCAATCAAAATAATAAAAAGAACACAGAGCAGGTCTCAGTTCACTAAGTACTACTTGTGTTTGCAGAGACAAATTTTGTCTAGTAACATGCAAAATGCAGAGTCATAGCATTCTGCAACATCAAAACCCAGTGTCATGAGGTACAATGTTTTTGCTGGATATAGATTTAATTAGAAAAAGAAGTTTTAAAAGAATTAAGGTGAACTGTTACCACCTCTTCAATGAACCAATGTCACTACAGCAGACTGTAGTTATCTGCAGCAGCAGTGCTATATGCCAGGGCACATGCCATTTTCCCACCGTTGGAACAACTTGTGAAGGAGGAACAGAACCAAAGGCCAAAATTCAGTGTACAGTATATGCCCCCCATATGTTTTTGTTCCACTCTCAACAGTGACCCTATTGCAGGCAAAGAGCATTTAAATTCTGGAAGTAAGAGAAGATGAAGAAAAAACTGAACACTGTTTCATATCCTAACTTTCAGGCATGAAACATTTACATAATAATGTCTATATATGCTATTTTAGTTAGTAAAATCAAGGTATTATATACCATACTACTCAAAAGCAAGACTCACTTCATGCACCAAAATATTTGGCATACTGTGAAGAAAATTCTTTACTAAAAATTCCTGGTTGAATATTACATTTTCTGTAGTTATGAAACAAATTTGCTATATCAGTCCCACTTCCTATGCTAACTTCAGCCAAGAAAGAAGTATTCTGCAGAACTTGCTGTTTATAAGAATGGAAAATTATAATTTGTTCAGAAAAAAAAAATCCCTCATAAAAAAAAAAACCAACAAACTAGAAACCAAAGAAACCACAAAAAACATACAAGCAAACAAAAAACCCAACCCAAAACCTAAAACCAAGCCACAAAACAGTGGAAGGGCAAAGTATCCCTAAACTTCTCTTTTTGTCTCCCCATATTCTGTACTACAGAAAGCAAAAAACTCATTTATCTAGTCATATATTTAGGTTACCTGGGAGAAATAATGCTTCCAGAAAGAAGCAGCCTGAACTAGTTATAAAACCCTTTAAGAACATTAAAGAAAAAAAAAAAAACCCACAAAATCCAGTTTCATCATCACATAATCACAAAAAGCCTGGGTGTTTAAAGGTGTGAGAATACACATTGACTTGATGAGTGAGATTAAATTAGGACATCAAGAAACAGTAACAGTAGCAGGTATTCCCTTACTCTGGACCAAATAAAAATGCAACCCTTACTACACCTTATTACTTCCTCCAACTGACAGTGGTAGATGTAAGTTTGAGTCTCTGAGGTTGCAATAGGCATACGAATTTTGTTTCTTTTGTTTTTTAAACTATTGTTACATGCAAAGCAAAAGAAGTTTCTTCCAGAATCAGCGCTTGGAGTACTGAAATTTTTCTCTTTGTTGGACACTACTACTGACTGTCATGATAGAAGAGCACAGCAAGGATTCCCAGGACATTGATCCTCCTTCTTAACACCTTCAGGATGTATGACAGAGAGAAATATTTCAGGGAGCCAAGGGCCTTCTTCACTCTATAGCATCAGCTTAAATAAATACATCAATAAGTGTCAGGCACTTTACTGAAAAAAAATAAAAATAAAAATAAACAAGAAACCAAACCAAACTCCAAAACATTTAATGTTAGCAGGTATCTTCTGTTCCATGTTTTACAAACAAAAAACCCCAAAAGTTTAGAACTTTTTTTTTTTATTGAATCTCTAAAAAGAAGACCTTTGAATATTAAATGCCTGAACTCACATATCTTAATGGTAGTCCTTGGTTTTTATTACCTACTGGTAGCCTGGAACACTTTGCTTTGCATTGCTTACTGGCAGCCTGAAGAGCTCCAACACAGAGTAGGGTAAACTTTCCAAGGGCATGTTAAAAGTACATTTTAGGTAAATTCTCTAAGTCCTAATCCAATTTGCATGTAATTCCACACATTCACAGTAATTCACATTATTTTCACCTATACAATCATCATTTCATTCAAAAGGAAGATGAATGGAAATACCTTTTTTAAGCTGTGTGCCAAACTTTTATTCTTGCTTAAAAGAAATAAGCAGAGCTTCCTGACTTCTGTGAATTAAAGGGATTTGCAAAAAAAATTCCTACCCTGATGTGAAGCTGTACAGAAATAAACACTTAGAATACTTAAGTAACAACTTGAAATGTCATTAGAAACTTTAATATTCGAAGTCGAATGCAAATGCATTTTTCTTCACTTTATTCTAGTTCAGATAAGGTGCCTACCACTGAATTAGAAATAAATTTCTCTTTACCCTTGAGTAAATTAGTAAATAACAAATATTTAAAACTGGTGCTGAAGGAATCCATCAGGTCCAATCACAAACACTCAATGAAAAAAATGCTCAAAGTAATCAAAACTTAGAGGAAAAAAAAGAAATTGTGTGTTAAAAGGATGTGGTATAATCACAGTACCTACAGTTACTTTGAACCTGCAACTTCAACAGTGTAAAAAAATAAAACTACATAAACAGCCTTCATCCTTTCAGAAGAATTCACAAGACACTTCCAATTCCATATAAAATAAACAGAAATCTAGATAATCTCTTGGAAACTGCTCATTATCCAGAGAGCTTCACTCAGAAACTACGTTCCTGTAAAGTTTAAGATTCTGTTACCAATATCCTGTGCTGTTAGGACTCTAGTTTTTCATATTAGACTCTTTTAGATTAAACTGGGTCTATATTAGGTACCTTATCTTACATTATGCTATTTACTATGGTTGCTAGTCTCTGAAATATGTATTTCATCAACCTAAATGCATTTGTGCACACAGCACCAGTCATGTATATTCTGACAATGGATCACTTTTCTTTCTAAAAGAAGCACTCCTTAGTAATGCAAAATGGACATTGAAAGCTGAATACAAAGATTAGCCTTGATATGAAAATTCTCTCTGGGATGTGTAATTGAAGATACTCGAAGTGTTTATTAAAATGTCTTGCATATGGTTTTATAAGAGACATTTCCTACCCTAGATCAATTATGTGCAGCATATAAACATCTGATTTTCAAAAGGTCCCAAAGAAGTGAAAAAAGCCATGCAATTTTCTTCTTAAGCTTCGCTGTATAATGTAACTTTTTTTATGGTACAGAAAATGCATCTTCTCCACAATAAACTTCCCTCAGAAATTGACTAACTGTTACAATTCTGAGTTAGGGAAATAACTTGATATACCTTATAGTTACCTCAAAAGTGCACCTTCAACAGTTGTCTTTTTTACTTTTCCCTATTACAATAGTTGTTTGAAGTGACATCTGAGATATTTATTTGCAGTAAGAGAACCCAAGCATTTGCGTCAAGTATCAGCATATTCCATAAGTTGTCTCATTAAAAGCTGTAAGTCTAGCTGAATACTGGTATGTGTGATTCAAGGTGACAGAACTCAGTGCTTATCAGGGAAGGGAAATGCATTTTAAAAAGAGCAAAAGTCCAACTCTAAACTATGAAAACACAACCTCATGGAGCTGAACGGGAAAAGCCTATGCTTAAAGTTAGGTACCTGAGCTCAAATATCTCATTTAATCAGTCAATAACAAAAGAACACTTGCATGTAAATATTTTAACCTGGCAAAAGATAAATACTGTGTTTTTTCTTTGGATATAGTCTGTTGTTTTCATAGTATTAGTTACAGTCAGTGCAAAAAAGTAGATAAAGTTATGGAATACAGTGTTGGGGTATCATCTTTGAATGTACTCAGTTCCCTCCAAAATGCCTTATGGATGGACTATTTAGTATTCACTGCCATGCTCCTGTACAGCAACGGCTGTTAATCTTCAAAAATGTACAGAAAAGGAAAAGCATTAGCTCTACAATCAGGCTTATTTTGGCCTATCTTGTCAGTTTTAGTAGACAAGCTGTTGGGCGTTTGGGGGGGGGGGGGGGGGGGGGGGGGGATAATTCCTGCAGTTAACTGTAAATTAAACAGCTAAAGTAGGAATTTAATGTAGCTAAGAATCAGTAAAACAAATTCACTCTTCTGTTTTCAAGGTCAGCACTAAGGTGACATGCAGTTGTATCATAGTCAACATGCCAGACAATGAACCATAATTCAACAAACTCAGAATTAAGGTGCAGCTCAAACATGGAATTAAATGTGCTTGTGCTTCTGAATAGTGCACTCAGCCATTGCTGCTCCCAAGGAAAACAACTGCTCCCCACCACACACAGAAACCTCCTCTTTTTCCTCCTCCTCCATCTTTCCCCCTGCAGTATAACCTAAAAACCAAAGCAGCTCATAAGTATGGCAGGCAAGACTGAATTTTTGTCATTACAATGTGGAGCTGCTGAAATGCCCTTAACAGCTCGGTGAGATAAATAGCACTGCTCTGGTTTTGCACTGGTGGAGATGGGGATCTAACTTCCCTTCTGTTGTTTAACTGATTTTAACAAGAGGAACTGGGAAGGCGGAGGGGAGGGTTTCCACCTACTTTCTGAAAAGCTGTCTTTGGAGGGAAAATACAAACTTCAACAAGAAGGCAGAAAGCTAAAGGCTTTTCCTCAAGTTTCCTTTCATTTCTTATCTTCCTAAAATACATATATACAGTTTGTTCCAGGAAATGTCTGAAATGCCTTCTGGTAGCTTTTAAATAAACATGAAAATCTCCTTTTGAGTTCCAAGAGTTTCCAATAATGATGGGGGAAAAGTTCTTGGAGTATAACTGATGTAAACAAACGTCAGAATTCACTCTCGATAATTAAAATGCATTATCGTTACTTTTGGACTTAGTCTGCCATCACATAACTGAATTAGACTTGAGCAAAGCTCTAATGCACTTTCACAGCAATCTTCCTGTACACTAAAACCAACAGACCTCAGCTACATTTCTCAGCTAGGAGCTAATGTTTCTCTGTACATGTTACTGTTGCAGTTTCATTTGTCAGTAAAGCCTTATTTACGTGCTTCCTGTTTTTAATAATGGGAAACAGGATCTCTTCAAACTGTAGGAGAGGCTCTTTTAACTCCTGTCTAGACTTCTCAAGACAAAATATTGATGAGCCCTTTAATGTTTGTGCAGAGACACAAACTGAGCAAAAACCCCACGTTACCTCAAACAGCTTAAGACTCCTTATCATGCAGAAAAAATAAATCTTTAAATCACTTGGCCTCACATCTTGTTAGCCACTAAAGTAAGGTTTTCTTTCATAGTTGGATACTTTCTTCATCTGTCACACTGATTAATTAACAGCTCACAGTATGAGCCCTGAGCTTAAACAGCCTACTAAAACGAGGAAGAGAGATCAATGTTAATATTCCATAAAAAGCTGAAGAGGAAAAATGCTTTCTTTAGTATGAAGGGATATGTCGTCTAATAAAAAAAACCCCAACTAACTTCTGTTTGGTTACATTTCACAAGGAGATGAAAGCACACAGTCTGCAAAGGAAGATTGCAGCAGAGGATTAGGACATGAGTTAGAGACTTTAAATGTTTTAAGCTGTTGGCTGGAAACAAAAAGCTCTTGAACAGCAGTGAAATATTTTCACCGCCATTAAAAAAAAAAAAAAACTAGTTTATCAACACACAATAAACCAGTCTATAAACACAGTACCATTCCCGTACAGATATATGGGGAAAAGGCATGCAATTACTTGAAACAGAGAGTTGCTAAAACCTTAAACCTAAACCTGGTTTTAGCCTAAACATTTGTAGCCCGCTCTGCCCTCCCCCCCAACACACCTTTCCCAGACTGTTGCAGTCCAGCAAATATTTCAAGAGTTTGACTTTCAACAGCTACGAGCTCTCCCCCTTTTTTACACCCCTCCAGTACTGCTGAGTGGACGAAAATTACAGATGCAAGAAAAGCTGACAAATGAGTGCAAGGCCCCTCCTCTCCAGTGCCTCGACAGTCAGAGCTCCTGCCAAAACATGCCTGAAAGCTAGCGAGGAGACAAAGACACAAAGATTCCATTTTCTCAGGGAAAAATACATTCCATGTAAGAACTACCAGAGAAAAGAATAGCATACTGGCACATGTGTTGTTCCAAAACCGGAGAAGAAATCATTATTTTAAAAAAAATTAATCATATTTGATTATTCAGTAAGCTCAAATACTGTTTAACACAGCTCTTTTTAAACTGCTAAGTGCCACAGGGGGTGGGAGGGGGAAAGCTCCCATAAAGCTGGAAAAACATTTTCAGCCGTGAAGAACCTTCAGTTCAACATCGTCCAAGCAAGGAGTTCACGGTTGTTGCTCTAAATCATCTCCTGATAATGCTGTGGTTTACACACAACCAAAACAAAGCAAATCCAACTTTTTTAGCTCAAATCTGTTTCAGTGTGTTTACTATTAAAAGATGCCCCCCCCCCCCCCGGGTGTCACTAGTAAAGTTTCAATGAGTTTAAAACCCTAGCACCTAAGCACTTCCAAGTCTGCAAGCTTTTCAAAGCAAGTTTACTACCTTTGGCTTGTTATGCTATCGTGACTGGCATTCATCACTGAGCTGGAGCAGGACTGCCTGTGAGCAGTGAGATCAGCAACAAGGCAAACACAGGCAAACAGAGCAGAAGCAGCAGCAAGACCATGATTTCTCTGGGACTAGTCAGGAAGTTAGAAGTGGAACTGATAGTGGGAAGATGATTCAAGTTTCTCACTAATTTAAAAATAAAAAGGATATTGACAACAGCAGCATATGAGATTAAAAAGTATCAATTACTTTAAGTGTGATTACAGTCCATTAAGGCTCAGTGGCAAAAGTAGCTACTGCTAAAAATAACACGAGCTCCCACTTGACTGGGAATTCGGGAAGGAGAGGTGTAACATGGAGGCTTAGTCCTAAAACTCTCCCAGCTCTGATAATTACTGCTCATCAACATGTAACATTATTACAAGCTCTTCACTTATAATAACCCTTTTTTCTTTAATGTGAGGCTGCTTCTACGTAACTGATGGCAGACCCATACCCAAATTCAGCCAAAGTTTTCCAATCTTTCAGCAGAGACACTAAAGAAGCACAAATAGAACATAAAAAAAAAACATTGCATAGTGAAAATACTAAAAAATGTGATTGACAGGGTTGAGACTGAGGATGAAATACAGCTGCTGAGAGCTCTTTACAGCAGGACTTCCAAGGGTTCCCTGCCCTGCAGAGAACACTGCAGGCAGTGAGCCCAGCTTTCTACCATCTCCTCATCCTCCCATTACCCTCCCCTCAGCCCAGCCACACACATATACACACATACTTTTACCCAGCCAGATGCAGGCTGTGAGCATGTGAGTGGTGATCACCCTGACCCCACATGCTGCCTCACACTCCTGAAGACTGCTCTGATAGGCTTAAGAAAGTGCTGGGGATCCTTTGACTAACTAATAAAACCATTTCAGGAGGTCAGCACTGGCCATAATACAGGGATTGAGATAATCAAGAACAACATATGAAAAAGGCAGACTGCTGAAATACAATCTCCTTATGACATCTGAGGTTAATCTTTTTTGTACTTTTTCCCCCCATTAGATTTCTTCACATCCTTTGGTTGATCCCACTATCCTCCCACTTGTTAAGTCTATGCATATTTTCCATGTCTCCATAGCCAGACTGTATCCAAATGCTCTTGGGTTTGTTTGTTGTTTGGTTGGTTGGTTTGGTTTGGTTTCTTTTTAAACATATTTTACCATCCAACTACCACTCAAGCCCCTTCCTCATCTCATGTTCCTGTTGTCACAAAATACAAAATGCCACCTCTTCATGCACAGCTATATGCATTTGGTCTCCATTTTCAACCAGACCAAGCCACCATCAGGTTTTCATTTCATTACTTCAACAGGATCCTAAATTTTGGCTCACAGAGATGTGGATAAAGTCTGCATCTACCAGTTTGATCCTCTGATACTCCCCCCCCACACCCTCTAAATTCTTATGAAATGGATCCCAGCATCCTCCCTTACTCTCATGAAAAGCAGAACCACTGCAGTGTAACACAGAGATCAAGTGGTTTGATTGACCCATTTCCAGAAATATTGTAAGCGAAGGAGACTTAATTTTAGGGTCAAACTCTAGAAGGATTACTCATCGCAGAGCTATATTTTTAAAAAAGGAGGGGAAAAAGTAATAAAAGGGCTGCAGTTATTGACTAGGTGAGAGATACAGAAGAGAAAAATCAGGATTTATGAATAAAGTTACAAGCATGCTATCTTTTATGCAGCTGATAAACTCATTCTTCAGACTGCCATTACAACAGAACCTTCTGAGAAAACTGAAGTCATACCAGACTATAGAAACACTGCAGCAGCTGAGAAACATCATTGCTTGATTTCACATACCTAGCGGCCTGTTCCTTCACTCAGTTAACACTTCCTATTTAAATGGTTTTAAAGACTACTTGAAGATCAAATCCTAAAATTATTTTAACCTATAAAAGGTATTGAAAATGAGATCCCGCATCTTTGTCTAATTTCTGTTGTTACAACCTAGCTCATTTTAATGACCGCATGTCCAGGCAATATGTGGCACAGAGCTTGAAAAGGAAGGAGACTTATGTTTTAGTTGGCACTAGTACAGCGTAGGTCTTTAGCATAAAATTTATTAGCATTAATGGGCATTATGTAATTAAAGCACTGTACTTTAATTCCCTGAGGGGTGGCAGGGTTAGGTTGTTGGGTTTGTTTGGGTTTTTTTCACATCCTATAAAATAGGCAAATAAATATGAGATTTTTCAAAGCTATTAGAAAAATTCCAACTTGCACTTCCCCCCATTAATCATAATGGAGAAGGTGTAGCTAAACAAGATGGATCCGAAATTCTCAAAATGTCTTCCGTGGAACTACTGAAGTTTGGTACTACAGAGCAGTCTTTTTAAGCAGATGCTGTGCAATTACAGTATTTTTTCAGAAAACAAACTCTTAAAAAAAGTCATCATTAGACCACTGAAAAGCATAAAATTGAAATTCTTTTTAGATTTAATATATACCATATTTACTTGATACTAGACTTTAGATGAGCCCAATCTAATAGAGTCACTTCAACAAGCAACTGAAATATTTCTTACTTGAGCCCTGTCATTTTCAACCCTGAATGCCAAGAATTTAGAGCTTTAGGAATCCCACGTAACCCACTGCACTTCAGGGAGAGGGGGTAGTCATTTATGTAGTTCCATGGGTACTTTTGAACATTGCAGATTAAGGCTGGAACAGTTTTCAAAGCTGAATTTTGCAGATTTTAATCAGAATTGGTGCATGGTACCAATAAAGAGAAGAATATTACTGAGACCTGTATTTGAGTATTCAAGTGAGATTGTTTTTCTTTAAGACATAAATGAATTAAAAACTATACTGTGGAAGAAGACCAATGCACACAGGTTTAATATTTGAGCTTTCAGGAAAAGATTTTATCAACACTAATCTGCAACACTGAAAAATAGTGTTATCTGATAATTTTTTGTTTGTTTCATATGCCTGAATAATCTCATAAGAGCAGCAAACCAGAACAGCATGAGACAAATATTACAGGCCTATGTATTTATAATGTTTAAATTATTGAAAAATTTAAGGCTTATTCACAGCATTGTGTCTCAATTTAATATGCTAATAATCTAATTTCACTCAGCGCTAACTTGAAACATATTTTACCAAAAGAAAAAAAACAAATCCCATGAAGAGAAGAATTTGTACAAATAGTACTAAACCACTCAGACCTTTATAGCGACACTAGCAATTTTTCCTTGGGAAATGTCAAGACCAATTATTGGTTGATATATTGAGCTTACCCTAAACTATCACACAAAATCATTTATTTCTTTGTCTTCTAGACAAATCACTGCAGAGCTGCAGACCAGCAAAGGAAGTGAACTGAGGGCAATTTGACCGACATCGTCTGTGTCAGCTCCCCAGAGGTTGATGAAACATGTTATCAGGTCTCCAAGGTACATCCCTGAGATTACTTGCTTGTGCCATACAATTAGTAAATGATTAACACAAGCTGTTTTCTTAATTACATTAAGATGCTTGCATCAGTGAGAACTATTATCTTCTACAGAAGAATGAACCTTCCCATATTATGTTGTTTACTAGCACCGCGTTAACAATGTGCCACCTCACCCAAATGGTCAGGCAGCAGTGTGGTCTCAGGTACAAGGAAAAGATCATTATGAAACTCCACCTGCCTCATTTGTGCAAATCAAGTAAGTACATACTTGGTACAAATCACTGATTGAACAAGAATATTTGAATGCTAGTTTTCATCTTGGGCTTTGTGTATTTTGTGCCAAACCCATAAGCCTTCTTCAGAGGACTCAACAGAACAGTGTAGAGACTGGATGAAATAGATGAGGTTTTAAACAACAAAATTTTGTTTTCTTTTGACAAGAACAGGAGTACAGGTAAATGATGCCTTCTAATATAGCACAAGAAAATCTCAATTACAGCAAACATTATTCTAGGCACTATGTGCCATTTTATATTCCCAGCAGGATGTTTTTCATCTCATCAAGAGTTTCCAAGGCTGTTTAGTGTCTCTGTATATGCAAAATACATTTAAGCCCCACCCACCCCCAAAGATCTGCTAATTAAAAAGCCTAGTCAAGTGGTCAGACAGACTGGAACTTGAGGATTATAGGTAAGAGGGACAAAATGAAGGCTTGGAAACTGTAATTTCTGTGGTAGCAGTAGAAGCAGCTGTTATAGACCAGGCAAATTAAAGATGTGGCTGACTAATCCAGCAGTCTGGCAACAAGACGTTGCAAAACCGTAACAGCAAGGCATCTACACCCCACTTTTAAGAAGCCAGAATTGATGGCCATTTCTTTTTCTCTCTCTCTCTTCCTGTTATCTGTCACAAATATCCTCCAGCTGGTATACTTCCAAGCCTTTGCTCACCAGTTTTAATTTCCCACCCCATCTTGGGGAGTTAATAGCAATTCCTAGGACTGCAGACAAGCGCTCCATAGTGGGAGTTGTCAGGAAAAAAAGGACACTTCTAAAAGAAGAGCAGGTGAAATAACAGAGTTGAAGTTCTACTTTTTTTTTTTCCCATGAGTGTTGCTCATCAAACATGTAAAAACAATCTGCCCATACCAAACAATATTGACCAATCCTTGAAAGAAGTTTCTTCTGTCTTGTAAAAACAACATCTAGATACAGAACATTTAGAAACCAGACAGACTGCCACTACATTTTTCAGATACAGTGATTGAGTGTCCTGTAATTTGCTATCTTCAGTAAGAAGCTTCTCTTGAGTTTCTAGTCTGTTTACCCTGATTCTTCTAAAAATAAGTTAAAAAAAATCATTGTGCCATGAACTAATGAGGCTGCATATTGTTTTCCATATCAAAAAAGTGATGAAGGATCTATGAAATATTGAAAAAAGTTACCTTAAAAAAAAAAACAACCAAAAAAAAACTTACTCCAAAACCACCTTTTGTTTCCTCAACAGCAGGTATAGACTTCCTATTAGAAGGAGAACCAGCATTAGTAACCTTATTTAAACAGCTTTTACGTCAGTGTTGCAGTCCTACAATTTGTCTCGATTTATATTAGCAGAAGCTTGTAGATTATTTTTGATCTCAGTTTATACATCATTAATGAACATCACCCAAACTATTTCCCCTATGTTTATTTGCACCCAGAACAACTCATAATTTCAGATTTGTGGTAGATACATTTTTCTTAGGTGCTGCCATTTCAGTATTACTCTAACAACTTTGTTAATAATGTTGCCATATTGAAACACTGCATCTGATTTCAGGTCTTTGATAACAATTATTCATTAAATACATCTCAAATCTTTGAGATCCATACCATAAATCATTAACAGACAAAGCTGACACAGGCAAAATAAGCACCCCATTTTTTAATCAGAAATTTATTTCAGATTGCCTGGGGCCTTTATCCAATACCTTTACCTGAAACAATTCAATTGCCAGTTTGCATTTTCATACAAGTCTAAGAATACAATAACAGCAAAATAATTCTAAAGGTTAAAACCCATAATCAGTACCGTCTCCCAGGCTGCCCCTCTGTCAGAGTGGGTATTTGAGGAGATTCTTTACATTTCCTCCCACACGGTTTCTCTGCTTCATAAGCAGAAGCCAGCTGCTGGTTCTTTCAAGTCTAGCGGTTAGTTGACATTTACCATTAGTTTATGGTTTGCATTCTATCTTAGCAAGGAAAAGAGCTAGAAATCTTCACTCTTGAAAAGTAATTAACTCTTTATATTTCTAATTCTTCCCAAACTGGAAGTTCCTGGAGCCAAGGTTTTTTTTGGTGAGACATAAGGAAGGGACAAAAAGAAAATGCTGTGCGCCGGCACAGTGTGGAAGGCCAACAAATCCTGACTTTAAGGTTACTGTTCTTTCCTCTGGAAAATACCTCATTGCAACTCTTGACCAGCAGTGTTAATTTTGTCATTTCCTTTTCAATCTCCATCTCTGAAAGTGCTGTGCAGAGTGATTACATCTCTGACTTTGCAAACTGGACAGCATTGTTTAGCAACTGCCATAAAAAGGCCCACATACACACCTGTGATGTAGTGATTTGAAGGAAGAGATGCAGTAAAGATCTAGGTCTAGAAAACACTTTTCTATCTTTTTTTTTTACCTTTTTTTTTTCCTATCAAGTCCGTCTGAAACCTATACAAAGTGATAGATCAAGTCCTGCAGACAAGCCTTTCATTACATACCCATGGAAATGACTGCTGCTATAGTTCAACTCCCCCCTCCAGACACTCACACAGCTATGATACACCTCTGCACACTGACACAGGTCTGTAATATTTTTCCTTCTGAAATTTATCTTGAAGATAAATTCAATTATGAATTTTATATACATGATATTTTGATACCAAAGTAAGAGACATGGCCACTATTTTAACAATAGAATATAGCTTCTAAAATGATTTTCAGATTAATAGATATTTTTAACTCAGTGAAGAAAATATTTAGAGATTGTTTTCCTTTAGAGCAAGCTCATACATGAAGGAATTGGGAAAACAAGTGCTCTGACAAAGAAAAGTCCTCCCCAAATTAGGAAGTCAAAAAAGCCATATCTGTAGTTGTTAAAAGCCCACTATAGCCCTCAGTAAAACTAAGCTCAGAAGTTGATCATCCGGTAATACTGTGTTTGTTTAATGGACTTTCACAGAGCAGAAATCCATAGTACATAGCCTTTTATCTGATGATATGTACTAACAAAGAGCTTTAAAAGAGGTAACGTTAACCAGATTGCTGTAGATATGGAAAGGGACTTAGAATGTACTGGATGGCTCCAAAGTTTATCTAATGTGTTTAGGAGACACAGAAGAAAGCCATCCAATAGCTCAGTACACAGCGTGCCAGAAAATACCATACTGTGTTGCTGTAGGTCTAGGTCAGGACATCTGAAGACTTCCATGACTTAATATGATTTTTCTCTCCTAAGTCAAGGCTTCCATGAGTGATCATTGTAATGGCAGTTATAATAGTCATACTGGCTCTCAACATCTACAGGAACTCAGCAGCGCAGCTGTTCATTGCACACGTTAGGAAGTTCTAAACACTGTAAAGTCAGGTCAAAATAAAACAAACAAGGCCCCAAAATTAAGAATTTCAGGCAGGTAACTGAGATAAAATGTAGAAACAACCTTTTCCCCAGGTCAGCAAGCTGAAAGCATTAAGAGAAAAAGCAGTTTGCAGCAATCCACACACAATAGGTCTTGAGCATTACTTCCTTTTATTGTGTATTGCACTTATGGGGCACTAGATTTTTCTAAACGCTATCTAAAGCATGCTTTCAAGTCCAGCCAACAAATATCTCAATGTCACAGCACCCTTTCAGGAGAAAGTTACAGCTCTGAGGTTTTTTTAAAAGACAGGATGAAATATTTCAAAGAGATCAAATATACCCCAATGCTATCTCCTCTTGTTCCCTTGAATCAAGGGAGGAACAGCTTATCTGGATGGCAGAATCTAACTAAAAATTCTCTTCTCTAAGGAGTAAAAGAGAAAAGTACCAATCATTTAACAAGGTGGAAACCCATCTGGAGATGGAGAAAAATGTGTTTCTTTTTGTAAAATAATAATTCAGAAACACACCTGAAAACACATTAAGTGATGAACATTAAATATTAAGTACTAAAAAATGAGGTGCATCCTATGGAAGCATGATCCAACCATCACCTTTCTTTCCCCACTGATTGAAGCTTTAAAGCAACCCAAACATACCTGTGTTCAACTACAAACAATCTGTGTATTTTACCATGCATGTTGACCTTATTGAAAGACACTTTCCAAATTTCAGTTAGCGTGTACTTCAAAAGAGCTGCTGTGATAATCAACAATAAAATTAAACTGAAGTTTTGCATGGTTTTATATCTGAATCTTTCTTTCATTCATACATCAGACTGATTATTTTTTACTCTTTCACAGAGTCACTTCAGCTTCATGACCAGGATTTCCCTCCTGCTCACCTTTTACTCATTAGTTTTGTATTTTAAGGCAGTCCTCACTTTTTTAACATTAGTTTTAGGGGGTTCTAGTTTATTGTAGTAAAAAAAAAAAAATTAAGTAAATATACAAGTACACAGGCACCAAGATGCTTTTTGAAAGACTCAGTGGAATAAACACAAGTTTTCCATTGCTCTAAATAGAATTCTTCACCCACAGCTACAGTGCTTTTCTCTCCATACATGTATATGGTGATTTCACATCACTGCTAAAGGAAAACTATCGTTATAGCTTTCTTTACTATACAACATGAACATTGAACCTATGCATTACTGTTACAGACTGACTGGAAAAGAATATCTATTTCTTAAAGAGAAAAAAGGTTCAGAACTGTTTATTTTTTTCCCCTTCTCTGTTAAAGAGAGGTATGGCTAAATTATTTTTATTTTCTTTTGGGGAGAGGAGATCATAGTAAAGAAATGAGGACAAGAAGAGCTAGGCAGCACGATCGCTTTCCAGATAGATAGCAGTCTGATCGTTAAGACTTTCACACAGAGTATCAGAAACGGAGGTTTCCAGGCCCCTCTCCAACAACAACAGAGCTTTGACATTCCAGAGGCACACCAAAAACACCAGGCTGTCAACCATTCCAGGACAGCAAGGGGTCTTTTTGCCTCTTTTCACATAAAAGGCCTTTCCAGCAAAAAGTCCAGTGAAAAATATATTTCTTCAAAACATCTTACGTTTTCCCCACAGGGGAAAAAATTGATTAAATTTTCAACCAAATGAAGCTACAGTTTTGTATACATCTGCAATTGCATGGAAAAACTAACAGAATCAGAAAAAAGACATTCTTTCTATAAAGTTCTTGTAATACCTTTAATCATATTACAAGCTTAGTGCATTACATTAATTTGTTAAATTAACACTGTTGGACTTTTAGATCAAACAGGAGAGGATTGTGATCCAACAAACACACATTATAAAAGCACTGCTGTTCAAAACAGGCCAAGTATTTTCTTGTGCTTGAGCTCTAACGAAGGGGGTTTTCCTTCAAACAGTTATTAGGTGGTTTACCTTCAATTTTGTTACCTTTTTTCCTTTTTAATGGTAACATTTCATACTGCGTTATTAAATACACTTTGTTCTTATTCCCGTGAATAGCAATTTTCTTAGGACAGTTTTGGGTATTAGTAATAGTTGTGGTAGGATTGCTTGCTCTTAAGTTTGTTCTTTAGAGAAGACCACAAACCTCAGGAGATCGCTCTGTGGAAGAAACACGTTGGGCCAATCTATCATGTCGATAGTGCACAAAGAACAGCCAGTTTGGTATTCTTTCTACTCTAAAGAAGTCTCATGTTAAGTAGTGGAAGCTAACTCACTCATCTCTTTACTGACGAATGTTTAACTTTTTTCTCCAGCATCTTCTGTTTTAAGAAGAATTTACATGTAAAGATTCTGGAGAGATACCTGCTGATGCCTAAGGGCCACATTTGATGCAGTCATTCCATCAAAATGTGGGGAAAGAGGCACTTGTTATGGGGTCCCCACACCTCTCCTTTTTCATATACCCAAGTAAACTCAATTATAATTGATGCAGTATGCAGAAAACTGAAGAGGGCTAATTAAGTTTAAAAGTTATACAGTTGCAGCTTCATTTAGGGAATGCCTCTAGGCATGCTTGAGCATTTAATAATAAACCTAGACAACAAAGCAAAGTGAGTGTTCAACCCTACATGCACAGAAGGAGGGAAGAGACTTTCCTCTAAACTCCTAAACTGACATTAGCCCCTCCAGTCTTTCTCCAACCAAGCAGGGATCTAGGAATCCATGAATTGCCATCTTCATATTTTTATCCTTAAGGCAGAGCTTGATTTGTAATCTTAATTACAAATTTCTATTGCAATAATACATCAGCATCATCACCTGGAATTAAGGTCAAGGCCCTGTTTTGCTACACCTTGTAAAAAAAAAAAAAAAAGAAAAACAAAAACCACAAACAAAGAACTCAATCAAGCAAAAGCCCCTCAAAACAAACACCTTTTTTAGGCTAAACAGATAAGGAAAATAGAAATAGCCACAACAGAGTTTGGGGACAGAACAAAAATTCATAGGCTTTCCTCTTCTTCCACAATTATCAGTTATAGCTAGCAGACAAGAAGCTTTCTTCCCTTGATTAGCTGCGCACTAGGGCACTGAAAATTATTTATATGATCTGCAGTTATGATTTAAAACAAGATAACCCACAATCAGAATATTTGCAGCATTTAATGGAATAATTACGTGTAATCAGCCTCGACCCAGTCATGAGCATGTTCAAGAAATTTTAAGTCAGGTAATTTCAACCAGGGTAGAAGATACCCTAAAATACCCCCAGAACTGTATGCAATGGGTACTACTCAATTATCTGTCTACTCTGTGTGAAGTATGTGCACACCATCCTAGCATCTCCAAATGCCCATAACTAAACTGTCAGTTAATCCTTGAGCTTTTTGGTTTCTTTTCCACTGATTATGTTAAAAGTTCTCAGAAAACAGAAAGGGAGCAGATGCAACATTACTTTAAAGATTCTAATTCCTTCTTTGATTCAGTCTTTGAGGTAGTATCAGCAATCATATTGCAGCTAAGAGATCATTACCCAGTCCATCACCATGAAGTATATATTGTCTGATCCTGAAGGCAGAAATTATGCTGAGAGAAAAAAAAACCAAGCAACAGAATACTGCTTCTGTGCTATTCAAACTAATAGTTTCAAAGCTGTTAATAACTTAACATGGACAAGCATATGACCATTTCTAAAATATTTAAAATAATCTTAATTTCAAAGTTCCTTCCATTCTGAAAAATCATCTAGTAGTCATGCCCTGTCCCTTGAGCCTTACAAAGATCATTAAGGTCAAGTGACTCAAATATGCTGCAGACTTCGCTAGCATTTCTCCTAATTTTCCTACCAGAACATGCTGCAACCGAAGGTTACAATATAATATTAAAAAATCAGGGTTTTTTTCCAAAGTTTGTGACCCACCACAGTTATTAGCAATTTAGTTTGTGAGCACCTGTTACAGCACCACTAAGCTCTTCCATAGACTCTAACTAATCTTAAAAGTACTTCCACTAACTTGAAGGACACTCTAGCATAGGTGATAAAGCACTACATATATTCTAACTTTCTGTGGGTTTCAAAAACCAGGGGAAAGAATTCTAACCTTCCAGACTAAGCTTTTGTGACAAGGGTGCTAAGAAAGAAATCATTATTTTTCACAAGTCACAAGCAAACCTGTAAGAATTTTACAAGTAGATAGTGCTCTTCACTGCTGCTTTCAGCAACTGAATTACATAAATTCTACATTTACAACAGAAGTATATCTCAACATTTTAATCTTACATGGAAAGACATGATGGAAACAAAAGAAAAAAGTTTACCCAAAATTCAAACTTGTAGGTTGCACATCTGTGTAAATAGTACACAGCAAGCCATGAGCTACTTGCACAGACACACACAGGTCTGTAAAACACTGAATTTGAGAGGTTTAGCATGAAGTCAGAGGCCTCTAGGTGTTTGAATTACTGTGTTGGGTTTTCTTTTTTCAATAGTGTGTACACCTTAAGTTGGTTTAATCACTGTGACCAGCCACAGCAAGAAATTCAGTCATGCTTAGCCAAACGATAATGATTCCATTCAGACACCAAGGAAAAAAAAAAAAAAACAAACACAGAAGGAACCAGAAAAACAAGAATTCTCATTTCTGTTTGCATGATTCCTGTTGCACTATCAAGCAGAAAACATACAAAAGTGAGGTATTAGTACATTGGCAGGGCAGTGAAAAGAGAAACTAGCAATAAGTGTAGGAAGAGGAAATGAAAGGGAGACTTGTTTTCAATACTTGTACCTCAAGACTCAGAATTTTAATACTTCGGATGCTTCCAGATAACAGTAAGAAAGAAAAATATCTCTTAAAAAAAAAAAGCTAGAAGTGGTGCAGTTCCTCAATATACTTGAAGGTTCTATCTGTTAGATTTGCTGTTAGAAGTTGAGAAAATGTAACTTTATGAGATTTGTAACTTGGAGGCACTAATTCTAGTTGAAGTCTTGGACTGTCTATGACAATAAACTTTATTTAGAGCTACTAAACGCTTCTGCCCACTCTGCCCCTGACAAACCTCAAAACCATTGACTGTAGTAGCCATTCATAGTGGTTTAAGTGACCTCTTATCCCTTTCTGGATATTGGTGAAGAAAAGCAACGGACAACTGCTTTCATTTGGCCGATGCATATTTTTGCATTTTACTTACAGTCTTCTTCTAAGAGGTAGCTACACATGACAGAAACCAGGTAAATATATTTTTCAATTAATGACTTTTGCTGAGATACTGCTTAATTAATGCAGTAGCTTTATTTTTCTTTACTTCTTTTTACCTTCAGTAGAAAGTAGATCCATGTCATTTTTCAGCAGAGAAAACAGGTATAATTTGTTTTAAAGTGAGAAAAAGAAAAGCATACGTACATGCAACAGTTACCACACTTAGTCCTTGGGGCTTATGCAATGAGACAACTTTTCTGAAGCCCCCTAATTATCCCTTTTGCAACCATTACTATTGCAGCTAACTTTGTAAGCACCGCATGAATAATGAGTCCAGCAACATAGCTAAAATTCAAAACAGCTGGCATTTATGTGTTATAGCACCAGACATATAGAATGACCCAGCTGAAATAAAAAAGAATGCCTAAGTGCAATTTACAAACAGTACATTCCTCTGTTTACATTCTATCAGTGTAAAGAAATAATGTGACTATTATGACAGTCTCCTGCTAGAAATGGAGATGCACTTTAAACAAGTTCCACTTACGTGGCTTTTTTTTTCTCCTCTTTTGAAATGCATGCTTAAAGCAAGCTTTACAATTAACATATTGTGCACATTTTGCAAGGTCCTCAAAAATTAGGAACTGTTTCTGGAAAGACTCACTCCAATTTGGCAAATAATTACAGCATATATTACACTAAAGTGCATTAAATGTTTGGCTTCTGTGAGGGCACAGAAGCATGTGCTTATCCACAGCTGAGCTCAATAAGCAAAATAAAGTAAGTTACAATTTAAAATGGGGTTAAAAGAGAAAAAAGTAGAGAATGGGAAGGAACAACAGATCTAAAAGGCAGAGAATGTTACAGCAGTCAAATGGAAACAAATGAGATATTATAATGCAGTCACAGGACTATGTGTAACTCTGTTACAGCTAAACACCAATAGCTTCTGGTGAATTTAGTTCTGTGGGCTACTTTAGTAAAAGTATAAAGAAGCATATTCAAAAGCCAACAAACACAAAGAAAACATAGTCATGACTATTCACAATAGCGAATTCTGTACCGAATGTGTGAACGGGACATGAGTTAGGCAAAATACAAGCTGCCTCCCTTTGCCCGGGATCTTTGTAGTGACACAAGCTAAGCAATCTAAACAGAAAATGTCTGTCTGTGCTAGGAGGAGGGGAAGAAATAAACCGCCACAAAAACAAAAACTGCTTTCCTCATGGAAGAATGGTAACTTTGGACAACATCTGGCACCACAAGTTAAAACGGCTATTTCATCTGCACTGTAAGTACAGACTCAGAGATTTTAGAGTACTCCTCTCTCCATGCTATTGCTCTTTGTGCCATTAATAGCATTTAAATTATAGACCTGCTGCAGCCACGTAGTCAAAACACCACATCCCCCAATGAGACACTGTATCATAATGTCAGTGTGTCTAACTGTTCTTTCATATACTGTACTTCTTGTCAATCACCCTTTTTCTCTGCCAAAGAGTAGATATAAGAGACAAGTCTATCTTTAGACTTTACTGAAATTTGTCAGCTGCCATACACTTCATTCATCACACAGCCAAGACTCCTGTTTAGACCAACAACGTTTTTTGAGGAACAAGCAGCACAGAGGCAGATGATCATTAAGAATTTAAAATAAAATCACAGGACACAAGGAGTGAGATAAAAATCAAGTGCTTTATAACAAACTAATATCTAAACTAGATCACGTGGGATTTCTCGGGGTTTTGTTTGCTGGGTTTTTCTGGGTTTTTTGGTGGGTTTTCTCTTTTGTTTTTTTTGTTTGCTTGGGTTTTTGGTTGGTTTTGGTTTTTTGGTGTTTTTTTTTAAGTATTTTTTCTTTCCACTTTAAGTAAAACAGTCCAGATGTCCTGTAACATTCTTTTCCAGAATCAGGTATATATTGACCTGTACAATAAGTAGTTATTCACAATAACAAATATGGATTAAACAACAATTTTCACTTTGATAGCATCCGGGGAAAAAAATAAATTTCTAAACAGTTGTGTGATAAAGTCTGAGGCATTATTTTTTCCAAATTATTCTAACAATGATATTAAATTGGTCATATGAAGTCATTAATAGAGCTAGGTATTCAATTCAGACTTTTGATCTGCATTTACAAACTTTTCTCCACCTCCAAAGACCATGACAAGTTGTTTCAAAGTTACAAAATTTTCTGGGGGGAGGGTCTGCTCCTAGAAGTTCTTCTGCTGCTTACAGCTCTCAAACAGCCGTATCCAATTAGATGAAAGTATTTAATGATGAATTTTCAGGATTCCATAATAACCTATTTTCTGCAATGTAAATTACATGCAGTTAATCAGTTTGAACACTCAAACCCTCAAGTTACAGTTTCAAAGTGTTCACACTAAGAAAAAAACTAACATTATTAAACTACAGTCAGCCAAGTTTAATTTGGTATTGGCTTATTTCTGATGCCCTATGCAAAATAGGAGTGATTTTTGCTTATTGCAGGGATAATCTCAACTCAGAAGAGCTAAGTATCAGGAATCCAGGAAGTTTTTTGAGCATATTTAATCTTGCCAGTGCAAATCAATATATTCAACAGTTCAACTAACCTTTTAAAATTGTTTCCATCACACAAAGGGGGCCCGGGGTGAAGGAGGGAGGGACATGACCCCACATTTTTCTTTTGAAATGCTAAAATAATTTTACTATTTACCTAAAGAAAACCAGTACCTTTTAACAGTGACCTAGCTTCTTTATTTCTTTTATCCCCCCCCCCCCCCCCCAGTGTAACATCTCTTATTTCCCCCGTGCACTCCATTTTATGCCATCCAAAGCTACAATGATTTGGCATTGGATAGCAGAGTATGTAAGCAAAACAAAACTTTCCCCCAACTCTTCACCCACCCCTTCTCACAGGCAAATTGCTGCAACAAATATCCACCACAGTACAGTCATTGGAAAAAGTCATGCACACATACAAATTTCAAAAATGCTGGGTTGTTTGCTTGATTGTTTCCAAGTGTCAATAGTCAAATAGACACAATTATTCTTCCTGACCTTTAGAACAGAAAGGTCTGAGCATCCTTTGGATACACAAGTTTTTCCTCAGCTAACAAAACCACATAGAAGCAGATTTAGTCTCGAGCTGATCTTTATCAACAGAAGTGCCTCTGAAACAGTTCAATCAAGACACATCAATATATACTCAAAATAACTGAAATCAGAGACACTCTTGCATTAAGTGAGGTCAGAAGAGACTTCAGCACCTCACCTAGGCCGATGTCCTACTCAAACCAGAGCATGACCGCATTACTCTGTTCTAGGTGTCTTGTCCCCTCAATTTTTAAATATCACCAAGAATGGAGAAACCAGCCTCTGCTGACATGTCAGTGACAATCTAAGGCACAACCTTAAACATTTATTAACTCTACATACAGTTTTACATCATCAGCCAATGACTAAGATGGAAGAATATCTATGCCTTAACTATAGCCTTTAACTGTTCTTTATGAATTATCTCCATTGTAAAGAGAAAAGCTGCAGTATGTCACATACTACCCCCGTGGTAACTTGGTAAATGCCCTCAATTTAGTTTAGACCACTACGTAAGGGTACATTAAATGACTTCCTAATGATCACTGAATCTAGCCATGGATGACCCTTTGAAGGTACTTTCAGCTTTTTGCATCGTTTAATCTAACCACATTCATTAATGCCTTAGTAATATTTAGTTCTTTAAACTGTCATCCACTAGAACTGCCTCAAAGGTTCTTCAGAAGTTCATGCAGTCAGCCTGGACTGGATTCATTCCAAGTACTGATGGCTTGCTCTGGCAATTTGATCTGAAAAATCCTCCTGGAACTGAAGTACTTCGCCTTGCCTAAATTCAACTCTAAAAGCCAGCATACAAATTCCCATTTGTCTTGATTGAGAGCTGAGTACCTGCCCCTGGAATAACTCAGTATTTATAAGTCAATATGACAACACCCTTATCCCCAAAATAGTTATTAAAAGAAACTAGATTTGAGGACTTAAGAACTTGTGATCTTCCACAGAGTTTGCCTCCTTTAGTTGGTTCAATAAAGATTTTGATCTCTGGCCTTAAAAGGGTAAAAATATTAAGTAGTCTTTTCGGACACCTGCTTGAAAAGATGTGGGTTTATGTGAAAGCTTTACTTAATGCTTAAACACTACCTGGCTGTAATTTGTGTTTCAGGTTTAAGATAAAAGAGCTTACTGGAGAAACACTAGAACACATTCCCCTTTATTCAAACCTGCTTACATTTAGTCACATTCAGCGACCAAATTTTTAATTTCCTGATAAAATACCTTTGCACTCATTTGTTTTAAGTATTTAAGACCTTTTTGTCCGTTTTCCCTAAATTATTTCCTCACCTTGTTCCATTTTTCAAATTGTGTGCAGGTGTAGCACAACTACCTATAATACCCAATTTGTATATTCAAAAAGTCAGCCATATATAGTTAATTTTTTTACATAGTCAAGTAGCAAGCACCAATATTCAGAGACAAAAGATGTGATGGGACTGAAGGGAACAATAACATAGAAGCTATGTGTCGACACTGGGCTTTTCACTGCTTATCACCCATGCAAAGGGCTATAGAGAAACTTGTAGCAGGGATACTGTACATATGTATCTTTTAATATTGGTGTAAATTTAATGATATGAAAATAAAAAAGGGTAAAATTTAAGTTACCACAGTAGAGAGCAGAGAGTTTCCATATCACTTTAATTATTACTTTTATAATCAAATATCTGCCATAGACACTCTCTGGAGTTAACATGAATTAACATAATCTGCGACTTATTTTGCTCAGCTCATCCAGACACCTCTTTTCAAGATGCAAAATTTTTAATGAAATTAATTACACATTTTAATCATGTACCTGGCAGATAGAGCATTTTTTTTTCCATTATTGTTTGGAAGAAATATTGAGAGCAATACTTCAGGAGCAAAGAAATCAAAACCAACCCCAAACAACTTCCAAAACCCCTAACAACACCTATGCCTGCATCCTAGTCCTGAGAAAAATGCCTCTATTGGCTGACCTAGAACAAGCTTTTCAATTCCTTCCCCCCAGACTTCAGAAAACCAGGAAACAATGTGAATACAGTATGATGAAAAAGACAAATCTAAACAGAATTACACCTCAAGTGAATATCCATGTCAAGTTTAACAAGAAATTATATAAGTAGCTCACTACGTTATCTTCAGTTTATAATTACTGACTTGTCAGAAGTCACAGACACGTAACCCCTTGCAATGCAATCTACCTTGCCACAAATCACAACAGAATAGCTCCTGAGGTTATTATTTCCCTTTTTTCCTTCTTGCAGTGTATTTCTGCAACATATTTCTGCATTGTATCATTAAAGTCCAACCGGAAGCACGCTTCTGTTGCCAACTAGTATTCCCCCATAAACTATTCTTCCCCCATGAAGTGAAGATATAAAGGCAGTACTGCAAATGGCAGAAAAAGAAGCAGGGAAAATGAAAGGAAGAAACACACAGTAGCACTACCAGACTTGTATGAAGCAGCATCTATCTTAGTCATAACAGCACTTCAACTGCACCTCATCATAAGCTATTGCACACCACACCTCTTACAAGAATAGGCATGTTTTCTATGCTTCTGCATTTGTTTTACATAAGCAACATTTGTTCTCCTTCATTTTCTCAAATTAACTACTGAAAAATCAAATGCAAGAGAAGATTCATACTATAGTACATTTTTACAATTAATTTTCCCAAGTATCCCCAAAGGCAATTGGAGAGAACTAGATTATTTTCAGTTACCTGATCATCTGAATAACAAGCAAAAAACAGTATCAGCAAAAAGTTTCTAAAGCAGCCTAACAACATACTTAAGCAGGTGAATGTGGATAAGGAAGCTTAAAACACAGTTAACTACTTCCAAAGTCAATTGAAATTAAAATCCCTTCTTAAAAAGTTCTCATCTGAAAAGGAATCCACACACACACTTTTTAAGACAAACTCTAGCTGGCATACTCAGAGCAGAAAAACCTGTTTCACACATTTTAAAGTTTGACTTTGTAGATAAGCAAGGCTTAAGACTCCCATACAGTAAGGGTCAATCATAACATTATCAAAATTAAGGTTATCAAACCCCTTTTTTTTTAACACAGAAAACAAACTGCCTTGAAAGTGACACATTGCTCGCATTAGCAAGTCTCCACATTGACATTTTAAAACAAGAAATCTCTCAGAGGTGTTTCCCATCATTTTAACTGCAGAAAAGAACTTTAATATACAAGACTTCTGTTTCCGTCTGGGCCATTCAACTACTTGCTGGCAAATTAATAAATAAACTCTACAGTTTAGCACATAATGAATATTATTTCCTTTTGTCTTCTCAGGTTTACTTTCAGTGTGGCTTAACTAAAAGTTACTTGGCATTCTAAAAAAAAATATATATATATACATATATATATATATATCTTTCTCAGACCCTGAAACTCATATGTCAACATTTTCAACTGTCAAAGTCACACGCACAAATACTAGGTTCATTCACTAAATTTCCAGAATTAGTAACTGAAGCTAAATCTTTTGATAATGGAAACAGACTTTGTGGCTCTATCTTACCTGCTAAACCTCTTCCTGGAGAGTTATCAAGGTGGAGAAGACATATCCTGTGTAATTTCCTGGCTGCGCTGTGTTACACATCATGCAGGAACTGTCACTTCAGTAGAACGAGCAATACCATTAGGGCCTAGGAAGAAAGAATATCCAGCCAACAATATGTCAGCCTTTTAGTTAAAAATAAGAGGAGTCAACCAAAACTCACAATCATGACATCCCTCTCCTAATGAGAGGGAGGGCAGAAAATAAGAAGCCCTAAAGATAGATTAAGGCAACCAAAGGGCCAAAGTCACAGAAATAATAAATGTTGAAGTTATCTTCCAAGGATCTATACCAAAAATATCCAAAGATTTATATCTAGGCAGGTATGTAATATATTTTTATATATATATATAAATATATATAATGTTTATATATATATTTATATTTAGAGAGAGAGAGAGAGAGCTTAAGAAACTACAAATGTAAAAGGACTCTCAGAAATTCACAGGTTGAAAAGAATGCTCCTCAATCAGGTGGGAGAATGGTTAGATTAACAGGCCTGGAACAGCACCTTGAAACTTTGGTTTTAATGTTGTTGCCAGTACAACAATATGACCAAGAACTGCTTCTTGGCAGTGAAAATACTCCTATCTGACAAGGTCACACTCATTTTTACTGCCTCCCTCTCATGTAATAGCTTACTACCCAGGGTCTGGAAGACCTGGATTCAAATTCCAACTTTACCAATGGGATTTTGAATACAACCCTCCCCCTACTTGTGACCAGATATCCTAATTGAGAGATGTTCTCAAACATCTCCTCAATGAGCTTTCACAATTTGCAAAGAGCAATTAAATATTCAAATAGCAATAGAGAAAATGCTCAGCCACAGCTCGTTAATTGAGATACTAACTTCCCTTGTCTTTAGTATTTGCTCCAATGGCTGCTCATAGAAGCAGAAAGCACAGGGGAACAGAACCACATGCTTCTTCAGCCTGTTGTGCAAGACATGCTGAAATAAGGCCAGCTTGGCCTTTGGCAAGCATTTGATTGCTGGGGGATCTGGGCACTTCCACAGTGAGATAAGCACTGAATAAAAGCTTTTGAAGATTCACATTTTTAATGTAGGTACTATGTGCTACTTAAGCACCTAAGTCAGCTGTGCAACATGTTTAAGCAAAACGATGCAGCTTGATCTCATTTACACTAGGCTAATTTTGTAATGATTAGTTTAAATTAGTATTAAAAATTATTTGCATATTGAAAGGGCGATTATAAAATTCATCCTATTCTTTCTTATACAATCAAATGCCACTTGGTATTTCTGGAAAGATCCCTGGATTCTATAAAAATTGGAAATGCCATGAAGATGCATTTCAATTCTGAAAGGCTTTGTTTGCACATTAGCTTCAGCATTATTTTTTCCAAGTTTATCTTTAACACTATACCATTTTAATTTTCAGTGTGCCAATTCTGTACAGGCATCATGTGGGTGGTGAAAGTTGGAGGTAGCTAAACTGCTTTATAGGTATTCTCCTGGCTAGCCTTCTGTGCATGTCCAAGGCAGTTTAGCATTGATGTTTAGACTGATTGGCAGCAAAGCACTTTGTTTAAAATAGAAGAATTTCTAAATTGACTAAACTGAAGTCTTGGCAAGCAAAGAACTCAATGACAAATACACAGTAGCTGTGCATCAAAGCAAAGCATTCCATGCAATATAAGACACCAAAAAGAAACAAAATAGGGCCTTGCTACCACTTGAGACTAGAGACCAGTTTAACTCCTTAACCATGCAGGATGGCAAGACATTTGTTACATAACAGCATCTTCAGATGGTGTTTTTAATTCCTGCCATCTTTTCTCTGAGGAACAGAAGATTAGACTTCTATAGACTCTGAGAGACAGGGAGTGGAGCCAGCAGCAATATTTAGCACAGAATGACTGATTTCTGGCACCATCTAGCTTCTCTGCATCAGGAATCTGGCAGCCTGGTAGATGCTTTACAAAGACGCTGATTGAATAGTTGATACTAGTGCTACAGAAAGCACAAGAGTGAGAATGAGTAAGTCCTAAGCTGCAGCACTACATTATTCCTTCCCCACACACCTTTTTTTCTTTTTGTTTTCCTTTTAAAAAAATAAAAATAAAGAAAGAAATAAAGTAGTGATAAAAAACCAACCCCGGCCGAATGCCAAAGTCAAGAGAATGCAGACCCTGTTCATCATTCAGCTTCTGACTATGCATCTCTGACAAATATCTATAATAAATATCAAACATGTCACGCATAAAGAAGCCTGCAGACTTAATTTTTATGAGACATTGTATAATATGTGAAGTACAGATTTTTTTAACAATAAAACTATCCTTATTTCCACTCAGAGCTGTAGTAACTCCAATGAGTCAGTGTAATTAGAAAAATAGTGAATTTATACTCATTCATTACACTTGAGGAATTTTGAACTATAGAAACTCCAGTTCACCAACTACCTTCCAGCGCTGCAGGGAAAACTGCTGACAGTTTGAGAATAGCAGCCATGGTTTGCTACTGAATGCCAAAATTGAATCAATGAGATGTACGAACTTTGAATGCTCATGCGCTGTGAAGTTTTCAAGAATCATATTTATTCATCAGCATAAAAACATGTTTACAGACTTGCACCTTGGGAAAGCAAAAAGGAAGACAAAACTGATTTATGTCATCAGTTGAGAAGAGAAAAGAGGAAAAAGGTTAAAAACCCCATCTTTGGACTGTATGAGGCAAGCAAGCATACTCTCTCCAATTTGGAATGTTTTTTCTTTTTCAGTTTGCACAGTTAAACTATTCATTTGTCTGAAATCACCTGGAACATGCCTCAGGAGCTAATCCCTTCACATCTGATTTACTCAACATAGGCCCAATCAAAGCAAGGATTCTCAAATCCATGACCAACCCAACTCACTTCATCATCTACTTGGTCTTTTCAACTACATGTGTGTGCAGATACTGAAATAGAAAGTTCGCTACATTTACACACAACTAATACATCAGAGCTTCCTAATGGAAAGAATGGAACATAATTATATGCTTTTTCCCAAAAAGTGATCCTTAAAGTGAAATTTTCTGCCTCTCCCTCAGTGTCTTGGCTTAACGTACTCAGTCTGTATAGACCCATTTTCTCAGTAAGGAGGTCTAGGTTTACTCTGCTGTTGATTTATTCATGATCTGCCTTTGCATTGTGTGTTTTCATCCAATAACTTAAGTGTACATACAAGACATTGTTGCCTATTTGTTTTAATTGTATTGCAAAGGTGTTTTGTTTGTTTTTAAAGAAGAGTCTTACATTTTTTTCACTCCAGGTATTTATGTTTTTTTAGACTACGTATTTTCCACTTCGTTTGATTATACAAGATTATAAAGGACCATATATTTTCCATGGCAAAGGGACAGTTGATAACTGAATATTAGCAAGTCAGTATTTAGTGTGGCATGAATTAAAGTGTCCAAGTAGGAAGGAATTTCAAATTTAGATCTGAGTAAGAACTCAGATGACCACAATCTGAACTGCAGACAGAAGTCCAAAATGAAGTTTGAAGCTACTCTCAGAGAGTTAACACCTGTTATCTGAAGACACATTAAGCTCATTGTACAGTTGCAGATCAAAATGGAAGAGCAAGTAAAACAAAATTAGGTAACAAGGGCAAACCAGAAAACATGTTCAAAAAAAAAAAAGAATGGAAAATTGAGACATCTGTCAACAGCCTATAACTTGGATGTCAATGGATTTATATTCAGTTATGTTATTCAACTGTAATTACTACAAAGTGTGAGTGTGTACAGTTTGGATAAGCCACAGATACTAAAACTAAAAGAATTTTAGGCTACTGCATAGTCTTCAAAGATACAGTGCATTGAATTTAGCACATTTCTATGATACTCTTGTAGTCAGATCGCACTTTTCAGTGATGGACAAAAACCACGAGAATTTTTAGCAGAAATGCCACTGATTGTCAAGGGAGAGGATCTTTTAAAATTCCTTGGTCCTCTTGAAGATCGCTGCATGCAATTTCAAGGTAACATACTGGTTTAAAAAAACCTGGTATGTAGCTTCCTAGAAAATAGTAAAGCACTTGCACTAAGTCCTTCTCACTGTGTCCTGATGAGCTCTTAAGCACAGCTATCCTAAAGCAGAGTGACTCGCACATGTGTAAACACACACGCTCTTGGCCGCTTGTTTGCAACCAATTTTTTAGTGGGAGCATGCCCAATCTAGTTACTTGCCCTATAGCTCAATAATCTTTGTTTGTAGATGTTATGGCATTGCTCATGTCCTCTTTCTAGAGCTCAGCTCTGCTATTCTCTTCCGCATGAAATTAGATTTCCTGGCACGCACATATGCAAACCTTCCCTTCTCCCCTCCTCCCCCTCCTAAAAAAAAAGCCAAATATGAGCTTCTCTCTTGTATTCTCATATACTAAAAAAAATATTAAATATAAAAAAAAGGGGGGGACACACGACACAAATAACCCCCATCCACCAAGTACCAGGCTTATGTAAATATTGTCAGAAGATACTTATATTATGCAGATAATCCAGTATAATCATAAACACCTGAATGATTCTGATCCTAACATTCAGGTACCCAAAACAGGTGGTTGAATGTAAGCATTGGAAAGAAGGCAATGAACAAGAGAGAGGGGAAAAACTGTTACAAGTATTATAGTACTGGGGTAGTGCTACCCTTACTTTTTATATTCAGGAGGAGTTTGTCATGACTACAGTAGCCCACTCCATATTTTCACTGAATAATCCCCAGCATTTCTGTATTACCGCATCTCGGATACAAATATTGAAGACTTAACTTTCTAATGTTGCAAGTATGGGCAAATAAAAGGCAGGGCAGAGGAAGAAATACCAGTAAATTTCTCTCCCTTTTGCTCTCATGTTACTGAACATTACTCCTTTTTGTCCAAATACTTGAAGAACTCACAGCTTCTGCAATAGAGAAGACTGAAAGGTGACAATTGATTTACAGATGCATGATGTTACTTTATAATTTGAAAGTATATTTTATATTTTTTTTTTCCAATAGCAGGGCTGAAATTGCAGTTCCAGAGAAAAAAGTGACCAGGATTTGTTCCTCTTATTGCCTTATTAAAGTGATTTTTTATATTAGAAAAGAACCAAGATCTCAAACAATTGTTTTTCAACTTCCTTCCAGTTTTTGCCCTAGGAAAGGTGGGGCAAAATGCTAAGTATTCTAGTTCTCCTTTATTCTCCTTCCTCACTTCATTGTCTCTTGCATTTCATTAGCAGTGCTCTGAACAGCATATGACAGTAATAATGAGCTCTTACACAAGACACTCAGACTAGACCCTCATATGCCAATTAAGCATGATCCACATTTCACAACAAGAAAAATAAGTTCCAGAGACATGAACGGACTGGTTAAATCCTTTCTTTGGTCATATTATGTTATTCCTTCCTTCCAATTCATGAAGTTGTTTCTTTCTCAGTCTCATTCTGTCTCCCACAGCCTTAAGGGACAGCATTTGGAACCTTAAACCACGGGACCATCAAGATTAGAACATATTCATCCCAAGTCCAAGTGCAGTGCCCTATTCAGACAACTATGCTGCCTGCTGGTTACCAGGTTGAACTGAAAACAAAAGTTATATTAAAAGACAGCAGGATCATTATTGCTCCCTTCTGCCTACCTCCTCAAGTGCCTGAGGTTATTTTCCACAACAAAAAAAGAAAGCCCTTCTTGGAAGTGTTTTTGTGCTAAACAGCAGTGGTTAATTTCTTGCAACTAATTAGTTATTCAAGTGAAAGTATAATGATCCTCCAACATGATTGAAAGTGCTTCAACTGAATTTCCTGCTAACAGCATACTTCTAGAAAAGATGCAATAAATCAGCAGGGTTATGGAAATCTTTAAACAAACCAAGTCTACAACAGGAACCCATTAAAGATACAGCCATGTAATATTTATGTACCTAGCTGACTTGTGCTTTTAACCTAGCACTTTCAGCTATAGCTTTTTAGCACCTGGGTCATATTCACCAAGAATGAAATCCACCCTATCTGCTAAAAGCCAGCATAATGTCTCCACATTAGGTGTTCGGAGTAGAATTACCACAGGACTTAAGCAATGGAACCTTCCTAACAAATGGAGTTTCATCCAGATTTTTCTAAAGAAAAGTACAAGCAGAACACCTTCAAGCAGCACAAAAATTTTAATGAGAGCCTCAAACTGCCTGCTTACCTTTGAGCAAGAAAAATCTGTAGGTACCCTAAAGAAAGGGTTTCTAAATCTAAGAAGGCACCAATGCAGAAACAAAACTTCTCAAAATAGCCAGACACTCGTGACTGTTCACATCACGATTTGTTGATTAGGACTTGTTACTGAGATGGTAATACCAGGTCTCTAGAGATTCCTAGAGAAGGTATAGACTACATAAAATGCCATCCACTTACTCCAAAAATATGAATTAATTACAGGTTATGTATTTAAATGTATTAGGTACTACTGCAGAAAGGCAAGACCCCGTGGTGTCTTTATTTTGTTTGAGCCTTTTGGATGTTGCACATATACAATTCTGATCCCTTTAAATCTCCAAATCAAAGACATTTCTCTATCTTCCATCACATTAAATTACATCTGCATGTGCATTTATATATATAGTTAAAACACAAAAACATACATGAAGCAAAGCAAACAGTTCAATAATCACCACTTTTGCTCTATATGCATTCCCTCATCCCATTCATTCATTTACTTTATTGCCAATGTCTCAGTCTTCCCACAGCTTTGGGACACAGGATATGGAATCATAAACCAGATTCAGTAGAGGTCCCAAGCACTACTTCTTGGCCTACTCTTCCTTACTGCAGCAGATGGATACAAAAAGGCAATCCCTGCTGTTGTGGGGCTGGAAAAGGGAAACCTCAGAGAGGGATGTAGGAACTACACTTTCCAGGAACCCTGGAGGAAACAAGAGGGTTATAAGTTAACAAGAGAAAAGGATTGAAGGACAGAGAGAAAGAAACTAAACTTCACACCCTCTTCCCAATAGAACCACCTTTGCTCTTACTGTAGGTTTTTGGGCCAATGACCGCTTTCAACTCACACTTTCTGCTGGAAAAATAAATTAGGAGTCCCGCTTAATTTTGTCAATAGAAAGCTTAAAGTGGTCACTGGACCACAAAGAGCTTTTCAAAGGGAAGCTGAGCTCAACAGGGACAAGGAAGAGGATGTTGAGAGCACCACAAAAATAAAGGCAGATTAAAATTATTAAGGGTGCACCAGTTTTGAAGAATAAATAGAAGGCTTTTGTAACAGTTCCTACACTCTTGTATCTATCTATTGCAGGCTACTTTTCTTTAGATTAATATATATTACTTAAAAATAACTTTGCCAGGGCAGAGAAGTAGTTCATGTTGGTCTTTATAAAGACAAAACCCAACAACAGAAATTAGTAAAATAACTAGGTATTTTCTCCCTGAATACACAGGATTATGCTTCGCATTTATGCTGTAAAACATTGGATCCAGTACAAGCAGTTGTACTGCAATGGGGTTTGCTATGCTAAATACTTAAGCTGTGTGCCCAGTCTTTCAAAATCTGAGCTTATTCTCTCTTCAGAGCTTTGTAGGGTTGAGTCAATAGCGTATTAGTTTTGCATGGCTGTTCCTAGATAACAGTAATAAAAATTTAAAACTTGTTTACATCATTTAACATGTCTAAAAGCTTAGCTCAGGACACTAAAAAAAAAAAAACAAACAAGCAAGCAAGCAGAAAACTGCAGTTCTTTAGAATAGTCTCTGCTATTGAAAATAAGTTACACCAGCAAAAAGAATGTTTTGCCAACACTGAACCAAAACCAGTCTTATTTATCAACTAGAGCAATGACTGGCATGAAGAGATTTCAAGGAATTTCCTCTTCTCTCTGAAGATATCTATAAGCTTTTCTACTACCCCAGACTGCATGTTACAGTGATTGCAAGATGGATCCTAAGCAGTAGCCTTTATCAGAGCACATAAAACGTGTGATGGAGACTCAAAGCAAATCAGGCAATTCTACCAATCTTATCAAAAGATCTTCCCCCATTTGAATAGCACCTTCAGATCTAATAAATGTTAAATCAGCAGTTTAGAAAGTACCCCTCCACTAGTTTTTTAACTTGTATTAATATATATTAAGATTTGAGCAACATTTATACACAGATACCCATGGACTGTTCAACATTCTCAAATTGCATTTGTGGTTCAACTTCTGTAAAGTACGGTGATATTTTTAGGAACAAAGAGGAGGCATCTCTCGTCTGTTTTAAGTTACACATGAAAAATACTGAGTATGTTAGCAACAAGTAGATCGGCATGCAGAAATTTCACAAAGGAAAAAAAAATAAGAATGCCAAAAAACAATTAGAGCATTAGTGCAAAGGAAATAATGCAAATGGGCAATGATTTGCCATCCTTGCATTTTCAGAATCACAGTTCTAACTGAATTCTGCCTACCTTCATTTAGTATCTGCTACTGTGTAATAAGCACAGTATTAAAAAAAAAAAAAAAACAAACCCACCATACGTCTTCATATTTACATGCTACCTAGAAAGCTCCCGATAATCTGGAAGCAGATAGAACTCAAAAAGGTGCCTCTTTCCCAGTGAGGACATTATTTCCCCTCTAAGGGCCTGGGGCAGTGTCCCTCAAATGCTAATAGCTTGAGTTGTGTGCAATAGCCCTATATTGTTTATATAGCACTTCACATGTTCAAAGCACTATGAGATATCAGCCATCACTACACTTTTATGAGACTGTAAGTATTACCCACTAAACATTAGAGTTCAAATGACTTGCTCTTGATCAAAAGAAACTTTGTGCAGCAGGACCATAATTATTTGAATTTGGCAACTCTTGCAGTCCGTTCCTATGGTGATTCAGAAAGAAGAGGGGGTTGGGATGTTGAAGCCAGTTGCTACTTCACTCTGCTCCAGCAGTGATATGCAGATACATACAGAATCCCTAAGGTATCTTGTGCTCAAGAAGCACCTTTTCTGGTAAATTAAAAAAATAATTTTAGGAAGTCAAAAGCACAAATTAATATATATTAAAACCCCCCAAACATGTTTTTCTGAATACATGTATTTCATATGATCACTGTGAAGAACGTGTAAGACAAAATACACATTGTACTGAAACACTCAGAAATCCTAAGACAGGGGTCTCTATTCATGCTGAAGCAGTTCGAGTTGTTTTTGGTTTTTTTTTTTTTTTTGAGCAAAAAGGATTAGTAAAAAAGGTACAAGTAGTCAGCCCATTTTCTGCAGGTAAAAAGCTGCATTTCGTTTTCTAACACTTGACTACAGAAGGATCCAATAACGTAGAAATACAGAATATGTTTAATCCCCATTTTCATAGATACTTCCACTCTATGAAAACTCAGTTGTTACACTAACATTTATAAATCTAACCTCGTAATATCAAGCCTCTATTACCATAGAATACATACAAAGACAAAAAGAAATGTTGAAAAACAATCAATGGATCCAGTCTGAAATATATAAATGCTTAAAAAGCACAAAATGGGAAACATGCTGAGAACACTTAATGGGATACAAACACTGACACTGAAGACAGAATAAGAGAACTCTTATCCTCTACCTTCCCATCCAGCACCCATCCTATCATACAATACTGTCTTTCCCACATCTTACATTAACTTGCATGTAAGTGTTGGTTTCCACATGTACTATGTTTTCTGAGGATAGCTTCAGTTACTGGGCTTTAGAATCTTGCCTGTGGGATCACATGGGAAATAGATCATAACACTAAAACAAAAAGGTAGACCACTACACACAATCCAGATTTGTCAAGTAGGTAAAAGATGCCCATACAAGGCTATCACAGGAAGAGGGAAGGTAAGCAATACCCTTCAAAGGTAGTAACAAGTACAGAGAATTACTAACAGAACCTCTTGTGTTTTAGCAGAATTGATCATGTTGCTCTTAATAGCTACACCACTCTGTCACACAACTTCCACTTGATATTTTTTGGGTACAGGCCACACAGAACTCCATGCCAGAGTGCTTGCAATTTCTACTGGTTTGACTTTGACCGACTGAAAAGATAAATTACTGAAATGTTTGCTAAAACATTAAAGTTTAAGCATAATGTCAGTAGGTGAGCATTACTTCATGGATATTAATGTAAAAAGCACTTACCATACTCCATCTAGTGATCTAAAGAACAGATGTTTGCATATGATTTATGGACACTGAAATATGTGCATATCTTCCATAAATAGTAATGTGTTCCAGTTACAAGGAGTGGAGAATTGTCATCCAAAAGGCTGGGAAACTGCAGGCAGTATTAGAATTTATTCACCAATTTCTTGGCTTTAAATAAAAAGCAAAGCTTACAGGTCCGGTGCTGCAGTCCTGTATTACAATTTCAAGCAGGACTAACAACATGATGTAATAAAAGGCAGAGCCAAGCTCAGTAAGTCAGATATAAAAGTATGTTTAGAACACATGAATGAAACTATGATTTGTTAAATAAGAGTAAGAATTTATATCAATTGAGGTACAAAAGCCTAAAGCAGTAAGCAAAAAGCCAGTATTGCCTTGGATATTTTTACATTAAATTTGGTTTCGGAAGTGCCTTTAATATCAAAACGTAGCAAAATACTAATCAAGCAAAATTCTAATGGGCAAAGCATAGTTTTGAACTCTGCAATTAAATTATTTCTGGAAGTGCAATCAAATATTTGATTGAACTAATATCATTGCTTCTCACATTTGTTCTGTTCCTAAATTAGCTTGGCTAATCAGCATCCCACCTCATAGCCTGTGCTATAAACATGTAATATTATCTGATGGGTTTAACTTCAAGAGCACAGTAAATTTTTGGACAGCAGACTTACTAAAAATCTTATTCAAAAGCTACAAACACACAAACTAGCATACTTGGAGATGCACTGGTTTCTGGGCCAGCAGAACTTTGATAGGACTCAATGAACTGCAGATTGCTGTGCCATGGCTGTGTCAAACAAGTTTTGATTTACTTTAAAATAGTCCTGTGTTCATTATTTCAACTAAAAATCTGTTCTATGGTGTGCCAGCATATTCCACCCCCTCATGCCACCCCCCTGCCTTATTTCATGAGCAAGAACTAGGATGATTCTGTATAACTTGAGATTTCTTAATGCCATAGTGTACAAAAAAGCAGTCTTGTAGAACGCAGAATTTAAACAAGGCAATCACAGTTTTTCCTCCTGTCTCAGGCTGGCATGCACTGCTGCTTCAAGATGTTATGCAGCTGCTACTTTTCTTCAGAGATGGCCATACTCCAGCAAATGGTGAAATACTCCCTAAAACATCATTTTTTTTCCAGCAGAGGTTTAGAGTGATGTTTCCATAGGTTGAAGTTAACATGAAAACATTGTGATTGTCTAGTTGGATTTCTTGAAAAACATTGGCCTTAGAATTACTGCATTAGTAATTAGGAGCCAATGCCATACTCCAGCACACTGTGGAAATAAGTGCAGTTAGTGTTTGTAGAATACAGGAGTCTTGGATTATAGTAAAGGTTATTTGATTCTGTTCTTGCCATTTTTAAGACCACAAAAAAATTAGCACATCTCATTGTCAGAAAAATTACTTCCTCTTGGTAGCTGCACAGAAATTTTTACTTCTAGCATATAACTCAAAGTCATCCAAGAGTAAATTGAATCCCTAATAACTACAGTCGACTGGATTTAAATTCTTTTGGTGGAAGCACAGCAGTGTCAATACTTACTGAGATTTAGTATTAGTGCTAATATATTGCAGGTGAAATGTCAATACAACATGGAAATTTGTCACTTGAGAAAGGTTTAATAAAAAATATGAACACAAAACAAAATAGAAAAGGTGATAAGAACCCATAACTGATCATTCTACTTTTTTTTTCCAGATGAGCAGCCAGGTGCCAGCTGGTGTAAAGGCAGATGCCACTGACGTCAATGGAGCAGTGCCAGTTTACACTAGCTGAGAATCTGATCCCAAGTGTGTTAGAACCATTTTTAGATGCTGACACTGGAATTCATTTTTGCAACACAATTAAAAATACATTCGTGCACTGTATTTCTTCCTGTCCCCAAGTGTATAACTGAAGCCTATTGACAGACCGTGGGAGAGGGCAAGTAGGACCTGGAAGTAGCCAATAACTGTATCTGTGAGATAACTTTTCAATACAAGTATTAATACTAATGTTCTGTTGGCTGTTATACATATGAATATTTGCCTTTAAGAAGCCTTAACTGCCCCACCCAGAAACAATTCAATGTCAAAAGAACAGAAGATGCTGAAAGCCGCACAGGCTCTATTTATGTATAACCATATAAACATGTTAATATACTGTTTTAATCAGTGTGCAAACTGAATAGAACATTTTAATGCATCATGAGGGAAACAATCTAAAATCATAAGCAAGTCCCCAAGCCTGAGATCTGCGTATTCACCTAAGTATTTGCTCCTAAGCAATCTCACAGCTTCATAAACAGTAATATTGTTCAAAGTACTAAAACAGCTGTTTGACGTAGCCTGTGAGCCAGACCTGTCTGATACCTATCATTTATATTTCATCAAGCATTTATGTGGCACAGGGAAAAGTAATGAAGAGAGGAAGAGGTAGGGTGATAAGCAAGGCACAGTACCCCTTCACAGTTCCAGGAACCACTCTTGGATTATTGTTTTACACAAAGCAGCCAGTAAACATGAGTACTGTATGACAGTTGTCAGTATTAACCAGAACAATGAAGGAGAACATTGGACTTCTTATTCAAGATAGCAACATCAAAATGGAAGAGCTAACCAATTAGAGTTAAAGATGCAGTTCACATAGCATTGAAGTAATCGTCTGCACAGCACAACACCCATATCTTCAATTTAGGTCAGGCCATCAAAAGGAGGAAGAGGAGTGAAGCCTGAAGATGAGATGCTCTACTTCACACAGTTGCCCTCTGGAAGGACTGGCAAAGGCAGTCACTTAAATTAAGTACAGGTCATCAGACAAGATATCTAATCTATTCCAAAGACAGGCAGCTCTAGCAATCCAAATCCCTGTGGCCTTTACAGCAACACAATGAACTACTTCCTCATGTACCTCTGTCAATTCATGTTAGGTTCCAATTTTTTTAAAGCGATATTTCATGCACACCATGACTCTATTGCTCACAGCAAGGAAAGTGCTTTGGTTTATTTATGACCTACTAACCTTAAATAAAAAAAAACAAACAACAAAAAACCCAACAAAAAACAAAACAACACAACACATACATCCAGTCTGAATGTTCACATAGGCCTGCAGATCTGAAGTGAAATTTAAAATCAAGCTGGCATTTGTATCAGCTAGCTAAGCCCAGTAAGGGATTAAAAAAAATATATATGAAACAAGATGAGAGAAGATGAAAGCATTTTTACCCTACATAACCTGCACACATCAGGAACCAGGCTGAAGGCTGGAGCTCAGGAATACTTTTTGTGGTTTTGTACTTATAAGTTCCATCCTGTTTCAAGAGAGCCTAGGTAACTGAGGAAATACTGAGGTTTTTCCATTATAGAGGAGTGGGGAGGGAACAGTAACAACCTGTGAAAGTTATTCCCTAAAATGAAATCCACCCTGCCTCAAGTTCTACATCACTACTCTCCTTCCTCTACTCCCCATCCTAATTGCTAGGTATCAGCCAGGCAAGACCCCATACTGAAAAATGAAGTGACAGGTAAAAACAAGGTAGAAGAACATAGGAATGAGTACTGAAAAAAATGGCATAAAAAAGAAAGCTTATAATAGGATAAATGTTAAACAGGAGTGACCTTAAAGTATGAAGTCTATTCATTTGGCTGAAACAAGGTGAGCAGATGCACAAAAGACTGCCGAGTTGGAGAGCCTTATTCTCTCATCTGTTTTGCTGGTGTAAAAATCTCCTTTCTTAACATCCATGGAATTAAACTGTGAAAAAGCCAGTAAAAATAAATTAAGGGTAAAACTAACTAAATAAATGAAATAAATCAAACTTCAGAGATGCTGCTGTATCAGAGAAAAGTTAAAAAACAAACCAACCAAAACTAAACAAAAAAAAACCTGATACCACCACAATTGAATTCAGGTATATTCATGATCACTGTAGCCTTTATAAACAAAACGCATCTAACATACCAAAAAAATCAGTTGATTCCTGTCTTGTGTAGTTCTCCAACAGGATATATTAATGATTCTGTCCTTTAGAGGTATTTGACAGAAAATTCAATTGAGTTAAGCGATGCAACAAAAAACCTCTACATGCAGAGCAATTCGCTGAAAGAAAGAGCTAGGACAGTCCTCATCATGGTTTGTTTACGAAGCAGCACACTGACTTGCAATCTTCTGGTGCTGGTTTTCTTTTTGCAAGTACAAAACAAAATAATAAAATACCCAACATTTATAAAGACTTTGAAAATAACCAGAAATGGACAAGAGTGCAAGACATCTTTTACCAAAGGTAAACTAACAATTCACAGAAACCTATGCATTAGCTGCATAATTTCAGTGCAGAAAGCTAAGAGTGGACCTAGCAAAAAAGAAGTCTGACCAGCTGAGCTACGAGACCACCTTCTGCAGAAGAACTCTGCTCCCAAATATAAATCAGGTAAAATTCCTGTTACCCTGTTTTGCCTTCTAATCAAGCTTTCAAAACCCTTCCCCTATAATGTGAAAACTGCAACATGTTACTTATTTACCTTAAGAATTAGGACAACGGAGTTTGAAAACTCAGAAGATTGGAAAAAATTGTTGTACCGCTGGAAATATTTAGGGATAAGCACTTGCCTGTGCAGTGATTAAGTTCTGGATATATACAGCATGCTGCCACCCAGAAAATGTATGTGAAGAAAATTAGGCCATCAAGCCTTGATGTTCATTTGCTTTTTTCCCCTCCTGAAAACTGTCATAACAAGCTCTTCAGGTATAAATGTGTGACGAAAAAAGGCCTTCTGTCTAAGACATTCATTGAGAAATTAAAACTTCTTAAAGAGAAAAATGCAGATTTTATCAATTGTAAGCAAGTTTAAATCCTATTGAACATGTCAGCAGAAGAAATTTTACTCAGTTGGTAATCTATAATTGGCAACACTAATTCATAAAACTCTTAGCCAGCTCTTTTTATGTATAGGATCTTGTGTTTTGGTTTGCTATGAAGCTTGGCTTCTTGCAAAAACAGACAAGATTAATCCACTTGTGCCTGGAACCTAACATATAATGTTGAAACCTGAATAAGTGAAATATGTTTTCTTTTCATAGAAAGAAGTTTAGAAAAACTGGCAACTCCTTTCACAGAGGCTCAAATAGGATGGACAGAGAAGGTTGTTGGTGTCGGTAAGAAAAAAATGAGTGAAGTTGCATCATCTGAATAATTAAAATCATTGTGTGAATTTTGATTTCCCCCCACCGTCCTTTCAGACATTTGAGGATGCTGTCAAGTCAATGGAGTTCTGTTGTAGTGGTTGCTTCAGTGAACATTCAACGCTGTCGGTGAGTTTGGAATTAAAGTGAAAACCATCGACCGTTGATTGTACCCTCCAGCTAACCATCCTCCTCCTTACTTCATGCTTTCAGGCTTTAACATCGAAGATAGCAACCTAATCACCACATGATGTTTCTTCCCTACTCTGCCAAGCTTTACAAAAAAGGTCACAATCAACATTCATTGCTGTCGGTGGGTTTAACTATGTGGACAAGCTCACTGAACAATGAATGCAACTGTGGCCCCACATTTTGCAGTTACTGATGAGAGGATCAGCTCTGAAAGCAGTAGTGAGTAGCAAATACTCATAGGCTACACTTTTCTGATTTAAAAAAGTAGTTGGGATATCTACTTTTTGCTTGCTTGTTTTTAACTTAGCTGACTAGAAAGGAAAACCTGGTTTTGTCTGGAATACTGTCCTCAATATTGAAACCATAAAAACTGTTATTCAGTATGTACATGGAAATAAAAATACAGGGAGCTTTGTGTGTATCCACTCCTGATGTCTCTGAGCACAAGAGGATAGAATATTTAAATGTTTTAACTAGGTATTATGAAATAGTTCAAAAGTTCCTTCTATGCTTGTCATGACAAATACAAATGAGAGCCTGAGTTCAAAGATACAGATAGAATGTTATACCAAATGAAGTATTAAATTTTATGTGAAACTGATTTTCAGCATTTAAACACCATTAGCAAATATTATTACATTTGCCTTTTTTTAAGGATCTGAAAGATGACAGAAATATATATCCAGAAATAACAACGAAAGAGTAGTTAAATTGTAAAATCGCTGTAAACTTTAAGTATCTATGTCACACTCAGTATTGCTAATAGTAATAAGAAAATAAAAGTGTAAATAAAGCTCAAAATTTGTCCTTATGTCCTTACAACACTTTGTTACCCTGGTCAGACACACAGAAGTACCAGTCTACTTTCTTACATGACACGGTTATGCAAGGTAAGTTCAGCCTTTAGATTTGATTCAACTCTAATATTCCAAAGCAAGAATTGCTTTCAAAAGTTAGGTAATCTTATATCATTCATATTGTTATAATGTGGGGTCCATCAACAATACTTAAGTCTGATGATTTACAAAGCTTACTCAGCACATCACTTAAACAGTTGTCTTGTGTATGTGTATGCTTGATTTATCCATATGTCACAATATAGCAACTGAACAGGATACAGGAACTTTGTGCCAGACTACTTAAATTATAAAAATATATTTCAGTCATGAAAGAGATCAGTCCTCAATCATATGAGAGAGATATTTATAGGAATAAAAAGAATAATCAGTTCCTCAAAAACAATCACACTAACAAATTAACTCCTGGAATTGTTTGGGCATTATTTAAAATGCATATTTGGGAAGATAATATTTCGTTGCTGTACTATTTACTACAGAGGAACCCACAGGGTCTATTGCTCACTGAATATTATTATGATCAGAGGCAGCAAAGTATTAAAAGGAAGGGTTGCTATGAATGTATGCATACACACATAGTGTCCCAGCCACACTGTCCAGAAGTAAGCCAATAAGTTTCCACATATCTACAAAAATGTAAATTTGAATTACTACCAACTTACGTATTACAGATGAAGATCATATTAAAAGCAGGACTTAAAGGTATATACTCCATCTAGAAGGAAAACCTTCTAAATTAAGCTGCTCTTGCAACAGCCTCTGTCAAAGTTTCTTATTGGAACCTACAAATCAGGTCTTGTTTCTACCACATACTTGTTGTAATTGTAGTATGTATTTTTAACAAAAAAAATGCTTATGAAAAGAGAAGATTCTGGAATTTGGCAGCACTGGAAAGAGCAAGTGTCCTAGAGCATGAGTTGTTTCTCTCTATGTTTTCTATAGAATCATAGAATAGTTAGGGTTGGAAAGGACCTTAAGATAATCAAGTTCCAACCCCCCTGCCATGGGCAGGGACACCTCACTCTAAACCATATTACCCAAGGCCTCGTCCAACCTCGCCTTGAACACTGCCAGGGATGGAGCATTCACAACTTCCCTGGGCAACCTATTCCAGTGCCTCACCACCCTAACAGGAAAGAATTTCCTCCTTATATCCAATCTAAAACTTCCCCTGTTTAAGTTTTAACCCATTACCCCTTGTCCTATCACTACAGTCTCTAATGAAGAGTCCCTCCGCAGCATCCCCATAGGCCCCCTTCAGATACTGGAAGGCTGCTATGAAGTCTCCACGCAGCCTTCTCTTCTCCAGGCTGAACAGCCCCAACTTTCTCAGCCGATCTTCATATGGGAGGTGCTCCAGTCCCCTGATCATTCTTGTGGCCCTTCTCTGGACTTGTTCCAACAGATCCATGTCCTTTTTATGTTGCGGACACCAGAACTGCACACAGTACTCCAAGGGAGGTCTCGCAAGATCAGAATAAAGGGGCAGGATCACCTCCTTCGACCTGCTGGTCACACTCCTTTTGATGCAGCCCAGGTTACGGTTGGCTTTCTGGGCTGCAAGCACACACTGCTGGCTCATGTTCATTTTCTTATCGACCAGCATCCCCAAGTCCTTCTCCACAGGGCTGATCTGAATCTCTTCTCTGCCCAGCCTGTAGCTGTGCCTGGGATTGCTCCGACCCAGGTGTAGGACCTTGCACTTGGCATGGTTAAACTTCATGAGATTGGCATCAGCCCACCTCACAAGTGTGTCAAGGTCCCTCCGGATGGCATTCCTTCCCTCCAGCATATCAACCGAACCACACAGCTTGGTGCCATCGGCAAACTTGCTGAGGGCGCACTCAATCCCACTGTCCATGTCAGTGACGAAAATGTTAAACAAGACTGGTCCCAACACAGATCCCTGAGGGACACCACTCGTTACTGGTCTCCAGCCGGACATTGAGCCATTGACCACAACTCTTTGTGTGTGGCCATCCAGCCAGTTCTTTATCCACCGAGTGGTCCATTCATCAAATTGATTTCTCGCCAATTTAGAGACAAGAATGTCGTGTGGGACAGTGTTGAACGCTTTACACAAGTCCAGGTAGATGACATCAACTGCTCTACCCCTGTCCATCAGTTCTGTAGCCCCATCATAGAAGGCCACCAAATTGGTCAGGCAGGATTTCCCCTTAGTGAAGCCATGCTGGCTGTCACCAAGCACCTTGTTGTTTTTCATGTGCCTTAGCATGCCTTCCAGGAGAATCTGCTCCAAGATTTTGCCAGGCACAGAGGTGAGACTGACCGGTCTTTAATTCCCTGTGTCATCCATTTTCCCCTTCTTGAAAATGGGGGTTATATTTCCCTTTTTCCAGTCATCGGGAACTTCACCTGACTGCCATGATTTTTCAAATATGATGGCTAATGAGTGGCTTAGCAACTTCATTTGCCAGCTCCTTCAGGACCCACAGATGGATTTCATCAGGACCCATGGACTTCTGCACGTTCAGATTTTTAAGATGGTCTTGAACCAATTCCTCTCCTACAGTGGGCCCAAGGTCTCCATTCTCACAGTCCCTGCATCTGCCTTCCAAGACTTGGGTGGTGCGGTCAGAGTCTTTGCTAGAGAAGACCAAGGCAAAGAAGTCATTCAGAACCTCAGCCTTCTCCAAATCCTGTGTAGCTAGTTCACCTGGGAGCTTCCCAAGGGGGCCTATATTCTCCCTAATCTGTTTATTTGCTATGTACCTGTAGAATCCCTTCCTGTTATCCTTAATATCCCTAGCCAAGTTTAATTCTAACTGGGCCTTAGCTTTCCTAACCTGGTCTCTAGCTTCCCGGACAATAACCCTGTACTCTTCCCAGGCCTCCTGTCCTTGCTTCCACTTTCTATAAAACTCTTTTTCCATTTGAATTTTCCTCAGGAGCTTCTTATCCATCCAAGGAGGTCTCCTGGCCCTCCTGCTGCACTTCCTTCTAGTTGGGATGCTGACAATGTCTGAACAATTAGCATTGGGAGGGATAGATTCCAGTGCAGGAAAAAGGTAAAGTCACACCCTTTCCCTAAAACAGTATTTTTCCCAAAAATACATGTTTTTCTCTAATTTCTATCAATTTTCATACAATCAGTAATGTCAAATAGTAAGAACTCAAACCCTACTAGAACAGCGTACAAAAACCTTAGCCAGCATTGACCTGGGCACAGATAATAAGTTGACTCCCATTAGAAGTGTAAAACAAATATTTTCACCTGGACTGCAATTTTTTACGGGTTTCTGAAGAACAGACTCCGCAATAACAATTTCTAGTGATGCTTAGGTTAAGTTTTACCAGTAATTTTCATGACATTGTTTTCATATAGTGACAGAAAAATGTCTTAATGTATGGATATATAATTTCACATAATACTGAAAGCCAACTTCTACACACTAGTAATTTACAGAATGTTCACTGGCAAAACAATACCATTATTCCACACCCCACTAGAGATGCTGGTTCACACACGTCTTTGCTTATGCTGTAAAGCCACAGAACAATCCCAATTTGGCAATGATAGCTGTGAAATACTGTAGAAAGGTTTCACGGTCATTTTCATGTGTTTTTGTTAATACAATACATATGTACCCAGTGCAATGCCCACAGGCCCTAGAGACATTCTGGAAAATTGCTCCTCAGTGTCACTGTAAATAATGCACTCACAGCAGTATTTTTAGGTCAAGCCTATCAAAGTTGCAGTAAATGCAATGGACCTTGACATAATAGGAGCACTAGCTTTGCAGCAACAGCAGAGAAGAAGAAATATACTTTCTACACACAGTAGATCAGTTGCTGCTCCCCTTTGCATACCGTACTGTGCTTGAAGACAGTGGAGGTAAAACTAAGGCCTTGCTATAGGGTTTGGAATTAGTGGGTTTTTATTTATCTCTAAATGTTCTTTTCTTGTTCTTGCCTGACTTCTGGCATAAGATGGGTCAAAACATCCAACTCAACAGTTTCTGCATCAAGTCTATAACTCCTGCTTAGCAAGTACAGAAGGACACTTGATTACACCTTTAAAACAACAAGTTGAAGAATTCCTGGGATAGAAATAGTCTGCTATTCAGGACCATGGTAGGATGAATACACTAGATTCACTTTCTGGCACAGCCTAACAACACCACACTAACACTTCTTGCTTTGCAGATGGTGAAGTGACGTACAGCAAGTTAAAGACTCAAATATAGTAGTAGTCTATAATTGAACTGGAAGCAGTTTCTAGATGATCTTGGACTATAACCATGTGCCTTCCTGGGAATAAGATCCTACAATCCTGACTTATGCTTAATGTGAACACCATGTTTCTGTTGCTGACCACCCCCTTCTTCTTTTCATGTATACCTTTGTTACTTGAAAGAATTACAAAGAAAATGAATTTTTATTTTAAGCACTGGCATGCTGACACCCACTCCAGATTAATTTTTATATCTTGCCCTTTATTTAGGTTTGTGCAGTCTTTCCTTAGCTTTTCCTGGGTTTTACTAGTCTTCCTATACATCTTCCTTGAGTGCGAGTGCCAGAAACACAGACCACATTCCAAACTGCCCAGCCAAGGCTAGCTGAACTAGTCTGATGTCTCCTGTTTTACAAGCAATCACTGGTCCTTTTCAGCCAAAAATAGCATTTGCAAAGGTACCACACAGTTAACACATTTAAATTTATCTAACAATATTCCATAGATACATAAACCTCCAGAAGCTCTTTCCTAGTTTGCAGGAGATTATTTAATCTCCTTGAAATGCAGCATTTGTAATTTTTTGAACTAAGATTTGTTTTTCAAAATACAGCTCCTCCTCTCTCCAAAAAATATTCGCTAGGGTTCTGAAATACAGAAACCGTGGCAGCATTTAGCAGAAGGAATATCAAGACATATCAAGGATGAGGGGGTCATTAAGAGCAGCCAACATGGTTTCACCAAGGGGAAGTCATGTTTGACCAACCTTATAGCCTTATATGAGGAAGTAACTAGGTGGACGGATGGTGGTAGAGCGGTAGATGTGGGTTTTCTTGATTTCAGTAAGGCATTTGATACTGTTTCCCACAGCATTCTCATAGATAAGCTAAGGAAGTGTGGGCTTGATGATCAGGTAGTGAGGTGGATCAAGAGCTAGTTGAAAGGAAGAAGGCAGAGAGTTGTGGTCAATGGGGCAGAATCTAGATGGAGGTCTGTGACCAGTGGAGTACCTCAGGGGTCGGTGCTGGGACCAGTGCTGTTTAATATTTTCATTAATGACCTGGATGAGGGAACTGAGTGCACCCTCAGCAAGTTTCCTGATGATACTAAACTGGGAGGAGTGGCTGACACACCAGAAGGCTGTGCTGCCATTCAGCGAGACCTGAATAGGCTGGAGAGTTGGGCGGGGAGAAACTTGATGAAATTCAACAAGGGCAAGTGTAGAGTCTTGAATTGAGGAAGAAAAATCCCATGTACCAGTACAGGGTGGGTGTTGACCTGCAGGAAAGTAGTGAAGGGGAAAGGGACCTGGGGGTCCTGGTGGATAGGAGGATGACCATGAGCCAGCAATGTGCCTTTGTGGCCAAGAAGGCTAATGGAATCCTTGGGTGCATTAGAAAGGGTGTGGTTAGTAGGTCAAGAGAGGTTCTCCTCCTCCTCTACTCTGCCTTGGTGAGGCCCCATCTGGAATATTGTGTCCAGTTCTGGGCCTCTCAGTTCAAGAAGGACAAGGAATTGCTTGAAAGAGTCCAGCGCAGAGCTACGAAGATGATTAAGGGAGTGGAACTTCTCCCTTATGAGGAGAGGCTGAGGGAGCTGGGTCTCTTTAGCTTGGAGGAGACTGAGGGGTGACCTCATCAATGTTTACAAATATGTAAAGGTTGAGTGTCAGGATGATGGAGCTTGGTTTTTTTCAGTGATGTCCAGTGATAAGAGAAGGGGCAATGGGTGTAAACTGGAGCATAGGAGGTTCCATGTGAACATCAGGAGAAACTTCTTTACTGTGAGAGTAACCGAGCACTGAAACAGGTTGCAAGGGGGGTTGTGGAGTCTCCTACGTTGGAGATATTCAAGGCCCACCTCTACAAGTTCCTGTGCGATGTACTCTAGGTTACCCTGCTCTCGCAGGGGGGTTGGGCTAGATGATCTTTTGAGGTCCCTTCCAACCCTTGGGATTCTGTGATTCTGTAATGGGGTTTGAATATCTTCAAGTTGCATAGCCATAAGAGAACCATTAACACATTTGCAATTTGTGACTATTGGGAGATATTGCAGATATTGCCATACAATTTAAGAAAACAGTTTCTGGAATGCAACTACAAAATTTAACTCCTGCTCAATAAGAAATATATTAGATATACTATTGCTATACTAAGCAGAATGGTTAACTACCCCTTCCTGATATCTGCATCCAAAGTGTATTTACAAGATCAGTATTTTACTTTTACCTTCATAAAAAAAAAAAAAAAACCTGTTCAGATACCAGGTCAGGCAAAGAGGCAAGATGGCTGCAAAACATTCACCTGGCCATTAAAATAGTTCAATTTGAGTGCAAAGTGAAACTTTTGCTACAACATATACTAGTTACTGAACCTAAACTATCACCCAATAGGTAATGGCAGGTTATCCCAATAACAATGTTATTAAGCTGATTGATTGCATGGATCTATTATTTAATGATTGATCTTAAAGTAATTTATCATATTCATTTTGAAACACTGAAACAAAAACACAGAAATGTTAATTTTAGCTAGGGAGAGCTGAGCCCAGGTGGTTTCCCTCAAAAGTCAACACCACCATCTGATGTGTAAAACATTCTTAATTATCATGAAGTACACCCCATGCTAATTGTTGCATTTGTCTCAAAATAACAAGCTATGATAAGCCTAGAGTTCATGACAATAGATTTATAACTAAATGTCATTCAGTTCATTGTCAGTATCAGTGTGCTGCTGAGTATCGCACTGATAGACATGACGAAACTACTCCATCCACTGTACCACAGTGAGAGGCCACAAACTGCTAGATGAATACTAAAACTAAAAGAACTTTCAGACAGACATAGAGGACATAACTTTAGAAGACAACAGGAAAAAAAAAAGACAGTACTTTGAAGACAGCAGCCAGCTGTGGCCTACAAAGCAACTTCAAGTCTTTGCAGTCTCTACAGGAAGATCTCTCTATATCCCCAAAACAACTGTGATAGGTCATTCCAGAAGTTCACATGGAGTACAATCCACAAACTAACGAGTTCAGATTCTCTGCTGGTTTTAATCAACATACTTCTGTTGATTTCAGTGGAATTATGGCAATTTGTACAGGCTGAGGATTTGGCAAGTCAACACAAGAAAAATGTGAAAGAAGTATGGTCCCACACATCCTACACTAAATAAAATGCAGTCAGAAGTAGATGTCACTCTTGAGAGGGCAGAGAAAGAAACAAAAGAACATGTACTTGAAAAACACATGTTCTCACCTACAGAGAGCGCGTTTCTGCCCACAGTCAAACTGTGGGTGGCCCTGGACACACAACACTTGGACACCTAACTACTCTATTTGTGCAGATTACTGCTTTGCAGGTACAAATAAGGAACTTTGGAACACAAGAGGCAGGAAAGTATTTTGGGGCAGAAACATCACACCCACATTATGATAATCTGGCCTTTGCCACCACATGACAGTCTCTGCTTCATGAAGCTTTAGGTATGTGGGTGGAAAGAGCTCACAGCATATTTTTGTCTGATGATGGCTCCCACAGCACAAGTGCACATACTTGAAGAAATGGTAGCTTGTTTTCTCTGTCTCCCTTCACGTTGTGCACTTTACATCATTTCCGATTGACACAGAGCTAGTGAAACTTTGCCAGTCATTGACTGCATTTGAGGAAAAGAAGTTCAAGGAAAACATTATCACATAATTTAAAATAGCTTCTGTCATAATATCCAGGAGCATCTTCATTTACTGTGCCTACTGGCACCCATCTCTGGCCTAGAACTATGTACTGACTTCAGATTTATATCAGCCTTTACAAAAGATGATTTATGTTCTGCAAAATTTTAAGCATTGGCAGGTATATGTACTGCTTGTAACTGCTGACTGGAAGTGCTTTGTGGAACCATATGACATGCATCAAGAGAAAGATAACCAAACCACAGGTCTGTTCAAAGCGAATACCACAAACTGACTGTTAAGAGTCAAGGACCCAAAACACCAAAAATTGGTATCTTTGTGCAGGCAGAGAGGCCTCTAAGACACGGCATACTTCAAGAAAAAAAAAAAAATATAAGCTTTCCTTCCTCCTTATAGAGACAGTTATTGTGTGGGAACTCCTGCTTTAAACCTTGCACTGAGATTTTGGGGTACAACTGTACCGACTGCTAGTCAAGAGCAGTGCTCAGGAGTAAGCTACATCTGAGACATCCACACCTGAATAGATTTTATTTTTTTGCTAGAACTTAGGTGCATACCTTTCCAGCCGGTATTGACCAGTCAATGTCTAGTGCTAGTGGTTCCTCTACTTAGATGAGGTACCTCAGCTATATTTTCCTGAACAAGAAACCTTCCTGCCTTATTTGTTTTCTGAGGATGCTATGAGATTAGCTCAGGATAGCCATCATAAAATTACTTGCCCGGAGGATATACCAGCTTTTGCTGAATTGAAACTGAAAAGGAATTCCATAAAGTGCCTACACAAAATACACCATGCTTTAAGGGCTCCTTTTAGTCATTACTATTAAACAGGCTTTTCTTTTGCCACCTTTCTAACCACAAATTAATCGACACAGGCCACACCTACAAAGAAATCCCAGACCAACAATATTAGTAGCTTGATGGCCCCCTAACTCCTTGAGCAATTAAGTTGGTATCTCTGCATTGCACAGACAAGACTGGTATGTTCCTGAGCTGACTGCAGTTTATATACCTTTATTATCATCAAAAACTGTAACAGTCAGTGTTAACACAGAGCCTGCATAGTCACAGGCACAGAATACTGCAATATGTGCTAAAGCTCTATGTTCACTTTAAGACTGTTGGCTGCTACATTTTATCATCTCTTCTTAAAATAAGGTTGCTCAGTAACTGCTTTCCAAGCTTTCACATATGTACAATTTGCATCAGCTACAAGTGTAAATTTGCAAGCAATTGGAACACAGGCACTAGCACAGCCTGATGGAATCTGTATAGAAGGTAAAGCTGTCACCAGATGGCATTTTTTTGTGCAGCCAGATACTCAGATGCTGCATCTGAATTTTGGATGCTTCATTTTTATACTCCCAAAACACAACATTTGCTCCTAGAAATAACTTCTGTGATATTTTGTGGACAAAACTCTAACAGTTCATTTTGCATGACTACATACCTAAACTGTAGGAGCCCTAAATTAGTACTTGGGCAGAGACCACTCAAAAATTCAGTCTGTAATGGCAGTAAATAAAGTTTTTATGAGTATAATTTTGAGCCAGCCCTAACAGTAGCAAAAATAAGTAGGTTGCGTGTTCCTTTCCTACAGGGAAATGTTGCCAAAAATATATAACTGTCACTTTTCATCTTCAGAATAATGTTAGCTACTGGAAAAAAAAGATTCACAATGAGCAATTATGTCTTTATCTTTCATGTCATTTTACATCATTTCACTATCAGCCATCCTCAAAAGCTTAGAGGCAACATTCTAGGTCAGTGACTTCTGCAGACAGTTTACTTGCTGTTTGGTAATTAAATTAGATACACTTTAAATACCAGATTCTGAAGCAGGCAGGCACTTACTAACAGACAACCAAATGTATCACTGGCACTGTTGACATTGCATGATGAAAATTATACATGTTATCAATCATTAACTACCACTGAGGATTATAAATTTAAGGATTATGATATTAAGAATAACTGGATCAGCAAATCACTGCAGAAAAAAAAAATCTTTAAAAATGTAGCTAAAAGCCAGACTGAAGGACTGACCTACTTCTCAACACCAAGTTTTATTTATGCATGTATAGAATTTTCTTATGATTGTCAAAATAGCTTCTATCAAAGAAGCTCTTAACTATTAATAAAACTAAATAGAGAAGGAAATACTGCAGTGGGTGTTCAGCTTTTAATAAGGTTTTAGCTTGCATCTTGTGCAAATAACCCCCCCAGTTCTGTATCAGATAAAACTTTAAACAGCAAAAGAGACATTAATTTTTGCTTTATATAGAAATTTTTGCAGATAAATTAACTCTTAAGATAAAACTTAAAATTGGAAATTTAAAAACTCATATCAAATATGGCTCAGAGGCTTTTAGTGTGTAAAAGGTATAAAGTTTTATTATTTAAGCCTTGCATTTGGAAATGAAGATTAAAGAAGTCAGAAAAAGACCTGATTGGTCCTATAAAATATGCCTTTTTTGCAAGAGAATTTCTCATAACTCTTCAAGGGACAACTAGTAAAAAACCCCAGACAAACAAATAACAACTATAAAACAACCCACAAAGTTAAGCAATTTAGAGAGGTACTATACAAAAAAAAAAAAAACACACACAAAGGAAAACAAAAAAATAAACCAAAAAACCCCACCCATTTGTCCTTCATTTTGTGTGTTTAATAAGTGATTTTAATGTATCAAGGCACGCAAATGGTAACAGAGCACCAAAACACAAGTTCAAGCTGGAGTCTGCCAAGTCATGCAAGCGGTTCCACAGCAGAGGCTACTGGGGTTCCACTGTTTTGTGTGCTTCCTTTGGCCTTTTATTTCAAGATAGACACAAACTACAAAGGCAGAATGTACAGTCACAGATTATTAAAATCTCCTGGCCACCTAGCTGTGCCTGCAGACCATTGTAAGGACATTGAAGCCAGCCCCACAAACTAAGATGACAGTATACTCATAGCATTGCTATAGTTACTTCTAAAGCACTGAGCTGGAAAATGAGTCTTAATGTTTGCAGGTATTGCTTTGGCTCAGACACATGGAAAAACTGGCTTCAAGAATGAGGAAAACTCAACCCACCACATATATATTTCTGACTATTATAAAACATGAGACAGAACAAGGGGTTTCTGTGTCCCTTCCTCTGCCAGTTAGAGGTTTGCAGTGGTGTCGCACAGCTGCCAGCAGGTGTTGCAATGGGCAGCCATGTAAAGCACCTATTCACTGAACTCTCTCACTCCAGTTATGTGCTCTTTATGGTAAGAAAAACAGAGAAAACAAAGAGGCTGTTATGCTTTAACTTCAAAGCTTTCCTACCCCCAGGCTTCAGCTCTGTACCTCAGGCAGTGCAGCCCAGAAGACAAACAGCATGGTCTCAGGTAAAGATATTTTTCTACTCCAATAACCTACTCTCTGCAGTGCTTACAAAAGAGATTAGATTAAAAAAAAAAAAAGGCTTGGTATAGGGACAGTGATAGCAGAAGATCATTGGACAGTTGATTTATTATTTGACTACAAAAAAAAAACCAACCCACTTTTATTCTTAAGCTTTCCAAGTTCACAAGAAGGCTTTTACTGAAAGTTCGTAGAGGAATCATGAGTTTATCCATAAGTGCACAAGAATCAATGCACAAGAAGTCAGGATATCTTGATCTTCCAAGTTTACAGTTCCTTTTGCAGTTATTCTCCAGTTCCACCAATTTCCTCTTCATGATGGGTAAAGCTTTTATGAGATCCCTGAAGCCTGCGTGCAGCATTTATTCTGTTAGCCTAATTAAAGGTATTATGAAATACATAGTTACTGGATCTGTCCCCAGTGGCACTTCACATTGTAAACAACAGATATGAAATGTATTCCTATTGGGACAAACACTAGTATCAATTCTTCTTATGCTATCTCTTTAACCATTACATCACCTAACAATTATTTTGGACTTCTCTTTTGAGGAAAAAATTACCATTAAGATAATAGTAGCTCATTATTCTTCCACTGTAGCTAATAGATAACTTTCAATGATGTTTTAAGATCAACATTTTTGGAAGTTGCACATCCAAGAATTTATGAAGTAACCTGGATGATGCTTTCTTGCTGCCGAGTACAGTAGATATGCTTTCCACCAATTTCTTTGATTTCCCCAACATACTCGTAGTCACAGCTCCCCTTTTCCCAATTTGATTCTAATCTACAAAGCTAGTGAAGATGCTCATGTTCAAAACCAGGTTCTCAGTGAAGATGTTGAATAGTCCTGAAATTGGGACAAACTTATATACCATCATTCAATAACTTTTCATTTTGAAAACAAACAACTAACTTTAACCCTCCTAATACAAATCCTGGTATCCCATTGTAGTGTAAATTAATTTGACAGTTTGCTCCTTACATATCCATGGTGACTCTCATTCTCCCCACATTTCAAGAGTTTTTAAAAAGTTGGGTAATTTATTCCAATATTAATTCAAATAATTTAACTTCAGCCAGCAGACAGACAATTCTGTCACTCCTCTTAACCTGCTCCCAATTCTTAAAGATGGGAAAGACTGTGTGGTGGGTTTTTTTTTTTCCTATCCATCCACTGTCCTCCACAAAGATCTTTCCTTAGAAGCACATTTTTTTTTGGGGGGGGGAATGGGAAAGAAACTAGAAAGTTTTACAGATGATTGACACTGTAAGCACTGGACACTTGGCAGTAAAAGAAAAAAAATTACTTGAGCAGAAGTATACCAGAACTGAAGAAAAACTTGGAGACAAAAATATATAATCCAGTTTTTCACTACAGACCAATAGTGAAATGGAACAAGTGACATTTGTTATGGTGCAGACTTGAAGGAAGGCACCACTGCTGGTCTTAGGTAGCCTTGCTTTGGGACAGCACAGACGTGAATGAGCTATTTGGGTACTGTGGGCATCAATGAGACAGCCAGACAACAGAGGGGATTAAGTCAGAAGGGAATGGTAGGAGGAGGCACATGATCAGGATAAAGGAAGCGTAGCACTGGCAAATAAAAGAGCATTTCATAGATAAGTAGGAAAAGTTTGGAAAGGCTGTGTGAAATGAAATCTTTAAAAAGCCATGAGAGAATACAGAAGCATCAGATGGTATCTCAGTATAGATCAAAACATAATTCAGAGACATTACCCAGGTATGGCAAAAACAAGTCAACACGTATCAGGAAAAGGAGCAGAGAGAGACATGCAACAGAAAGTATGCAGATATTGTACCCTTCTGGCTCACCTTTATATTTGACAACATTCCTCTGAGGTCATTAATCCCTTTGAGTGTTTAAAAACAATGACACATTGGCAGCCAGATGGGTTTATCTAGTTTTTTTAGAACTAACCATCAAGAGGTATCCACCTTCTTGAGACCACCTCATTTTCTAAGTTAACTATCTGCCTGAGCTGCCTTGCTGTGACTCTACAAGTCAGACACTGGAATGGAGTCCACTGCAAAAGTAGACTTATACTGGAGAACAGACTGGTAATATCAAGCATGTTAGTGGTATTATTCCCATATAGCTAATGAGGTCTGTCCCCTGCTCCCAGCATAAGATATAATCTGACAACATAGAACACAGAATCTTCGCTAGCTCACTTTCAAAATAGGCTTTGCTATTTCTAGTATCACAATAGGAATGGAGAGTTAGAAGGATCAAAAATATGATTACAGTCTGCTTGTATAACTACCAGATTTTGCCTCTTTGTGAGCATTTTTCAGATTGAAGTTTTTAGCTGTTTTGAAGGAAAATAATGTCTCAGAAATGCATTGTGAATTCTGGCAAATAAACATTAGCCTTTTTGTAGCCAGGCCAAGGACAAAGTCCTTAAACATTTCATTACTCTATTATTTGAAATGTTTTGTTTCTGGGTGGATTTTTTGAACATCCTATTCCTGCCAGTGTGCTCAGTCAGCTATGCCCAGGCACAGCTGCTGATTCAGTATCTTCCAGTGGAGTTGTCTGCACTGCCACATCAAAACAAATCATTAACATTTTTCTTTCCCAATTTGATTAATCAAGATTTTCTCATTCCTTTTAAGAAATAACTAACTTTTTGGACTGTGTCTGTAGTAACCAATGTTCACAGGTTAGACTTCTCTTATATCAAATAATTGTGATCTTTTCATATGCACAAGAGGATTAGCCTCATCCAGACAGTATACCTTGTGAAACGCCACTGGCTTTAGACAAAGTGCAGCAGTACCTGGCTAAATTCTTTCGTCCTCTTGAAATAATATTTTCAAGTTGTTCTGTCCTAGGACATTAGAAGCAAGACTGCTATTGCTTTCAACTTCAAAACTTAGCAAGAACATAGAAACACACAAAAAACAGAGGCATTTGTGATATTCTTGCAAGTGACAAAAAAAAATGTTTACCAGGAGTTAATTCTTTTCATCTTATTTTCCTTTTCTGTGAGCCAACATTTTTTCCCCCCAGACTGTTAAGAGTACATAAAAAAAAAAAAAGTCTTCCGGCTTCCAGCAAACTTATGTTCTACTTTCATCTAGAAAAGCATAAATGTGTTGAGCCAAAACCACGGTATTCACTGCTCTTTGAAACAATCTGTGTAGGTTTTTCACATCCTGATTTGCAGAGTCCCCTAGCACTAACTTTTCCAACTGTACGTACGCATCCTCCAGGTAAACAGAATGATATATAGCATCAGTCTGTGGAGTCCTTTATGACTGGGATTAAAATAGCTCCAACTAGTGCATGTGAATATTGCCTTTATCATGAGATGCCAAAATTAGAATTACAATGGGTTTTTCTACTGGTCTGAAAGATTTAGCATCTCTTTTCTTATCAAAAATGATATTTGAAAAAATTTATGCTTTCAAACCTAGTATCACTGTACACAATGTAGAGAAGGCATTAATCTGGTATCTCAATAAATTTTTAAAAAGAATGTTGAGCCAAAAAAACCTCAATTCCCACCAATAGACATTGGGGAAAACTAAAATAAGGTTGTATGACAGATTCACTTTTTGTATGAACAGATTCACATGCAATACAACTCAAAATTAGAAATCATTTTTCTTTCAGATCACAGTCTTTAGGAACATGTAACAGCAGTTAAACAGGCCTTTAGTATAACAGTTGGACTTCCTGCGCCTCTCCCCACCACCCCCCCCAATAAAATAATGAATTAACCAGAAGACACATTTACTCGGAAGAGCAAGCATTTTGTGATCTCCAGTCTAACTGCATGACCAACGTGAATCACAGGAAAAATCAAACTCAGAGTAATTTGTTAGAATATTTTCAAGCAAAAACACTGAACATTTTTCATCTGAAAGAATAACCTCTCTTTTAATAAATATTAAACAAATATAATTCCTATGTTAAAACAATTTCAAACCATATATTTGGGTTCACCTAAAACACTGATGTGAAAGCTAACCCCCATCTTCTCCCATCTGGTTTGGTTTGTCCTGAAACCATTTCCCCTCTCCCTCTCTCCCTTTCAAATGCATTAATTCAGTCACTGAACTGAAAAAGTCCAGCTTTATTTAACATCTGTGCTTTGATGCATGTATAACTGCAAGACTGCAAAGCCTTTTGCTAAGCACTATTTAATTATATTGCAAGGAACATAGTTATATTTGTTAAGATTTTGCTAGATGTTGTCAGAGATCATTCACCAAACTGGCTAGAAGATCTGGCCCACTTTCCTCTGGACATCACTAAAGAAATTTTGGTAGTGGAAAAGCCGTCACTTCAGAAAACCTGCTGCGCAATACATCCAGACAAAGTTAAGTCACTTGTTCAGTTTACACTAATTCCACACCAGCAGGCTTTACTGGAGTGAAGGAAGGAACCATTGTTGCCACCATAACAGTTCTAAACCCTCAAACCTTTTTCACCCAAGCACAGATGCAGTACCCCCAAAAGCACAAGAACCAACACATTTAAAGGCAGAACTATTCTCAGACAAATTAAATATTGTATGGCAAAAGCTGGTTCACTGGATCTAAAGGCTATGACTGAGGAAAGGGAAGTGAATGTATTTTATAAACATTGTGTATAAGCATAGAAACAGGAGGGGGAAAAAAAAAAAAAAGATTGTGTCAATGCAGATTTCCTGCAACATTTCAACTTTCCCTTACACTGAGGTATTATGAGAATCTATGTATTTTTGGTGTACACTTGAAAATAGCATATACTCAAAACAGAGTCCTAGAAAAATGTGCAGGAAAGGCAATGAAAACCTAAACGTGAACATATAATGATAAACTACATCACTCAGTGACACCCCCCCCCCCCCATTGCCACTCTTTCCCTTTGCATTCCAAAAATAACCAGGCTATTGAGAAGCAAGTCTTTCCTTTCTGTATGAATAATCTTTATGCAAAGTTTGAGAAGCCTGTTCAAACTACACACCACCTGTTAGTTGTTCTATGAATCTTTGAGGTTGAGGGGAGGTGGCATAGCACAAGGTGGTATAGAGAAGCATTTTTATTCACTTGGAGCTTGTTCAAAATTAATTTGGTTTCTATGTTTGCTAGTTTTAAGAAGCTATAAAAAGTAGTGTCCCTGTGAGAGTGAGCTAAGCTTGTATCATTCACAGGAAGCAGCATGGAAACATGCCTCAGAGCTGCTTGTGGGCAATCAGGGTTCTGCTGTGTTAGATAAAGAATGAAAGCAAATGATAATGAAAGGTGGCAAATTGAGAAATGTTTTGCAGGGTAATTGTAACTACTAAGGTGGTCTGTGAGACAAAGTTTGCTGTTAGTTTGTTCAGTTACTTTTGGGCTGGGATTTGTAATGTTTCAGAAGTAAAAAGTGAACACATGACTATCTTAGTCACCTTTGAAAAATCTGAGTAATAATACAGAAAGCAAATTTATGTAAACACAATCCATGATTTTTGCCCCAAGCATCCAGTCTTTGGAGTTTCTTTTCCACCCAGACAATTGCTCAGATACTCGAAAACTGGCAAGATTACCTGCTTGCTTTCCATTATAAAGGCAAATACACCCTATTCAGTCTCATTCCAGATCTATTACCCTGTTACCTAACACTGGAAACTGAAATGGGATCAGTAATACTTCTTTCATCACTGCTTCTGGAAAACGTCTTTTTTTTTTTCTGATGTGTAACATCCAATTCAATATTCCATCTGAATGCTTTTGATGTGAAGATGCCAAAATGATAGTGCATATGAGCACAGAACAGCTAAATCTGCACAGCAGAAGACAGAAGAGAGCACGAACTGGCATCAGAAACCTGGAGTGGAATTTTTATCTTAGTTAATGTAACATAGTTCGCTGGGGGTTTGTTTGAGCTTTTTTTGGTGGTATTCTTGTTAGGTGTTAATTTTAGGGGGACTCTTTTTAATCTTAAATTATCACTGAACATGGCTTCAAAAGAAAATGCTTCAAAAGAAAATAAATAAACTGAAAGCAGTTGTAATTCCTCAGTGCATCCTGAAAATAACGTTCAGAAATTAACAGAGGTCAGACACTAAAACACTGCCCAGAGCTTGGGTTGCAATGCAGAATTTATCATGCATACTTGTTGCATATTACCTCACTACAGTAGCTGTAAACTTTACTTAAAGCTGTAAACTTGTTCTCCAAACTTACACAGAATAAGATTTTTAATCTTGGAACACTGATGTTATTCATTGCTGAGATTTAAGAGATGTCCCAGGTATAACTGTGTGTGACTATACTGGTTTCAGCAGAGCCAGCTACGTCAGCTGACAGTTTGCCCTTAATGATTAAGCAAGCCAGCACCTGAACACTATGGGCATTCAGGGACCTTAAGGACATGAGCCTGCAGTTTAGGCCACCTTCTTCAACTTACGAGAAAAAAGAAAAAAAAAAAGCCTTACTAAGGAACCACAGCAAGTGGCAACCTTATGAAAGCAGTAACTGAAAGAACCTGCTACAGGGTCCTGCTCACTGGCATCCTTTTGCTGCATCTGTCACAGCCCATACACAAAAAAGGGTTGTACAGATCCATTGCTGGAAGATGTCCCTTTCAGTCCATCAGTAATAGCACCAGTACTTTAACACATTTCAGGTTTGCTAGCTGTTCAGTCAGCTCACAAACCACAAGAGGTGATAAAGCTGGCAAGTTGTGTTCTAGAGAAAGTCTCAAAGCTTTTTAACAAGAAGCCACACAACCGTATAACATGGATATTATTACAAACTCTAAATCCATAACAGACATACTGAAGCAAGAGCACATCAAATTCAGAATGTTTTGTGCTGTACACTTAAGCCTATATTTTAACATGTCATTGGGGGAAAAAAGATATTCCTGAATAGCTTTCCCTTAGAGAAGTGGCTGAAAAATGCACATCATAAGAAAAGTTGCACAGAGAAAACACAGGAAAGTTTCAGTGTCATTTACAGCAATTTTAATGCTGCTCAAGATTCAGGAAAAAAAGTTTAATTTTTATGTTGAATTAATCATGTTAGGTTCAACCGAGTATGAAAATTAAAGTTTGAAGTCTCAAAATCATAGTTAATGCTACATAAGGCTTCCTCTTGAAGAATAAATTACTACTCTTTGATAAGTCTAAGAATCTCCCAGACACAGAAATTGACCCTATTAAAATACACATATAATATTGATCATTCAGCTTTCAAGTATTATCTAAATACATGGTACATTGAAGTAGTTGAGTAGGGAGCCAGCTCTTTATTGAATTGCCCACCAGAGTTCAAATGGATATTATTTAAAGTGAATCAAATAATGAAATAGTTTAAGTCAAAGTCCTGCAGATTATTGTCAACACCAGATTTTAGATAATGCAACATTCCAATAAACCTTTATTCAAGAGCTTAAAAGTTCCTCATCACTCATCAGGCATGCAGAGTTAGGCCAATTAAGAAAGCCCCCCCTTACACAACAAGAGCTGTTGCAACTCAAAAACAGAAGCAAATCCAAAAAAAGTCTCTAAAAAGAAAGAATTCTCACTTGGTATCTTTAAGCAGCTGTTAAAGACAGGGTCCCATTTCTAAATCTGTACCTTAACAGCCCTCAGAAACAGAGACTGGTACTTCATATCATATACTAGAAAACTTCACCCCTTAAAGCAATCTTTCACACATTGCTTCTATGCTTATCTATAAATATAATGAACAATCAGCTCCCACAGTGGTGCCCTGCTGTCTGTCTAGAACTACTCTTCCATGGTAAAATTTTCAGACAGTGCTTTTGCCCATTAATAAACAAAGCAGTCAAGCTTGCCTCTTTTCAATAGTTTGATCTGAGAATACCCAAGATGCACACAAACCCATATATTTTTATGAACAAATACATGGAACAGAAACAAACTGTACTGAAGATCCGATTTTCAAGCTACAAATAAGAAATTAACTTTTTGATGGTCTTTCTTTATATCCATAGTATAAAGTACACCATTAATAAACAAATATACATCTTAAATTCCCAGTCAGCTTTATGCCAAAGCTGTCTTTATGAATATAGTATCTCCCTCAAAAGCCACTTTTCTTAATGAAAAGAGCTGTGCTACATCTGCACCTGTATTACCAAAATGCACATATATAAATTAAAGGCTACTACAAATGCATATTCACAAGGATGCACATATTCATAAGGAGGCCTTGTGATAAAATGTTTAATTTCATATCAGTTTGGCCATCTCCCCTATGAGGGCATAGCTGTGGATCTCTTCATTTCTCTTGAGCTTGCTCATCCATGCTCTAAATCCAGTATCTGCTTTAAATTGTTTTGACTCTAACCCACTAGGGGTTAAGAAAGCTCTTAGGAAGAGGCTTTTCAAGTTTTAACCATTGGAGATCTTACTATTGCACCAGGAACATGGTGGCATGTTAAATGGTCACAAGGTCAGATATAGACACATTCCCACTTGAGTCAGAAGCTGGGACCAGCTACAGGAAAATATTAATAGTCAAAGCCTCCAGATTCAAACAGGGCAGACACTGAATGCAGCTTTCCACTTGCAGATGCATTTAGGAGAGGCACCACCTGTTTCTCCAGATGTTTACATGATCCTTTAGAAAACAACTAATCAACCAGCTAATCAACCCCAATTGTGTTATGAGAATTTTACAGTTAATGGCTACTCTACATGGAAAACAATCCACAGACTTATTGCATTTTATCTATGCACAGTAGTCCCATGAATTTGTAAAAACTACCACTGCATCTATGCTTAAAAGAAATTATAATGATGAGAAGCCAAACTGAAGTAAACTGTTGAAACTTTCTCAGGGAATCTATGCTTTATATAAATTATTGGGCAGCTTGGCCTTCTTTCCAAAGGTCTTACTTAATACCAAGAAAGGCAGTGCTCTGCTCATTTTACAGGGACAACAGTCACATATTATACACCATTCTAGTCATGCAGTCTGAATTTAGTGACATCATTCAGTTTCATTTCTGCTATTTAAGGCAAGCTCATATGTAGTCTGATATGGCCTATGGCCTGATCTAATGAAGTGAAAACTGTGACACTTTAGTAAAATAAGCAGAAACACGTTAAAAAATACAAAAAAAGAAACCCACCAAAAAACAACACATCAGCTAAACAAACCTTTAATGCATATACCTAGGTTTAGTACAAGGACTACCATTAAAGTGTCACTTAGGCCCCAGTTTGAGACTACTATGTAGCTTAGGAATCTATACAGTATTTCCACCCTGTATTATGAAGTAGTCAACCTAGATATGTGAAGAGCCAGATGACATATAGGTACTTGCAATTAATACATTTTTGCTAATCATCCAAACCGATCTAAAACTATTGCTTTCCTTTATGGCAAGCAACAACATGAAATAATTAATTGGTATTTGATCTAGACTATTTTTGTATGTGTTGATACATTGCTTCAAAATCCTGGCTAATTTTTTTGACCATTTACTATAAGAGGTTGGAACGCTGAGACATACTGAATATATTCCAATTTGTCCACACAGATTTCTGTAGTTCATGTTCATATCTAGTTTCTATTATGAAGGGAAGCTTACAATGGTTACCAAAGAAGCATAGCCTTTACTGTCCCAAAAGCAAGCTCTCACAAATACAGGAATACTCAAGTTATATATTTGATTTTCTTTAACCCCCGTTTTCTCTTTTTTTCAGAGCCCTTTCCTGTTCCTCTTCAGGTGCTGAGTTGTTTTTTTTTTCCTTTAATTTCTGCTAAAGAGAAAAATTCAATTGGTTTTGCATTTGAATCAGCCTTTTAAAGCTATCACTACCAAACTGGGCTCAACATCAAATAAAAGTAGATTCCCATGAACAGAAGTTTTCTTGAAGCTCTATGTTAAACAGACACAGATTTAACAGACACAGGCTGTTTGTCTTGCATATCATGGGGCATAAGGCTTTTGCTGCAATATCCATTTTATATACAGCCTGTTATTTGTTCCCATAGCATACATACAATGTTTAATGACAAAGAGATTAAATTATTGCACTATTCACAAATCAATTTTCACTGATTATTTCTGTTAACATATTGCTTTTACTTCTCTAATTTTTATAGCGACCATTTTATAACTGAATTCTTCTATCAACAAAAATTGATCTTCCTGAAAAAATAAGTGGATTTTGTCCCCCACGCAAAAAGAATGTCACCTTATTTAAGGTCTTCATTATTTGCAAGACTAGGTTCTTAAACTTGACCTGATTTGACCTTCATCTTAGTGTATAAAAAAAAAAACCTGACTCCAGAAAACAGAATTAGCTAGCTCCAACACACCTCCCCCTTACCTTAATCCAAGCAACTGCCAATAAACAATTTAAGGCGCAGCTGTGATAAGATGTGAACACAAACTATGCGTTTACTTCACATTTCTTCACTCATGCTACAGAGATAAGTGATGAAAAACCAAAAAACTAAGTAGAACTTCTGGTCCTACTGGTATCAAAAGGACAAGAAAGGGAAACCTTTCTAGTACCAAGGCAGGCATACTGTATATGCAATTGGACTGTCAACATTACAGAAGGAAAGCCAAGCCACTGAAGAATTCTCTACTTTAAAAAGCAAAGAAAACAACCAGAAAAACATATTCCTGTGTGACAACCACTGATACCAAAAGCCCATACAAGAGATAACAGCACTATTGAGAATTCTCTCATGAATGTTTGCTAGGAGTGACACTGCAATTAGAGCACTGCTTCAGCAATACCTCTCCTTAGTTTCCCTGTACATACTGTTTAAATTCCCAAGCCTCCTCTCTGCAGCACAGCACAGCACAGCCACAATGCCTCAAACTAAAAGAGTGGATGAATGAAACAAAGCCCAGGAACAACAGAGCAGAGACTGCATTTACACAAGGAAGGTCCCACAAGCGCACACAACTGCTGCAACAGCAACTTTACCACAAACATGAAGCAAGGCCCTTTAAAATTGCAGACTCCAAGTCACCTTGAGGCAAGAAGGAAACCTTTCCTCCCCCTTGCTGCTACCACCCACACCAAACTCAGATGCAGGCTGCAGAAAATGGATGTCAACAGAAACAACCTACCTGCACATACACCATCCCTTCCCACGCTGCTGCTGGAGGGAGCTCTTTCCCCAAGAGCTTACTGCCGGCTGGAGACTGCCCTATATGGTCCTGAGGGGAAGGCTCTGGGCCTGGGGGAGGGTAGGCTCAGCTGCTGCCCATCAGGGTCCAGGTGTTGCCCTTGATGATGATGGGCAGCACTATCATGGTTGCCAACAAGTGGGGGCCCGTGCCAGGCCTTTGATCTCTATTGTGGCTGACAAAGGGAGATGGTCTGGGCACCTGGGAGGTTGTGATGGGGAAATACAGAGCATAGAATTAGGCCATTTGCCTGAAGTGTCTAAACATGAAGCGTCTACAGGGACCAGCTGCGCTACCAGGTTCCTAAATGTGCAACCCACTGGGAATGCCCAGGACAGGCTTTGGAAGAAGCTGCTTGCTCTGCCAGCCTTTGGGATGTATCTGTGCACATTACCTAGCTGGGGATGTGTCACCAAAGGGATGGCAGTAGGGCTCTGCCTGAGCAGGCTCGCTTATTCTTCAGAGACTGTGTAAAACAGATACTGGGAATGTTTCTGCCCTTGACTGGCCACAGGGGTTTGGATTTTTTTAAAGGCAATTCCAAAGCCTAATGCCTTCTGTACTAAAATGTTTAAATGCTCCATCACTGCCTGTGCTCCTCCTGCAGCTTTTGCTGGTTTTACTGCTCTTCAGCTAGCTGTTATGTACTGGTCAGCTAAGACAAAGCTAACAAGTAGGCTTTTTCACAAGGGCAGTTCAGATAATAAACAGCAAAAGAAGAAATTGTGCAGAAATCTATGGGTATAGTGAGCTGTTAAAAGTTTTCAGAGCATTTTTTGATTTATGCAGACAAAGAATTCCACCTTCTGAAGTCATGCCTACAGGGTTGGGGTGTTTTGTATGGTGTGATCAATCTTTTAAGTTGCACCAATTCTTAATTAAGTACGTAAAGAGTCTGCACTGCCTGGCAGCTCTGTCCTGCTGTGACTTTAAAAAGTACCAATTCACAATTTTGTGAGCACTGCAAAGAATTCAGAATGTTTCTGCTTCTAATAGTCAGCATCTGTCTAGAAAACATATCAATCATATGATCACAAACAGCTGTTGCATTAGACTTTTAATCAGCCATGATTTTCAAAAGAGAAAAAGAATGTTGGAAGGGATGATGGAAAGTTACCGCAGAGAATGCCCTACTTGAGAACTTCAAAATCCAATTTTGGGGAGACAGAACTTTACTAAGCACTGTAAAAACTCTTCATGGATAACATATTATATTACAGACAGTATATCTATCAGATAGAAATAAAATACTCTGACAGAATTCATGCACAAGGATAGTGTAAACGGTGCTCTGGGCAGTTATTTTGTCATTAAGTATAAAAGATACGTATCACTAGTTTGCACAGATTGAAAAGGATAAAGCTGCTGCCCAACAGTCTATTTTCTCTTTAAGTTTCATAAATCCCATTAATGAAGGGTTATGAAGCCTTATCGGATGTGCAATGTATCCCTTTGCTTAGAAAATAATGTCCAAAAATGGCCAATTTCTCCCCTCTGTAACATTAGTGTAAATCTGCATTAGCTGTGTTGGGTTCAGGAGACATTACAGGGTAGCTCCTGACTCATTTTTAACAGAACATGCCAATTTGAAATAGTAATATGACTACTCCATGTTATCCATCTGCCATAAAACCACAAGATTGAATAAAAGAAAGACTACTTCTAGAATTGCTTTGTTTTTTAAGAAGTCACAAACTCCTGACATTCGAGTATTATAAATAGCTTCATAAAGTACTAGAAGGGATGTATCATAAAAATCTTTCTAAAATACTTTTGAGTCCAGAGCCAAACTGAGGACCATTTTAAACTTTTCATAATAAATATTGCATATAATGAGTCAACAGGTAAAATATGCATCCTTGATACCTGTCATGATGGTTGTCATCAAAAGTTTTACCTTTTCTCCTCAACCCTTACTTAAAACTCAGAGAGAACTTCAGGTGAAAAAAAAAAATGAATATTACTGAATTTAAAAACAACAACAAAAAAAACCAAACAAAGATGAAACAAATGAATATTTTGTTAACAAGATACCTAAAAGTTAATAAATTTGAAAGTCATGCTTAATTCCTGCTTCTGTTCTGCAAAGCAGCCCCAATGAAATAAAAGCACAATATTCTCAGGCATTGATCAATCACATTCCGGAAATAAAATCCTATCATCACTTTGGCTCCGTTACAGTAAGAAAGTGATCTATGAATGAAAAATAATGAAGCACTCAGAAAAATAATAGGAGATTTTGTGTGTATTTTCCAGGTGCAGTTAGCATTATTCTAAAGTGCATCAAAAGAAAAGCAAATACAGGAAGATGGGAATTGCCATATCAAAACTAGATCCCGAGATCCACTGTTACAGACAAAAGCTTAACAGCGTAAGCAAAAAAAATCGGCACTAGAAAAGCATGAGATGATCTTTCTCAAATCCCAGTTCTTTTTCTTAAATCAAATCACTTGATTTGAACTCCATCATGTCTGGAAGTCATTTATGTTTTCCCTGCAAACGGGCATTACTTTGCACATGTATCCCAACTGACCTCTACATTTGCTCACAGTTCCCTGTTCCTCCTGACACTAAAGTCTCCATATTCAGCAAGAAATTAGGAATGCTTTTTTAGCTGTTAGTACTCACTAATAGTCATCTTGGAAATTTGTTACACCTGGGTTGCCAACACTATGAAACACATGTCTCTGACAGACTCTTAATTTAGGTGTGCTCTCAAGAAAAGCATGTTCCAACAGCTCCACAGTTCCTGCCTGCCCACATTAACCATATGAATCAGCACTCCTGTTAACATGTCTCCCCATTAGTGTTGCTTCTCATAAGTGTTTGGGTTTTTCTTCTTTTTTTAACACAGAATGTGTGCAGCCCATTTTTTATTTTTTTTTTTTGCACAGAAAGACATTATCTACTTTCTGAGCTACCTAAATCTTGATCTGGATTTCTCCCGAGATTGCTGGCTGAGATATTCAGTCTTGAAGTTTTATTCCATTAACTGCATTGAAACAGACATGTAAATTTAATGGATAGCTCTGAAAGTCATAATTACTATTCTGTACTCACTCTGTCAAACTGGTGCAGCATCTCGTACTCATGTAATTTCTAGTACAGCAGCAGCTGCGTGGCATGTATAGCTATACAGAATTCTCACCTATGAAACACAGACTTTGTTGTAGGGTCAAAATATAACTGGACAATGTGAAAGATATGGGCAGGGATTATCTTACCAGTGCAACATCTCTTTACTGATCCCATCAGTTATAGGTATGTGTATATAGAACAATTCCACTTACTCACATTTACATCCCACTTCCTCTTTGATTCCCATAAAGTAAGGCCACTTGACACTTTCTTTTTAAGGTAACTTTGCAGTCTTTCAATGTTTTTTTTTTATCTCTCAGTAACTTACCACAATTTCAAAGTATTATATTCCCCACTTTCCAATAGCTTGTGTGTCTTTTTCTACAGAGTAACTTCACAATCACAGAAGAGGAAGGAGCTAAGCCTCCATCAATGTTCCCTGGTGGGTATACATCTCCCCAACTTAGTCTTCTTTCCTCGAAGCTGGGATTACAGTGCCTGGCAATAACAGCTCTGATCCAACAGAAGCCCATTAGATGGAAGTCTCACATTACCTGGAAAGTCTTAACATCAGATTATGTTCCCAAATTCTTTTTCCTGGAAGCTAATGCATGTGAGTTTGTATGCTTAACTATTACTTAGCTTTTTAGACTTCAGAAATAAAATACAGACATACTGTTTGCGAAGCATTTTTTTAAAGGATTCTACTAATGTAAAATCTAATTATTATAGATTAGTGAGAGTACAAATCAAACTTAGAGATCTCCACTTTGATACCTCAATACACATCTATGTGTTTCTATCTTAATTTCCATTCTTAATATTTGTACATGCATATGAGAAAAGTTACTTTATTACAACTTCACCTTTTTTGATGAATTCATAAAGGCTTTTCAAGAAGCATACTCAGAATTCTCTTGAAGCTGTATCAAAGAAGAAAAGCATAGGAGCAAAACTATTTGTTTTGGATACAGCCTTGTGCACATTTCTTTGAGGCAACCGATCTAATAAACAGTATGATCTGGCACCCATTTAAATCAGTATAATTTTAGCACTGACAACACTTCCATATTGCTCCAATAAGTTCACCCAGGTACTGGGCTCTCAAGGTGCTCTGTCTTTGCAGTCTGCCCAGGCAAAGCTGTCCTGCCTTTCAGCCAGGCTAATTAATTCTAACGAGACTGCTGGAATAACATTGCTACGCTGCATCTGATTCACAGCTCTAAGATCACTAGTTCAGTATTAGCTGAGGAGCTCCTTAGCTGCCACTCAGATACTGCATTTCAGTGAACATTCATTGTGCATAGAATCTCAATAACATTCAAGCTTTTGACAGTTTTGCCCTAGTTATATTGGAGATAAAACAAACTGCAAACCAATGTGTCAGTCATCACTTCCAGTTTCCTTTGAAAGAGTTAATTCCAGGTACAGCCAGGAGGCCATGAAAGATTTGGCACCTAATACCATGTTCTCCTCATCCAAGGCAAAAAAGATTAAGTAAGACTCCCCTTTATTTTTGCATAAAAACCAGTGTCTATTTGCTTTAGTAATATATTCTCATTATTTTATTTTTTTTTTTATTATTTGGGGGTAAAAGTTGGTGAAATTTAGTTCTCATAAAAATGAGAGATTAATCCTGGACAGAGAAAGGTTTGGTGCAAGCAGACCCTGTGTAAACTCCCACGTCTGTGTCAATGCACCTCAGTCAGGAGAGGCAGTGAAACATGGCTGCTGTCCCGGTACTGGACCTTTTCTGATGGGGAGAGTGCCAGATCTGCTGAAAAGCTCAGTGGTTTTCTTGATTACAAATAGGTTTCAAGCCCACCAGAATGTCACATTTAATTACTCTTCCCTGTTGCTTAACTATGACACTGTAACAAGTACTTGTGTGTCCTCCAACTACGCTCATGTAATTGTCCCTATCCAAAAATAAACCATGAAGTAACAGAAGTTGTATCTGTGAGGATGGTTTGTGAATTATTTTTTTAATGACATGCCAAATTTTAATCTAGTGGACTGAACAGAAGCCACATCTAAGAGCAAATTCATGTTGCCTCTTGCTTTGATCTTTTACATGCGCAAGAAAGAATCCCAAGAAACAACTGATGCACAGGAAGAGAGCAGTGAAAAAAGAAACAGGCATAAGACTGAAAAACAGTATAACCAGGTCAATAGGAATTTCCCACTTGCTGTTCAAATTGCATGCCTGTTTGCCAAGGAATCAAGGCTAACCATGTACAGTTTCCCCAATACATATTGCTGGCAAGGATCTTATCACTGAACCAAATTACCAGCAAAGCATATTCTTAGCTTGCCATTGGCTGAGGACCAATTTACCAGTGGGCTCCAGGTAAAACGTAAAATAGATAACAGGTAACAGTTTATTATCTGTACTTTTATTTTTCCTTAAAGAAGGAGAATGTGAAAGTTGATAGAACCCACCAAAAAACATACCCTGTGCTGTTCTCCCCTTACAGGGCAGCAGAATCCAAGACTGAATTGTTTCAAGGCACAGTAGTGTGCCAAATGCACATTTTTATGTAGATGACCTCTGTTTTCCCCTTGGTTTGAGGGAGAAAATAAAGAGCTTATTACAGAAGGGAAACTTTCTGCATACAAGCAGTGTTTGTGAGAGTCAGTATCTCTGGTACTGAAGGGCAAAGAAAAAAAACATTCAATGTAATCTATTCATACTTGCTTTTCTTATTTAGGCCTCAGCTTACTGCACAGCAAAATCATTGGAAATAATCCCACTAATTTCAGCTGATATAAGACAGAGTCCTGGCTCAGAAGAATGGTGTGATCATATTGACATCACTGGACACTCTTAAACGACATTGCAAAAGCAGTTTGTCCATTGGAACTGCTTTTCCCATGATCATAACGTGCTTTGTGGAGAAAAAAGAGAAAAAACCCACAGTGGGAAAACTTGGGGAGGGCTATATAACTCAGGGAAATGCTTACACATTTTCCTATTGGGTCAAAAATTTTGTTTTTCAAGAGAATATGAAATGCATCGGGCTTAAAAAGCTCTTGGCTTATATAATAGTTGCCAAAGGGCAGCCTATTCATTAGCCAAGACATAAAAGTAAAAAGGCTGCTCCAAGGCCTTGAGGCAGCACAGTTTCTTGAGCTGTGCTTCATAACAGATGCCCTCCAAAGTCTGATTAACGTCATCGAAAATGCTCTTTAACAGAGGACTAAGATGACACACTTACTGTCACAGCATCCCCCCTTCGGACAGAAAAAGACATCCTCAGTTTCCAGAGCTTTCCTTTCTACTGTTGAACTCTAACACACTGGGCTCATCCTTTACCTCAAAGTAATCACAGCAGGAAAATTTCCTCTTTTCTTCTTTAATATAAACTTCTGCTTTCCTTAGTCCTTGATAAACAATGGATGCTCGGATATTTGTTATAACATGTACTGCTGGTCCTGCATAGTTCAGTCCTCTGTGAGGAAGCTGCTTTCAGCTTTTGAGGAACAGGGGCAGCCTTATGTAATGTGTGCTTCAGTTTTACATGAGAACAAGAAGGGAGCCAGTACTAGGAAGCAAAGGGAGTGAATGTGTTCCTTCCTATCACGATTTTATTTATTTGCCATAGAAATGATCAGTGCACCCTTAAATGCTGCTATATAATTATATAATTAGCTAAAATAAAACTTCCTCATTAAATCTAGTGTGCCCTTTTCCAATTTAGGAGTCCAGCAGAACAGCTGGGCACCTGCATTTATTTGTTGCATACAGCCCACTTCTCTGCTTCGGAGGCATACCCAGTCCTAGCTTCTGGGCTGGTTTGCTCATGCTACCTTTTAACAGCCCTTTATAAGCTATCTCTGCCTGTGAACCACTACAGAGGAGCCATCAGCACACAGTTGTAGCTGTTCAGAGCAGTTACCATCACAGGGTCACTCGTTTGTGTTTGTGATATCTCTCAGCCAAGAGTGTCAGGTTGCAGGGGAAAGTACTGGCTGGGATGTCTACTGAAGATCAAGCCCTTGCCAAGGAAACCTGAATAAACCTTATAAAAATATTCTCTTCTTCCTATTTATCTTAGATTTTTGAAGTTAAAACTATTTAATTTATCAGAGTTAATAAGTATTTACCTTGGATGCTGTTGCACTTGATGGTTTTGAGCAAAGAAATGACTAATTCATAATGACAGTTGGATGAAAAAAATTGCAGCACCAGGAATTAAGCTAAACAAACTCTTGATTTATTTATATTTTTAGCTACAAGCAAAAGCTTGAAGTGAAGTAATAGAGTGTTAGATGCAATTTAAAAATATATGCAATGCAGAAAGCAATGAAAGCAAGAGAAAATTCCACAAGTATAAGGGAAAACATACCCACCTGCTCCATCCTGACACTTTGTAGGAGGAAAGAGAGAAGAGATTGAAACGGCTGTTGAATAGCATTTGTTCAATGACTTCTGAGCATTTCTTTATAAAACGAGCATACGAGTGTGGGGCCATTTCAGTTCAAGCTGCTCTACTCCTTCTCCAACAGTGCCTCCTCCTCGAAGCATCCTGTCATGCACCACTGCTGGCTTCATGTCTGCTTTTTGGCTTTGTGAAGCTCCTCACTACAAAGAGGAGCCTACAGGAAGGCTATGGAATGCATTCACCAAAGAAGACACTTGCAAGTACACAAAACCTAGTCAATTGGCCATGATATTCTTGAAACCAATCTACATTTATTTTGTCTAGTTGCATATACATCAAGCAGTTCAATTCGCAGAGTGCTGCTATTGCTCTAACACTGAATCAGCCTTTTCCCATATAAACAGGACTGAGACCACCATTTTACACAAATCATCAGTTCATAATCACACCTGTTACTTATGCATTAGACTAAAACAGTGGCCCAGACTTCCAGATCTTTAAAACTCAAAATAGCTAAGACAAAAAAATGACTGTAACCAAAACTTAAGTACCTATTTGTACTGTAGCCTATTATGAGTTGTGAAGATGCCTGGATACATACATCTGTTGGAACAAGGAACCTTTTCCTCCTTCTTTGGGTGAAGATGAGAAAAAAGGAGTAACTGGCATCCTAACTCATTTGTTAAACACAAAAAAGAGAGAGACAGGTCTCTCAGAAAACAATAGCAATTAACACAGCACTTTATACAGCTTTTTCCTGCAACAAGAAATCACAAAATGATATGTAGTGGTTGTCAGTACATTTCTGTGCAGCAGTACACAGTTCACGACTTCAAGAAGTACTGAATTAGGTGTTCAAAATTAGCAAGATTGCAGCTGTGACTCTTACAAAACACTGTCAGAAAGCTATTTCTACAAGATGGAAATGTTGAGAACAAGATATCTGGTTTGTGGGTATTTCTTTTCTATGTTGTCTGTGATGAACTTTCAAAATAAAACCTCAGCTGACCAGATGATAGGGGAATACACTTAGGATGCAGAAGATGAAGATGTAGCTCACAAAGTAGAAATGGGACTTGAATGATACTATGTATGACCATTCAATCTGTAAGTCAATGGACTCATCTAACTTGCTTTTCTCTCAGCTTTATATATTTAACTCCAAATTCTGCACAGACTACCATAAACTAATACTACTTAGCAATAAAGTTTCCAGTTTTAGTCTATATATTCAGGTGATGCTCAGCCTGTGGCATTGATTTTATCGGGGTCAATGGTTTTCCTATCATCTAAACATATATGATCTAAAATATTAACAGTCTTCAGAAATAATAAAACCCATGGAATGATGCACTATGATACAACAGCTGAGCTGGTGAGATGCCATGCTGACATATCCTAACTTACCAAGCTGGTATGAGGTTTTCAGGATTCAGGACGTCACTCAGTAACTGAAGCAAGCGCTACGAAAGGAAAAGTCAGAGACTTTGACTAATTGGACTGTGGAGATTTGAGTAGGGCTACCTGCAAAGCAGGGGAAGCTACGAGTCTTTTCTACCCTGCATGGCCACAGAAAGAGTTTTTCCATTGGGACTGGAGTGGGACAAGGCATTATTTGATAGTGGAAATGCCTTGCTCTTCTGGGGAGGAGACATAACTCTTCATGGAATAATTTATTAATGCCATTTAAAAAATTGAATTCCTGTTCCATGAGAATTTTATTAATGATAAATCAATACATGAAGTCAGAATTTCATTTTATTGCTGAATAGAAATTATATTAAGAAAGCAATATAGAAAAAGGAAACACTTAATGGTACTGAACTGCTCTTGTCTTGAAGTGGTTTCAATGACATAATGATATATTAAAAATAATATATTTAAATATTTCAGAAAAGACCAGGAGTAAAAGAAAGTACAGTGCTAAAATTAGAACAAGATACTGTTAGTCTCAATTTGACATATTAACATTAGTAAAATAGGATGAAAATGATTCATTATTTCCTTCTTAAAAAAAAATAGAAATTGACATTTAAAAAAAAATTCACAAAATAAAATAAAAATATTCACCAAAATAAAAATTCACCAAATGTAGACATTTGGCTGAAACTCTACCTTCCAGTGGTAACTTTCTATTATCTATTATCCTTTTTTTTACCACTTTTCTGTGTTGAAAAACATGCACATTGACTTCTATTGCAACATGAGGAGATGACAATTTTTTAGCAGCCACTGATGCCAGCACAGATTAACTTCCTGCATGCATGCAGCCTCCTGTATCTCATCTGCAGCTTTTCTTTGCAAATTCAGTTTGGAAAATCATTCATATAAAGGCCGTCAGCCCCCCAGTCCAATATTGTCTCAGTGCTGCATTGCCCCACTAAAAAGTTAGCACAGGCCACCACATCATCGCTCTTTCTTTTATTTTAATTTTTTTTTTTTTTAGCTGAGCAGCTGCCAAGTGAACAACTCATTGGTTTCTGGGAATGTAACCTCACACATAAGGCTACGAATGACACACAGGCGAACTCACCCTCTCACTCTGAACTAGTGTTTGGTCTTGGACAGACACAATCTCTGCAGTGCTGTATAAACAAATATTACCTTCGTTACCTCGAATGGCTCCACGTTACTGAAATGGAGAGAGCTGAACACATTGCTGTAGTGCTCTGGAGAGCAAATGCATTTGCAGAGTTTCAGCACAGCCTGGCGGGTAAGCTGTGAAAGTACAGCAGGTCCAGTACAAGGAATCTCTCGAGTATTGCTGGGTCTTTGCTAACTGCCAGGCTATCATGAAGTTTCGACTCCAAACCCGAAAATTTGAATGCTGAGTGCTAAAATTGGTCCAAAGTAAACTTCATTTTTACTTTCATTCTGTATGTTAGACAGTCGTGACTACATTAGTACTGCCAGCCACAGAAGTGTGCAGCTGTGGGATTCAAGGGACAGCCCAGCTGTAAGCAGTTATATGCCTATTCCTCTGAATAAGTCATAAGGATATATTCTGTTAATTTAAAAAAATCAGTAACATTTTGCATTGCTCATTCTGACAATCATGAGTTTAAGGACACAACTACTTAATAAACCCCTGCTTTTCACTGTTAAAACAACAAGACTAATAATTTACAATAACCTGTACTAAGTATCCTTCCTAAATAATCATTTTTGTCCCTAGAAAGGAGGTCTTTTAGTCTAAACTTGCTTAGTAGTTTTGTAGTCATCATCTTTCTTCAATTTGCATTGAAAAGAGAGATTGACTTGTAAAGCTTTTGTATAAAACTTTATTTCTATGTTCCTATACCTTAAAACTTATTTGATTTTGTTCTTCCAAAACCTCTTTTTTTTTTTTTTTATGAAGTAGAGGTGATGCATATAGGGGTGTGCTGTAACAGAAACTTTCCTTTTCCTCTGTTTCGGTTTTCCCTAGTCTAAAACACAGCACACTGGTTCTTGGCAAACAGTTGCTTTATGTATGGAAAAAATAGCTGCGGTACAGCAGTGTAAACCCCTCAGGGAATTTCTGATACTCTTTTAGAGGCCATCTGGAGAGTGTACAATGTGAAAAAAATGGGCTTTTACAAATGCAACATTCCATGTCAAAGAGGTAAGTTTGCTACTGGAGAGTTTTTCTGAGGAATGCAAAATAAAGGATAGAATTTCCAACTTAATGAGACACCTGTCTTTACTCACTGTTCTTTCTTACTTCCTTTGCCATCTTACACAAACAGCCAATGATGTTCATATATACTTCCCTTTGCAGCTCCTTCCTACCTTCAATAATCACTACCCAGCTCTGCTTGTGCCTCTCATGCGAGATCTAACTTAAGTTTCCTGTTTTGAAACAAAGCTTGAGCCCCACTGTTTGCTCCACTCCTGCAGCAAACATCCCCCCGCAGCTGATGTTGTAATGGGGGCAGTGACAGGTGGAGCAGAAACTCGTTGATGCCAGGGGCTGCGAGCTCCCACGGCATCTTCCAGCTTAGAAGTGGAGAGGGGTGAGTTCACAGACACTGGCTGCATGTAAGAGTGGGAAAAGGAGCAGGCACAAATGCAGCAATGGAACCTGGGGTGTGGGAAAGAAATGGTGCTTTTGTCATCTCCTTGAATGGCACCCCTGACCACCATGGCTCAATGCACTGGCCGTTTTGTGACATTTATCTCAAGAACCGCAACATTGCTGATATTCCTAATATGCAATCTCTGAAAAATATTTTGATATATTTACCTTGTTTGTTACAAAGCACAAGAAACATAAAAATCTAAACAAAAGCCAACACAGAGCTCATTCCCCACTGCTGTTACCTGACCAAGCAGAATGCTGTGATCCCTCCTCTCCCCATCTTCCCACACTGGACTCCACTAACACAGCTCTGTCACTTTTCCATAGCCACTTTTCTACCAGCTTCTACCCAGCAAATTGTGGGTGAAATCCACTCTCTTTGGTCACATAAGCCCTTGATTACACTGGTTTGTTGCCTGAAGTCCTCTCCCAGCTGATTTCTTACGTTATTTTTATCCTGGAGTTCAGATTATAAAACACTTCAGAATAACACCTACCTCTGAACTGGAAGCAGCAGTTAGCAGTCTTTGTGCAGTTTAGCTCTACTTGAGAAAATAAACATTCTACATCTTACTTTTCATATTTGTTTCTCAGCTTTCAGGTTATGCCAAGTCTCCAACCTGCCACAATTTTGTTCTTGCCTTAACAGAGCCAGAGCAGTTTCCTAGCAGATCTTGTTAGCTTGGGCTTCACGCCTCACCTGTAATACGCTTCACTGTGCTCCTGGGAGACATCAAGCCTGCAAGTGAATAAGCCAAGTGACCTCAGAGCATCCAGTGTAATGACCTTCCTCTACAATCTCTGTGTCACCACCTTGTGGATTTTTGAAATTCAAATGGCAAAAGAGAAGGAAAAATCCCATCCCTGGTACACACATAGGGATGTATGTACATGGGAACATAGAAAGTTCCTACAAACATTCAGAACTTCTAAGCTGTGTTAAGACTAGCTGCATCAATTGTCACACTGGGATTTAATGAGATTTAATTGCACAAAGTGTTACTTAATTTGAAAATAAATAAACGCCAAGAACTCAGTATGTCCCATTGTGACTATAAGGAACTTTACTCCAGGAGCGGCTTACCTAAGCATGCAAGTGCAATTTTAATGTAAGGCTCTGTTTCTCTGATTAGGCTAATAACGAAGACAAGTGTGAGACAAAGTTTAACATAGTTCAGGGTTTTTCTTTCAAAACACATGCACAAATCAAGTGTTAATATGGCACACATTACATAATAAAATTAAAAAAAACAGTGAAAAGAACATTAAAATCATTCTAGGAAACAATTCCAGCAAAACAAAATCCTCCCGAAGTTTTGCAGCCCGGGTGCTGCAGCACCTAAAAATCTGCAGAAACATTTTTCAAGGAACTGAAATATATGAGTGCCCTCAGGTTTAACACAGCATGAGAATTTGGGCCTATTTTTTTATTTGGGAAACTCCTGCTGTTATTCCTAAAAGCGTGGCTTAGTCTCTGCCTTCACAATTTTACAACAGGTAGCTGCATTCACCTCTTTATTTTGAACTACAGAGGCTTTACAGTGGCAAAATTTTACAGTAAAAAAATACATGAATGTTTTTCAGTCATCAGGTAAGCACCACTGGGTCAATCTGCATCCAAGGTGTGATCTTCAAAGGTATGCTAAAGCTGCAATTTTGACATGTTCCTCTAAAAACAGCAACAAGATTTGTGCCTATAGTTGTTCTAGATTATCTTCACATTAAGTTTAAGAACTTTTTCTCTGCTGGTGACCCCCCCAACTTCGTTAGTTTATCACCTAATACAGCTTCAGTGGAAAAGGCAGTTCAGCTCACAGCCAAGGAGAATCCTACTGCCTTTGTGGCCCTTTGCTGCCACTTAAGTAAGACTGACAGGAAGCACTTGTCTGAGCTGATAGCTGTGAATTAAATCTTTGATCTAGAGTAGCAGCAAAATTCAGCCAATGTTTTACCAAGTGTGACTGTGCATGTCACAGTCACATGTTTGCATGGCTCTCTAAGTATTTTCTATTATGTTTTTTAAGGAGAGATTAGGAATATGCAGTGATAAACTAGAAGCACTTAATCTGCTGAGTGAAAGTTCCTTTAATGACTTCAAGCAAAAGAAAAATGAAGTTTCCTTCCTCTGTAATGAAAGAAACATCACACTTACCTGGATTCACACAGAGTTTTTTAAGAATTAAACTATGTTTTCCTATTGAAATTTGTAAATTTTATCCATGTATGGGACAGCACAAGATTTTGTGCATCTAGAAGAAAATTATCAGTTTGCAGAATACAATAGAACAAAACAATTTCCACCTTGTCAACTATTACCTTTTTTATTTGTTCTAAAAACAGTAGGCTAAAATCCAGCAAGAAATAGTGAAAATATCACCACTGTAACATAGAAAACCTCATAATGAAAAACTAACAACAAAAAAAAAAAATCTTGTACCAATTAAAATCTACAAGGTTTGGAGGAAAAGCACCCAAGTATTTTCCAATTCTGAAAACAGGTCATATGCATCCATGGAGGGAGTCCCTTCAAGTGACAGTAAGCATAAGAAACATGTGCAAGCACGCTGTATTATAAGCCATAAGAATAAAGATGAGGTGTTTTCTATCAGAATGATTACAATGATTCAAGTGCCAATCTCCAAAATCTTCGAGTCTAACGTTGAAATTTCTGATTAATATATGTGGAGCAACAAGGACACCTTGAGGCAATTTAGAAAAATGCAAGAAATTTCTATTCCACATTGAAATGGGAGGATTTACAGATTCTCCATCAGCTTGAATTCCTTGGAAGTGCCACATGCTGTAAATGATTAGCTCTTCAGACTATTTGGCAAAGTTCCACAAGTTGCACAGAGTATTATGAAAGCAGTTCTTGGTTAGGACTCCTGAAATGCTAGAATATGTGCTTCCCAATTAGGTTAATTTACTTACTAATACTGTTGAAGACAAACCTGTTGTTGCAACATGCTCATCTTGTTCTGAATTGTTTTTCTCCTTGTTACAGAAGTCAAAAAAATTCCTTCCCACTGCTCAGCATAGTATTACACTGTACATATTTTGAAAAGAAAAAGTATAAAAGCAGTGAAAAGGTTTCTGAAGAAGTATTAAATGCAAATCTACACAAAACTTAAATTTTCACAGTTCGTCATCACTGTCACCAAGTTTCAAGTAATCCTTTAAATTTTTACCTTTGAAAAACTGATATAACAGTTTTCATTTAAAAAAAAAAAAGTGGAAAGAAGAAGAAGAAATCTTGTACTTCTTCTTTTGCTTAAATCTTTTTGCACATGAAAAAGCTTTTGTTTTGGGGTTTCTTTTTCATAGCTTCTAAGTTACAACTGGAGCTGAGGGGCCATTTGCAGAGTTTTCTGCTCCCTTAGTGCTACCTGCAGCCTTAGATTCATCACATACTTCAGAAGCCTGATTTTCCTCTGGTGCTGGTGGGATAAGATCAATAGTGATCAAATCGGTTTCCTGATCTGTTTCTTCTACTTCATTGCAAAATTCAACTTTATCTTCCTGTTGGCTGTTCTTTATTTGTCCATTCTGTGCAGGGTAGGAGCTGGCAATGGTGTCATAAAGAAATTGGTAATGTTCCTGAAATGTAAAGAAAAAAATTTAGTACAAATGGAATGCTCAGAGCCCAAGAATAAACCCATTCTTTCCCTGTTTTCTTAAATTTTATAAATGTAACATGGAGTTGAATATGAATATTGCACATGAAGCCAGCTCCACAGGTTTTGGTGTACAGTACCGCTTCTATGTTTTATTTGGATTTCATGCCATGCTGTTTTTGGCTGGTGTGGAGTTAATTTTCATCAGAGCAGCTAGTATGGGGCTATGTTTTGTGATGAAAACAGTGCTGATAACATAGGAGCATTTTCCTTATTGCTGAGCAGTGCTTACACAGAGTCAAAGGCCTCTTCTGCTTCTCACACCACTCTACCACTGAGTATGCTGGAGGCGAACAAGAAGCTGGGAGAGGGGACAGCCAGGGCAGGTGTCGCCAACTGACCCAAGGGATATTCCATACCCTTTCCATTCTATATGGTGTCATGCTCAGTATATAAAGCTGGGGGAAGAAGAAGGAAGGGGGGTGGACTTTCAGAGTGATGGCATTTTTTTTTCCCAAGTAACCATTATGCTTGACGGAGCCCTGCTTTCCTGGAGTTGGCTGAACCCCTGCCTGCCAATGGGAAGGGATGAATGAATTCCTTACTTTACTTTGCTTGTGTGTGTAGCTTTTGATTAACTATTAAACCGTCTTTATCTCAACGCACAAGTTTTCTCACTTTTACTCTTCTGGTTCTCTTCCCCATCTCAACACAGGAGGAATGAGTGAGCGGATGCGTTGTGCTTACTTGCCAGCTGGGGTTAAGCCATGGCAGTATGCAAAGTCTCTGTAGCTGCTTACAAGTTGTCACTTAACACCTTCTTGGTTCACAAGTACCAAACCCATGTTTTTTAGAGTACCCAAATTGTAAACAACACGTATTGTAACACCTAAGTCTGGATTGTTAGTAAATGCACAGTGTATGCCACAGAGACAAAATTTGTCTGGAGTGACCTAAACAAAACAAGTTGGTGGCTGCTAGCCTGTGAAACAGAGCTAGCACCTTACCTGCAGGAGTTAAGGGACACTGTGCACGTCCATCCCTGAAGCAATTGCAGAAACATCAATTTATGCAATTTGTAATTTTATAAGATGTTCCCTTCTTCCACAGTGCCATAGAACTGCAGCTCTGGATATCTCAGAGACTCCTTCCTTCTTATCGTTAACAGCCAGTTCCCAAATAGTGGTGAGTGGCTGTGAATGTTCTCATTAGAAGTAGTGTTCCCAATGAGAAAGGCTACAAGGATGTTAGTGTGATAAGTAATCCCATTTTTTTTTTCTGGCAATTCATACGATTTACTTACAAAGGTGGCGACCACCCCCAGCCTGGTGCGACGAAGAGCTTTTACTACTTGGAAAACATCTATTACTTCTTCTGTTTCTGCACTTTCCAAGAGATTCATTAAAGCACAAAATACACCAGTCTGCTGTGATCCATCACTAGAAGATGAGGTAAAATGTACATATGAATTTTAAATGTAAAATCATGAAATCTTCTAACTAAATGTTAGATTTACTTAAAATCTACATAATGAATTACTTTTCCAAAATATATTTTGCTGTACTGAATTTGTTAAAATTAAGAATTTTGTTAATATTAAGAATATACACAAGACAGTTTTTCTAGAGGACACCTGGATCTTATGTGGCCACTTAAGGAGTAAGAGAGAAATCAGAAGCTTTAGATTTACAGTCGCAACAGTTGTTAGCAGGATTAATCTCTGGTTTAGATGGTATTCAAGGCTATTCCTGGAAGTGGTCCTAAAAAAGTGAGCTTATGTACTGGAACAAGATATGAATCTAAAAGATCTGCTGGATCCTCATTAGTGGTATGCTACAAGAGCACTCTGACCTAGTATTTATTCTCAAAATATGTGTACCAGGGAAAAACAGCTAGCTCTGAACACCTACTCCAGCCCACACTTCCCAAAGTGTGCTCTCTTTCCATCACTCCAGTCAGAAAGGGCAAGCTTGAGCAATTCAAGGCTTTGGGGAAAAGGTAGGCATCCCAAAACTGTGGTTGCTATGTATATCCAGAACTCGGAGCTAGGTTAAATAAGTGCTAAATTCAGACCCACCGGCAGTGGACGACAAGTGGGACACTGCGGGTATTCTTCTTGTCCTCAGTGACTGGTCTGACTGTAACTTTTTGTTTAAGGTTGAGAATCATGCTGACTAAATCTTTGGGGTTTTCTGGAACATCAAAGCCACTCCACTTGTGATACTGATATTGATACACCTTCTGTGTTTCTTTCATCTGAAAAACATCAGTAGAGTTGTAGTCAGTGTTCAGGTTAAAATAAAGATTCACGTAGTACATCTATTGAAGCTGATTTACAAAAGAAAAAATATATTCCTGAGGAGCTGCATGGTGATGCAAGTTCTACCTCATAAGCATAAGGTAGGTAGACATTCAAGATTTGCTTATAGTGCAAAAGACAGCTGAACTTCTGAGATTCCACTAGCACCATCTCAGCAATTCATTAAATGGGAAATCTGAGATAATTTATAGCACTTATCATGACTGTCTGCTGGTCTGGAAGAAGAAAAATAATTGCATTTCTTAAAGCAGGAGATAAGTGCAGTGGGAATTGTCCCTTCTGGGTTTTTTTAGGCTAAGTTTGAAATAGGGAAAGAAATTTGAAACTTCCTTTTTGAATTTGCAAAGAAACTTCTACCTTCAGATGTGTAACATCAAATGCACGTATGGTATAGCTAGGACAACAGTTGACATCTGTCATTTGAACCTCTATGCCATCATACGATTGTTTTTCTTCTCCCCAGTATTGTGCACAGAGTTCCTAAAATGGGTAAAAATACAAGTCAGTGCTTACCACCATTCAAAACTCCTTTTATTTCATCCTCCACATGCACTTACAGATGGTATTGACTATAAAGTAGTAGGAGTGTCATTGTATTTTAAAATATACCATCATACACTCTTCCCCTCAAAAAAACCCATTAGAAAGTAAATTAAGAAGGTAAATAATAGAACAAATAATATCAGAAATGCAAATTCCTCATCCTATGAAACAATGAATTGGAGGAAAGGAATGAGAGAGTGTTGTGCAGTATTTTCTTTGCTTATAGAGGACCCTTTATGTGCCACTGTGAAGACAATGCCCTCACCTCATCTCCTTCTTTCAGCTCTGTCAGCATAACAATGACTTTGACTTTTCTTTGGAAGACCATTTGCCAGAAGTCAGAGATAGTTTCCTGCAGTGGTCCCTGTGTTGCAATCATGGATTTCGGACCCCAGTAACCCTATAAAAGAAGTTTTTAATTTTTTTCCTAAACTAATTTTAAATGTGATCATCAAGCAAAGAATTCATAATTTAAATAACAGCCTATGAAATAAACTACTGAACCCTTTTCTTTATAGGGAAAGTATGCCTATCAGGGTAGGCAATGGTTTTACAGGAATTCTATGAGTCAAATGACAACTCCATTAACAGCAGGATCACTTCCAGACTGACAGCAAGGTATACTCATGCTGCAGTGGGTGAGACCTCACCCTGCCATTTTCTGCAAAGCATATTTTTTAAGGGCTAAAACCACTAAGAAATTGAGTTTATACCACACAAAGTTGGAGCACCAGCCAGTTCACACTGAACTACCCAAAAGTAAAAAAAATATATTTACTCTGAATATCATAACTTTGCAGCATTTTAAAGCATTCAGCTTTACCCAATTTACCTAGCAATTCCATTAAAATTAGTTACACCATTCACGATTAATAACTTCTCTTCTTCTTTTGGAGGTATATATGATACCAAAAAATTGATGGCCCCAATTTTCAGTAGTAAAATTTTGTATATGTGAATAACTATACTCATATTTCACTAATAGGGAAAAGAGCAGTATGAAACAACTTGTAGGCAGGTGCGCACTACTGTAAATACCTGTTATCATAAGGCCACTTGGAAAGTTAGTGGTTTTAAACATAACACATATGTGGGGAAAGAAAAAAAAAAAGACATTTTCTGTGTTTAATCTCACTATTTAAGATTGCACAGACTAAGACCATGTAGGGTGAGAAGATTCATCTTATTACTTCAGCAAAATGTAGAAGATTTTGATGATTAAAACTATAAACGGATTTTCCAATTGACTGTCAGAACTTCTTTCCCATTCAGGTAAATCCTATTCTATATGCGAAGGCAAAAGAGTAAGAGCACAAGCGACAATATACTTTTAGCTAAAAGTTTGTGAAATACTTATAGTACATCTTCTAAATACATACAGTTATAAAGGAAGCATTGATGTATTTGCTTGATTCCTCACAGTCACTGTCCTCATCTGAGGAATCATCTGAATCATGTTCACCCTCCTTACTGCATTCATCTTCGTGCTTGATTGGTACTCGGTTAAAGTCATCTGCATGAGACAAAGTGTCACCATCATGCCACGCTGTTGCTAAGGCGTAATGTTAGTGGGGGGCTGTCCCTGCATGTGCAGCAGGGGGAAATATATAGAAAAAGGCTAATCTTTCAAAACAGAGTTCAGAACAAAGGCTGCCTTTTTTGAAATATATACAACCAGTAATGCATATTTTAAAAACCTAATTTCTTTTTTAAATTACTATGAGAAATTCCTAATTTTACAGTGTTGAGAAAAATTAAATAATCAAATACATCTCAATAAGGTAATTTACTGTCCTAATTGTTTTCAAAATTTAGTAGGTTTTCTTACAGAAAATAACAGAGAAAATAAGGGAGAGTTTATGAAAAATACTTACATGGAATTATGTTGGCATTCCTATTTTTGCTTTTATTTTCCTCACGATTCCCGGTGTTCTGTGTCCGCCACCCCTTATAGGAAGGTAATCTCTAAAGAAAAAGTATGTTCCGCATTATGCTTGATTAAAATGGCTCCTGGGATAGTTGTCCCCTCTGGACACCAACATCCAGTCACTTCTTATTTTAATTCTTTGAACTTTGGTTACATCTGTACTATAGTTTAAAAATGCCTGTCATACCATGTACAATGGTACAGGAAATCATGCACATAGATATAAGTAATCATTCTATGCTCCACAGAGAAGCATATGTATTATATCTTTGTTATATATTATACGACAAAGATAACTACCGTTGTTGAAAATACTAACATCAAAAGCAGGAATTAAATTTTCTTACTTTACTTATCTTTTCATGAAGGTAAAGAAAATTTCTGTGCCAGAGAGATAAAACAGCACAACAGTGATAGATGAAGCGTGTGGTATCTCTCTCTCATGACTATTGTGCAAGGCATTTTCTAATGGAAATGGGAGGCAATGGCACCAGAATGCAATGATTACTTACCTGAAACTCTGCCTCCAGCAGAGAAGGATCACTCGGAGGATCTTTTCTTTTCAGATTGTTAAGATAGGAATCCAGTTCTGATAGGCTGACCTCTGTTTCTCCATACTGATTGTATTCCACTAGTGCTTGATGGATAAGGATGTACTGTGACTGGTGTTTCCCATTTGAAGGTTTTAAAAATGATGTTGTTAAACAGTAAATAAAAAAAAACACGATAAAAACAAACAAAAAACCAACAAATTCATACCACTTTTTAAAACCATTATGATAAACTATTATTCCAATGATGGTACTAGTGATAATAATATTAAGCATTAATGTTAAATAAGCATTAAATAAAAATATAAAAAAATCAGACACTTTGGATCTATAAAAAATCCAAATTAGACATTTTGGAGCACATTTAGTGTGTTGGATGAAAAGTGCTCTGCAAATAAATGTAATGACATTCAAGAAATATGCAACTGAGATTTAAAAGATCTGCAAAATGCTTAAATAAGTTAAAAACATGCATTACATAAGTCCATAACTTTTGTTATATTCTCAACTCAGCTGAACATCCCACCTAGACAGTTTTTAGAATTTGAAAAGTAAGTTTAACTATGCAAGCTCAATTTTGCATTTGTGAACTCTGTGGCAAAAGCTGGATTACCAAATCTAAGATCTTCTTGCTTTCCTTTTTTAAAGCCTAAACTTAAAATGTTGAAGCTTATAAAACTAAAAATGTGTTGGAAGTTTTTATCTCCCCATATTTTTCAGAGCTATATTTTCTAAGAACAATTTCAAATGAACTATAGCTGTACCCAAGATTGAGCAGTGCACCTCTAAGAAATACTGATGAAGCCCTAGAGAACAGTTCTAAGTGACGGGAATTCTAGCAAGATACCTCTACTTGAACCATAAGGCATCGCTGCCGACGAAGCTTCACGACATAGCCATAAACATCCACTCTGCCTTCTGCATCCAGCCCTTCCAGCATGGCATCAATTCCTATATATGTCCCGGTGCGCCCAACACCAGCACTGCAAGGCAGAAACAGATCTGGTTATCAAGAAAGTTATCTGGGTGATCAAGTCCCAGTCCCACTCTTGAGAGGTGAAGAGTCAGTGAGGGAGTGAAAGGCAAAAAGTGTAACAACAGGATATTAAGCAACTGAAAATAGTTCTTCCTGTAAATTAAGCGGCAACAGAAACAACGATGAATTTGTATTTTAAGTATTTTTTAATGAAAGTAAGGCAAATACTGCCAATCATGATGATTGTAGCCAGAAAAGCAAAATGTTTATCTGCCTGTTTTCCAGAAGTCCAAAAGTCTGTGTATTCTCAGATTTTATTGATCTGAATATCCTTCAGATCATTCAGAAAACAGGCCTTTTTATGTATCTGTGAGTGCCTCACTCTCAAGTAATCAAGTCACAAAATCTGGGATCAGCCAAATACCTTTGCCAGGTCTTTTCTGAACAGCATCACTTCATTTAACATTAACAACACTTAAAATGTAACATATCTACCTGCAATGAACCACTATTGGGCCACTAAAAAAGTTGCTGAGAGCATTAACTCTGCGTCGAAGTTTGAGAAGGAGATGTGGATCCTCAGGAACTCCATGATCTGGCCAGCTTGTGAACTGAATATGAGTGACATCTCTTCCAGCTGTCCTTTCTCTTCCCTAGACAAAGTGAAGTGTGGGTTTTAGATATATATAAAATTATATATATTATATAGAGAGTATATGCATATGTATGTATATATATACAGAAAGCCAAAATCAAGTGCAGATATACAAAGCAGAAGAAAAATAAGAGCAATGGTCTTCAAATGCTGAAAAAGAAATTTAAGTGAGTTGTAATATTATGATCGCAATGGACTCCAGATTATGACATTTTTCATATTCAATTTTAATTTTAAAATATCCATGAATCAAGGATACAAAGAACAAGCAATTTGTTCAAAGTGTTGCTAAAAATACTTTTTTCTCAGGTTAGCCTATGGTTCTGAATATATCTCCCACTCTATTCATAAACAACTTGGCCAGTGTATAGCCCTGTTTACTTCAAGGGGTACAGGTTGGTAATTTTCTTATGTCTCCTAAAAGTAGCCTGATGAGATTACAATAGATTAATTAATTAATTAATTAATTAAACTGCATCTCAGACTTTTACACACAAATTACAAATTACACACAGAAAAGTAATTGTGATTTCAGATGTCTAAAACAAAGCAATTAACCAGCCTTAACAATTCTACACATAGCCAAATGGCAATTTTAAACATGTTTATAAATGCAATTGAGATTACCTGAATTTGTAATTGTCCCACTGTATAATTATCACTAGGGTAGATAACAGTGCTCTGTGAGTCACATTGATTTTACTTGCAGAAGGTTATTCCGAGATACACATAAACCAGTAAAATTTCTATGTTAAAGCACAGGCTAAATATCTAAGGCAATCACAGTGTATTAAGTTTTCCATGCTTAACAGCATATTAACAGCTTCCTCTTAAATATAGATACCAAAGTAGGAAGAAAAATACATTTTTAAGTTTGGAAATATATGTCTAACTCCTATTTCTTTAAGGAATGACACCATCTAAGAAGTTTCCTCTTGAATTATATGTTGCTTAGGAAAAAACAGCAGAGCATCATCCATTGATAGCTGACTCTTCTCCTAGAAGGATTTCTCAACAATACCTACAGACTCCAAATAGATGCTCCCGTGCCAGTCTTACACTTTTGAATCAACTTACATTTGTGATGTGTAGTTTCTGAATTACATAGTCTGGACACGTTTTACTTTCATTGATCTTCACAATGATGTCCCCATATGTTGCAGAGCCGCCCTCCATTGACGGCCAGTACTGGGCACATTTGTTCTATGAAGAGATGAAGTTAGTTGACCAGCACTATAGCAAAATGGCAGAGAGCTGAGAGCTAGAGGAAAGTCTAATTTAAAACAGATGGCAATTCAGCACAGTTTTTCCAACTTCTCTCAGGTATTTTCTTCTCCCTGAAAAGGCTGTCACTGCTTAGGATGTCAGTGTTAAATATTTCCAAATATCCAAAAATGTAAGTCTCTGGCCTGAAGTTTATGCCCCTGGAATTTAACTTGGAAAATATCATAGGTAAAAGAGTCATGTGCACTACTTGAAAAAGTGAACAGTCATTGCTGCTGTTGCCTGAAGGCTGCAGAAAAGTTTGCAGCTACTTCTATGGCTTCTTTTTGAGTCTTCAGTGAGGGATGTCACTTCTGTCTACCTAAAACATCTGCCTGGGGATGCTGTAAATGTGCATGCTGCCAGTATTTTAATCTCTTAAAGCAGTTAAAACAGCAGTTGCCCTTCTTCCTGCTGTACATAGAATAAGGAACAAAAACAAGCCAGAAACACCCAACCTTTCAGATAAAGGAAGAGCAAAGACAACAGATTAAACAAAAATATATATTCTGTCTAGAATTTACTGAGGGCATTGCCAGGATATCAGAAGATAGTTGACAGGAGAAAAATAAAAACAATACCTTTTATGACAGGTCTATGAGGAGCTATAGTTCTATCTTGAGCCCTTTTCTGGATTTATTAGTTGTAAGTTGGAAGCTCACCCTCTGCTAATCAAAGCTGGGACTAAAGTGACATTTTCTGATAAGACTGGTAATTCCACAAGACAGCACAATATTTTGGCATGCTCTCCAAAATAAGTTCTGCCACAATGAGAGAACAGCAAAGAATGAAAATAATGTACTATGAAGAAAATGTAATTCACCACAGGACAGCAACCCATTCAGTTTTCAGACAAAAGATGGATGGATGGAGGGATGGATGGATGGATGGATGGATGGAAGGATGGATGGATGGATGGATGGATGGATATTTCTCACCCTCTTTCCTTCCTCACAGCGAGTCACCATGACAATAATTGTTGCCTTCTGTTCCCAGATCATTCTCCAGAAATCATCTGTGGTTTCATCCTTAGGGCCTAGTGGGAGGTATTAAAAGGGAGTTTTTCAGAGCACAGCTACGTGAAAAAACACTTGACTTCTTGACATGCATAGTCATTCAGTCTGAAAAGCTAACCAGAGGTCACACAAATAACAGCCACATGCTTGATTTCATTATGACTGTTGCCGTTAGGCTACAACATTTTAGAAGTCTCATATAGATCTTTACTGCATAGCTGAGAAGTCTGAAAACTTATGGTGTAAAATTATACATCATGAGAAGTCTACAATCTGCATAAAATTGCCTAAGCAAAAACTCATTGGCAAACTTTTTCATATTAAATTTCAGAATTTCAGATTTTCAATTTTTCTATAAAATTACTAATTTTTTTTACTGCTCTCTAGCAAAAAATGGTGAATAAAGCATATTCTTTTAAGGTTAAAAAATACCTTGTGCAGCAATGTATTTTCTTGGTTCTTTAAAACCCTGTAACAAAGTACAATGTTATCAACTCTTAGAAAGGAAGTAAAAACAATTTAAAAGATTTGCAAATTTAAAAATAAATTCAATATAAAACAGTGCAATGATACTCAATACATTACAGAGAGGGAAAGAAATCAAACAGAAATCATAGAATCATAGAATAGTCAGTGTTGGAAAGGACCTTAAGATCATCTAGTTCCAACCCGCTTGCATGAAACACACAGGCTACAGAAGTTCTTCAGTAGTGCCTAAGACTTTTTAATCAGAAATCACTCACATCAATATAACTTGCATTGATATAGTCTGATCCTGGGTCCCCTGGGATTTCTGAGAGCTCAACACGGTTATGATCATCTGTTTAAATCATTTAAAAACAATTTAAAAAATTATCTCAAAGCACTGAGAACATAAATATTTATAAAACATACAGAAACTGTAGCAAATACTCACATGGAAGGATATCAATATAACGGTTTTTGTTCTGATTATGGCTTTTCTTGGCCTCCTTTATTGAAAATTTAGTGAAAACTCTAGGAATACTCTGTAAAATACAATGTTTCTTTTCTTGGGTACACATATATTTAAATTTGCTTCTACTTGCAGTCAAATGGAAGAAATTTACTACTACTGAGTCTTGAACATAACATTCTGTTTCATGCATTACTACTTCATATGTTTCATATATCTAAATCAAACAAATTTCTTACCCTTAATATAAATAATATATATTTCCAGAATTATATATTATTTATATCCCCTGTATATTAATTTATGTATGGCTATGCAGTAAGAGAAAGCATTTAAAAAAGTCTAGTAAACAGTACTTTAGAATTAGAAGTATTCAAACTGTATATTTTATACTTTTCCTGAAAAACACCTTCAGGAAAAAAATCACCTTATAATGAGGAGAGCTTGGTAACAAAATTAACTGAAGCCTATTTGATCTTAACAATTAACTCAATTTTCTAGATTTATTTATAAGCAGTGCAAATACTTCAAACATGCTATTGAAAAGAAGTCTTCCAACCAGTTGGCTACGAATCTGTGGTATTTTTTGAGCCAATAACAAACCTGAAATTCATCTAAGAAAAGTCTTCCTTCATCAGCAATCTTCCTCTTGTATGTGTCCAGCAGCTGCTCTGAAGGTATTGGCTCTATGTTCAGAAGTTGCCTATCATCATCTTTAACTGAGTAGATATGTAGAACATTTATCATTACTGACTTTGTAAATTACATCTCCATAAACATGATACTTGAATTGTCAGATAAATTAACAAAAGGGAAAACCTCTTTATTTTAATCAAGCACATTCACTTTTCAAAAAAATGGTGCTGAGCCAGCTGTGAGCAAACAGTCCCTGGGAGCAACTGAACTTGTTCAGTTCTGATGCCTGACTGCAAACAAGTGAGGAGGTCACCTACAGGGACACTTCATTAACAGGGCTTTATGTACAAAGTGGCAATTGCCATATTCAGGTCACAGCAACAGCTCCAACACCCACAACAGTTGCATATCATTGCCTTCTACTTTAATTCTGATCACTTATCATCAGCGGTAAAATCCATTACTGTGCAAACAACCAACAAATGTAACAACATGTATTGCCTGTTTCTTCAAATTTTCTCCAACCTATTCTCTGAGTTGCAATAACATGCAGTATCATCTTTAATGATAAAGCAATGATTGAACAACTTCTAACATCCCTAAGTAGACATTAATACATTTTTCATTTATATTGAAAAGATTTAATTATTTTTAACAACTGTGTGTTCAAGCAAGTGGATTTGAATATCAACACAGTATTAATTCCCATTTAATGTAGTTAATTTCTGTGGGCTTGAATGTCATAAACCATTTTTTTCTTGAAGCTTTCTGATATTGACTGATTCTGCCTTTCTTCAGAAGCTTTGAAAACTTTGGAAAATATTACACATAATGTTTGGTTTCAGTCTTTGAGATTTGAAATCCTTCAAATCCTTCAGAATTTTACAGTAAAAAACAATTGGTGTATGTTTAAATTCTTGCTTTGAAAAGGGTGCACAGGAAAGTTTTCTTGAGCTATTTTTCCTCCAGTTGAGCTGTTATTATGTTGATATCTGTAATCTATGTATACAACCTCGAATTTAAGCAATCCAAAGGTGGCAGCAAGACATGACTAATTTTATTTCCACTTGCTAAATGTGTAAAGATACTCACCTGTAACAAGGTTCACACCTTCAGAAGAACTGCTGTAAAAAGCACAAGTATCTGTAAAAGCTCTGACTAGTAACACATATACATAAGTTAAATAAAAGCAGGTTTGTATGTGAACACCAAGACTGTTTATAATCTGCAGACTGCATTACAGTCTGTGAAACAAGAGTACTACAACTGGGACTTGCAGGCCCTACACATAGGAGGGGGAGAAACAAGGGGACTACATCAAACAGCTTAACCACTTGCATAATTTTGTCCGTATCACCTACAGCAAGTGTGTCTTTAATTTCTTCACTGGAGTAACTGCTCAGACCATCTTTGTTTCTTTTGCTAAATATGTGACAGAAACCTAATACATAAAACATTACAAAATTAATTTTATATGCTACGTAGCCAAGAACAAGCCAGACTTTCTTGGGGAATAGGTGAAGAGGTGGTAAAGGAGTTGGAAGAGATAAGTCCCCAAAGCTCTGCTGTTGCCAGAGGGCTGAGAGGTTCCTGAAAAAAATTGCCCTAGCTCCCCTGTCTCTGCTAGCAGAAAATGCCCTCTCAATACATTGTACCACCTCCTTCCACAGCAATAGCAGCAGTCAGCCTGGCTTTCCAGGGCACAGTTATCAGGGAAGGCAACAACCATTTTTCTATTACCATCCTCTCTTACCTACAGAACTGCCACATCACCTAGATGACTACAATAACCGACACCTCCCTGAGATATTGTTTCTGGTCAATACGCATTTGAAAGAGTTCCAAGAAAGCATGCATTATTTTCAATACTGTAAGCTTAAAATGTGAAGGAAAGGTTTTTCAGTATTTGTGCATATTTTTTTCACAAACCTAGTGACAAAAGATTTTGTTCTAGCAGATAGGTTCTTGTGTGCAGAGAAAGGCTATAGCAGAGAGATTTTAAATCTACTTCATTGTATTTGTGTTGCCAGACAAAATACCATAAATTGTGGGTTTTTTTAAAAATAAAGGTAAAAGGATGTATTTTCCCATTTTAATAAAATATCAAATTTGTAACACTTTTGCACTACTGATTGGGAAACCTTGTGGAAAACCAGAAAGCCCATACACCACACCCCCATTTATATGAGAGAGAGCAAGAAATATTAAACTTACCTGAGCTTGTTTTTGTGTAGACCATAGATTTTGTACAGAACTAGTAGTAAAGCAATTGATGTCACAATGATCAAGAACACCAAGAATGTAATCAGGGCTTTAGAATTATCTAACAGAAAAAGAATACAATTATTATTTCTTCAATACATAATTAATGTAATTAAATAATTATTTTTCAGTGGTTTAATTTAAGTTTGTTATTCCAAAGTGCCAAAACCTTTTAAGCTCGAAGAAAATAAAGTAACTTTATTTTTTCATTAAGAAAACTTTCATTTAAGCTATCCATATCCATCTGTCAAAATGCTAAAACTCAGTCACTGGTTCAGCACTACCATGCTTGTTTCCTCTCAGATGTTCAGCTCCTGAAATACAGGATCTGAACACAGGAAAATATTCCTGAAGTGAATAATTTAAGTTAGAGAAATTAATTTCCATTTGCACTTGAAAGTTTCCTGAAGAAACCACAGCTGTGTAATAATTCTGAATTACAGTTAATGACTTGTCAAAATGGTCTGTTAATGCTGAGTGAGGATATTATTTTTTCAAGTGCAGATCAACTAATAAGTATAAAAACAGACAGCTTGGACTTTTAATTAGGAGTAATTGTAACAATTCACAATTTACACTATTCATACTTTGCTAAAGTCTAAAAGTAAAAATGCTGTATATATTTACTTACATCTGGTTTTTATACTTGTCTTTACGGGCTGCCCTCTATACTCTCCATTAAACACCAAGATCTGCATGCAGTGGGTGAGAATAACAAAGATAAGATATAACAAGTCAAAATTTCTGCATAAAGTTTCTTAAGAAAAATGAAGTACAATGGATATTCAAAATGCATCCGTCTATTTTCAATGAATCAACCTCATTGACAGCAAGATCTGCTGTCAATCTCTGTACAGCCGTTTGTGGTGCAGCTCAGATTTCTACCTAAGTCATAAAAAGATCTAAATCAAAAAATATGTAGATGACTGGCTGGTTAGTGAAATAAGAGACATATTTTATAAAATAAGTACTAAGTATATCTCAAGGAAGAAATCAAATTATCTCTTACCAAATCCCTCAAACCTGAAAATTAATCATGCAATATATAATTAAACATCATTATTTTATTTGCTTCAACAGTAAATATACAAATAATCAACAGAGTAGGATATTTTTAATAAAAGTTCCTGTATGGGAAGTAATTCCTAGAAGTTTGAATTATAGAAGCCAAAATAAATTTTCAAATAAGCTGCTGTCTTGTAACGTTAACTTTGAGGTATTTTAATTGGTGGTAAAACACTAACTGCATGTGAATGTGTTGATATTGCATAATACATATTACATTTATTGAATCTTTTAAGTTGCAATTAGGGTCAAAACATCACTAAACCAAAAGTATCCTAGGTAGGCTCCTGTTTATTCCCTGAACAATCCAGTCCAGACTGAAGGAAATCGTGACATCTGCCAACTCTCACAGGTGATCTGTTTGTTGTTTTTTTCTTGAGTGCTCTAGAACTTGACCCAGAATTCTTTCACTACTAGTTAAGGCCATAAAGCTTTCTCTCTTTTTCCAGTGAGAATTGGACAAAACAAGGTAAAAGCAGAAGCCAGGGGTTAGAGCCAAGCAGAAGATAATTTCTTCTATAAAGCAAACTGTTCACTGCAACTGGTGTACAAAAAGCTCAAAAGAGTGCAGGGGTCTCGTACTATGAGGGCAATGCAAGCATTTCTTGATCCTACAGGACCTTGTCTTTATTTTCCAAATACAAAGCTTTTTCAGCAGAATCTCTTGCAAAAATACTGACAAAGTCTTGGAACAAAACCTAAACTATTCAAGTTCTCTGATACTTCATTTTCTCAGGAAAACATAGAGAAAAGAGGAAAAGATTGTGAAAAATGAAAGAAACTGGTTTCTGAAAGTAATAAAATTCCATCATTCCTGCTTTTTTTTTTTTGTCTAGACTTTATGGAGAATTGCTACCAGGACATGAAAAATATTCTTAGTGGCCACATTATGGGGGCCACATAAAACCATTGGCTTTGCAAACAACAAATGCTGAAGGGATGAAATGCCTCAAAAAACAGAAAATAGCAGGAGGCCCTCAGGAAAGTCAAGCTTGTAAACAGAGGATGATATATTTTGCATGGAAATAACAACTGGGAAAGGATCTGAACTGCTTTACACTAACCAGTCCCTGAAGCATGAAAAGTCTTCACATGAAAAATACTGAACAATTTATTTCTGAGCAATTATCTCAAGACCTAAATCCCATATTTATCCTCTGATGGAAATGACATTAAGTGAAATGTGTTTTAAACACGGAAATATCAGTTATACTTAGGAAACTATTTTAAAACTTATGGAAAACCCAAATTTCTCTCTGTCCCAAGTCCAAAGAATCTATTCAGCTTGTATTTTTCATGCAGTCAGAACCTATGTGGAATAGCACACAAGGGAATGCTTGCTTGCTTGATTGATTGATTGATTGATAGGCTAGGCACATATGCATTTTGTTTCCAAGGCAGTAGCTACTTCTTTACATGTGTGGCCTACAGACCCACAAAGAAATTCCTCTGACATAATATTTGCTTTTCCTAAACCCAAGTATAATACACTTAAACAAGGAAAACACAGCAATATGTCCTGGTTTTAAACCACGACACAATATTTTATATACTTAATATATTAAGCCTACTTACCGTAAATGTATAGTTTGTTAAGTATGACAGATTTTCTTTTTTAAAATCACACTCATGTCTGGATTCATTTGTTCCATCATTTTCCCAAGTCAATTCAAATATTTTTTGCGCTCCATACACTTGTTGATTTTTGCATTTAATTTGGACAGCATTATCAGCTGTCAGTGTTGCATTAACATCGATCACTTGCTGTGGTTCTGTTAACAAAAAAAGTGTTACTGGTTCTATTCTCATAATTTCAAACCAAACATTTCAACAGCTGTATCTATTAATGTCTGTCTGTCATCTTTTCTCTTAATAATTTCAAACATTTTATTCCTCAAAAATTTCAATCCCAATTTAACAAGATCAATAAAATCAATTTTGAATGAACCATAGGTTTAACTGAAACTGAAAAGATGTGAAGTGAAACTGAAAAGGCTGGGAAGATTAGAACTCTACTGACAGGCTGCAAAGATAAGGATCTCAACTCTCTCTTTTGCATCTGACATCACTTTCTTATTTGAGAATCACGGGACAACAGAAAAGACAGGGGAACAAACAGCTTTCTGTGTGAGTATATGTTTTAAAGCTTCAGTATGTGTTTCAGAATGTCTGTAAATGAGGTTTCCTACCAGGGGTTACTAGCATATTTTAGTATCTGAAATAGTATCATGTTATCAATTGTTGAAACAGCTGAGAGAGAGGAAAAAAAGAAGCATAACAAAAAAAAAAAACAAAAACACAACAACAAACCACTTCTACAAACTATAATGACATCACTAGCACAAAAGGAATATTTAATTTTTCACTAAAAAAAAAACCCTGATCTTTTCTTCATTTAGTGAAATTAAAGGAAAAATTTAGTATCTTACTAGGTATTAAACCATCATAGTTCCCTTATAACTGTATATTAGCTGAGTCTGGAGGTGGTGGAAGTAGAGATTAAAAAAGTACTGGAAGATTTTAGATAAAAATGGGGGTTTGGGTGGGTTTGGGGATTGTGGTGTTTTGTGGGGTGTTTTTTTAATTCAAAGAAGGAATTAAATCAGTATGAGGCTCTACATCTGAAGATTCTTGGCAAATAACAGTAGCACATATAAAATATAATGAAGTACAAAAAGAAAGTACATATTCTCTGTGTTGCTATCAGCCTTGTTCATAACAGTTAGGAAACGAGTGACTTACCTGCTGATTTTGTTCTAAAGTTACATCTTCCTGGTTTTCCTCTATATAGTCCCCTATTAAATGTGCTTCGGGTATATGGTGTCACAGACACAGAACCATTGGTATATGGTTCCAATTCATGGCAAATATGGCTAGTCTTGTTGACAAGTTTTTCCTCTTTGAGAAAAAAAAAAACAAACAAAAATTAAATTAGTGAATGAAATTTATGTTAGTAGCACAGGAACTCTCACACTTCATCAGAAGTACCTGGAACCACTAGCATATGTACTTCTGTTTTAATTCCCTTGTACTTCATTACTTCATTAGTTTGTCTTGCTTACTAATACAAAGTGAAAGCTCAGGAAGAAGAAAAATGCATTCCCCTGCCAAAAATGTAGAAAGTTGGTGGGTTTTTTCCATTTGAATTTATTGTCCTTTTTTTTTTTTTTTACTTTCTCAGTATTTCATTAAAACGGCTGCAATTAAAAACTAGCATAAAACAGACTAATAAGGAGACACTGATACTTTTGTCTGTGTTCAGTTTACGGGTTCATAAACAGATGTCAAAAGTCACTCTTTAAACTGAGCAAGTATGGGGCTTTGGTGGCTTGGGGAACTGGCGAGCATGGCCCTTCCAGGTTTCATTCTGGCTGCTTCAGTTGTGACCTCCCTGCACCCCAGCATACTACGCTGGTCTCCTACACTGGCCAAGCCAGACAAACCACAGAAACTGGTGCATGAGGCTGCCACTCTTTTGAGGAGTGATCAAATTCAGGGCACAATGAATGGAAGAGATGATTTATATCTGGGAAGCACAGGAACATGACAGCATTTCATTTTCTGTGGCAGTCCAGGTTTACAAAACATCTAGTATGTTAAGAGAAAGAATAAATTAACTCAGAACTGGCTTAAACCTGACATATATTTCCTGGAATCATCTATCAGGCTCTTCATTTTCAAAACATCATTTTCCAGTCCTGTTTTGAAGAAAAGCTCAGACCTGGAAAATATGGTCCCAGCATAATGGATACAAGCTTGTCCATCTAGATGCAAGATGGCCTAATCCAGCATATCTGAAACAAGTGACCGTTTAGTAGAAGACAACAACCTGGCTTTACCTCTCTAAACATGTTTACACTAACCGCCATACTTGGGACCCAACTTTTACATACATAGCTCTTACTTAGCAGGCCAATTCGTGACTTCTCAGAGAATATATTAATCAGCAATAGCTGCTTTCTCTGAGACAGAGAGCACCATGCTACAAACTAATCAGGCTGCTGATAATCTTATGACAACTTATTCTTAACACAAGAAGCATGAGAACTGAATGGTGACAGAATTGTGTCCTGAAATGGTAAACTGAATAGCCAGAGGGTTCAACTGGAATATCCTTGACGAAAAAAAAAACACATTTGCACCAAAAGAAAAAATAAAAAGGCACAGTCTGAAGAGATTCTAAAATGGAATGACAGTGCATCATGCTTAATGCTCTGTAAATGTTAAAACATGCAGTGAATTATTGAATACTGAGGGGGCCTATACTTACCTCTGTCATTGCATGTCACTAAATAACCATCTACAGGACCCTTTGAAATGTCTCTAGGTTTCTCCCATGTAACAGATACATGTCTGGCCTCAGAAATTACTGTAAGGTTTTCTGGTGCTTCTGGAGCTGTTGTAAAAGAAAATCATCTTTTTACCTACTTTGATTAAATTAAATTTCATTGGATACTACAGCAAGATGACAACAACATTCAATATTTTTTGCAGTCTATTTCAGTCAAAGAAATTATACGTAAGTATAAATGGAGTATATATAGCCAGCACGCTTCAACGTCCACGAGGTTCAACTGAGATTAGGAAAATCAGAGGGGATAGCGCAGAGGCATCACAATTCCCGACATTTCCCAATCCCCGAAACCCCAGCAGCCCTTGCGAGAGAGTGGCTGACGTGGCAGGGGGTGCTCCCATGGTGACGGTGACCACCTCCCTGCCCCTTGACTTGAAAGAGCCTTTGAGAGGGCAGCGACATATCGCTGCCCACCAGGTGCAGGGAATAACAAGTAGGTCGTGTTGCTGACCAATATGGTCGCCTCCAGAAAGAGAGCTAGCAGTAAGAAGACTGTAGCAACTCAGACAGAGACCCCGACCCTAACCGTGGCTGTGCAGGTCTCTGGATGCAGGGAGTGCCAGAGCCTGCTACTGCCGGGGGAGGGAGGACAGCATTCCACCCGTGTGAGGTGTGAGCAGGTAGAAGATCTGCTTAGCTTGGTGGCTAAACTTAACGAGGAGGTTGAGACGCTGAGGACCATCAGGGAGTGTGAAAGGGAGATCGACTGCTGGAGTAACTCCCTGGCTGGCCAGTTGGAACGGCTCCAGGGAGATACCCCCCAAAAGGGGATGAACCCCCTTCCCTCTCAGACAGAGGGGGATGGCCCGAGACAGCCCCTGCCCTGTAGCTGTCGCTTGGAGGTAGGGGACCAAAAAGATGAGGAGGGTTGGAAGCGAGTTCCAGTTCGGCGTCGTGGGCAACCCTCCTCCCTTCCTGCACTGCTTCCCCAGGTGTCCATCCATAATAGGTTTGAGGCCCTGGATCTTGAAGGAGAGGTAGGTGAGGATGTGGTGCAAGGCCCGCCTACAAGGCCACGTAGGAAAAGGCAGTCGACTTCACACCTGGAGACTGCCTCTGATAAGAAAGAAAGAAGGGTCATTGTAGTAGGTGATTCCCTTCTGAGAGGAACAGAGGGCCCGATATGCAGAGTTGACCCTCATCATAGGGAAGTGTGTAGTCTGCCTGGAGCCCGGATCAGGGATATCACCAGGGCGCTCCCCAACCTGGTGCACCCGACAGACTACTACCCGCTGCTGGTCTTCCAGATGGGTGAGGGGGATGTTGCTTCCCGCAGTCTGAGGGAGATGAAGAAAGACTACAGGGCCTTGGGGCGAATGGTGAAAGACTCTGGGGCTCAGGTGATCTTCTCCTCACTCCTTCCATCTTCCATTGATGACGTGGGACGGAATGGGAAAATTCAGTCTATAAACAATTGGCTTCGAGGCTGGTGGTGAAGGCAGGGCTTTGGATTCTTTGATAACGGCTGGTTTTATAGGGCACCAGTCTGGACAATGGCACGTGGGAAAGGTTTATCTCACAGAGGCAAAAGGATGCTGGGGCACGCATTAGCAGGGCTCATTTGGAGAGCTTTAAACTAGATTCGAAGGGGGATGGGGTTGTAGCTGGGTTTGCCTCAGTGGGACAGCACTCCAGAATTGATGAAGACTGGGAGGCCTCCTATAATTCTAGGGTGAAATCGGTGTGCTCAGCTCGCTCCCTGAAATGTCTGTACGCCAATGCGCACAGCATGGGAAATAAGCAGGAGGAGCTAGAAACCTGTGTTGAGTCGGGAGATTATGATCTGGTGGCAATTACAGAGACGTGGTGGGACAGCTCACATGACTGGAATATAGTCATGGAGGGCTATGTCCTTTTCAGGAAAGACAGGCCAGCCAGGTGGGGTGGTGGGGTTGCTCTTTATGTGCGAGAGCAGCTACAATGCGTTGAGTTCTGTCCGGGGACAGATGATGAGCGAGTTGAGAGTCTGTGGGTGAGAATTTAGGGGCAGGCTGGCAGGGGCGATACTGTTGCCACCAGGTCAGGGTGAGGAAGTTGACGAGGCCTTCTACAGGCAGCTGAGAGCGGCCTCACAGTCACAGGCTGTGGTCATTGTGGGGGATTTTAACTTCCCTGATGTTTGCTGGAAGGACTACTCAGCAACCCAGCCACAGTCCAGGAGGTTCCTCCAGTGTATAGATGATAACTTCCTCATGCAAATGGTGGATGAGCCAACCAGGAGAGGTGCGCTGCTGGATCTCATCCTCACTAACAAGGAGGATCTGGTCGAACCAGCGAAGGTTGAGGGCTGCCTTGGTTGCAGCGACCACGAGATGGTGCAATTCAGGATCTTGTGTGGTAGGACCAGTAGCATAGCAAGTAGAATTGCAACCCTGGACTTTAGCAGGGAAAACTTTGGCCTTCTCAAGCAATTGCTAGGGGAAATCCCATGGGCAAGGCTGCTTGAAGGTAAAGGGGCCCAAGATGGTTGGCATTCAAGGACTGCTTTTTCCGAGCTCAAGATCAGAGCATCCCGACACGTAGGAAGTCAAGGAAGAGGGCCAGGAGACCTGCGTGGCTAAACAGGGAATTGCTGGGTATGCTCAAGTGGAAGAGGAGAGTTTACAGGTCATGGAAGGAGGGGCTGGCCACTTGGGAGGAATATAAGGCTGCTGCTAGAGGATGTAGGAAGGCAGCTAGGATGACTAAGGCCTCCGTGGAATTAAAGCTGGCGAGAGGGGTCAAGGACAGCAGAAAGAGCTTTTTCAAATACATGGCAGATAAAACTAGCACCAGAGGCAATGTAGGCCCATTGATGAACGGGATGGGTCCCCTGGTGACAGAGATGGCAGAGTTACTGAATGACTTCTTTGTCTCTGTCTACACTGCTGGAGGCAGTCCTGAAGAGCCCTGTACCTCTGAGACCTCAGATGAAGTCAGGTCAATGGAGCGGTTTGCCTTAGTCGATGAGGAATGGGTTAAAGACCAGTTGAGCAATCTGGATATCCATAAATCCATGGGTCCAGATGGGATGCACCCGCGGGTGCTGAGGGAACTGGCGGAGGTCATTGCTAGACCGCTCTCCATCATCTTTACCAAGTCTTGGGAAACGGGAGAGGTGCCTGAGGACTGGAGGAAAGCAAATGTCACTCCAGTCTTCAAAAAGGGCAAGAAGGAGGATCCGGATAACTATAGACCAGTCAGCCTCACTTCCATTCCTGGGAAAGTGATGGAACACCTTACCCTTGGTGCCATCTTAAAGCATATCAAGGATAAGAGGGTTATGGGGAGCAGTCAACATGGCTCCACCAAGGGGAAGTCATGCTTGACCAATCTCATAGCCTTTTATGAGGAAATAACATGGTGGATGGATGATGACAGAGCAGTGGATGTGGTCTACCTTGACTTCAGCAAAGCGTTTGACACAGTCTCCCACAGCATCCTCGCAGCTAAATTGAGGAAGTGTGGTCTGGATGATCGGGTAGTGAGGTGGACTGTGAACTGGCTGAAGGAGAGAAGCCAGAGAGTTGTAGTCTATGGGGCGGAGTCTAGTTGGAGGCCTGTATCTAGTGGAGTGCCTCAAGAGTCAGTACTGGAACCAGTATTATTTAATATATTCATCAATGATTTAGATGAGGGAATTGAGTGTACTATCAGCAAGTTTGCTGATGACACTAAGCTGGGAGGAGTGGCTGACACGCCAGAAGGCTGTGCTGCCATCCAGAGAGACCTGGACAGGCTGGAGAGTTGGGCGGGGAATAACTTGATGAAATATAACAAGGGAAAGTGTAGAGTCCTGCATCTGGGCAGGAACAACCCCAGGTTCCAGTATAGGTTGGGGAACGACCTGTTAGAGAGCAGTGTAGGGGAGAGGGACCTGGGGGTCCTAGTGGACGACAGGATGACCATGAGCCGACACTGTGCCCTTGTGGCCAAGAAGGCCAATGGCATCCTGGGGTGTATTAGAAGGGGGGTGGTTAGTAGGTCGAGAGAGGTCCTCCTTCCCCTCTACTCTGCCCTGGTGAGACCTCATCTGGAATATTGTGTCCAGTTCTGGGCCCCTCAGTTCAAGAAGGACAGGGACCTGCTGGAGAGAGTCCAGCGCAGGGCAACTAAGATGATTAAGGGAGTGGAGCATCTCCCTTATGAGGAAAGACTGAGGGAGCTGGGTCTCTATAGTTTGGAGAAGAGGAGATTGAGGGGTGACCTTATTAGTGTATATAAATATATAAAGGGGGAGTGTCACGAGGATGGAGCCAGGCTCTTCTCAGTGGCAAACAATGATAGGACAAGAGGTAATGGGTACAAACTGGAACACAAGAGGTTCCACATAAACTTGAGAAGAAACTTCTTCTCAGTGAGGGTGACAGAACACTGGAACAGGCTGCCCAGGGAGGTTGTGGAGTCTCCTTCTCTGGAGACATTCAAAACCCGCCTGGACATGTTCCTTTGTAAATTTATCTAGGTGTTCCTGCTCCGGCAGCAGGATTGGACTAGATGATCTTTTGAGGTCCCTTCCAAACTCTAGCATACTGTGATACTGTGATATGCAACAGCATCACAGAGTAGTATCATAAATTTAATTAATTCAGGACAAGGTGAATATAGCAATATTACATATTAGTAAAATTTTTGAGAATTTCCAAATATTATAAATATATTGATTTATGCTGATTTCCTTTTTAATTTAGGGAAAAAAACCCAACCACCAAACCGAAACAGCCTGTCCCCTCCCCTAAATAAAACTGCTAAGCAATTTCCAAGGACAATGCTTTGGAAAAACACACAAAAACATTTTTGCAATTGTTCTATCACATCTTTTTTCAAATCAAGAACTTAACACTTGATTTTGACTAGGCCTATGCCTTTTTTTTTCTGTCTTCATTCAAGTAAAATTTCCTTATATGTTGTCCTGCTCTCATCCTCAAAAATGAATCACACTCTCTGAAAGAAGGAAAGGAAGGCATCAAAATGGGAGACTGAGACTAGGGCTGGAGAAGGACTTCAGTCAAAGAACAACCACAAGGGCAGGGTAACAGGTGGGAGGAGCTGGAGCAGAACCAGAGAAATGCCTGAGCACAGTGCTCAAAATATATCTTCAACCCCAGGAAACATGGATAGTGAGATTTATAGTAGGGGTTTCTAAGAAATACGTAGAACATAAAGCAAAAATAAGCATTCCACTTACCACCATAATCTGTTGTTATGATGAACTCTTGGCTGACAACCTTTTTTTCAAAGAAATGTATGGCACCAGTGCAGTTGTACTGAGAGTTGGCTGATAAATTATTCAGTTCTTTACAAGACTGATTTAATTCTGTAAAGACTGGTAAACCTATAGACAGAAAAAGAATTTTATCAGTATTTTTCACAACTCCAAGTGTACATTCTAACATTTTAACTGGGATTTGTCTACCACAGTTGTCAATATAATTTTTAATAAACTGTCATAATATTCCAGACAGAAAAGTGTACAACCTAATCCAATGACTAGGGCATGGGTTCTTTTATACTAACTTAGTTTGCACAGATCTTTATTCTTTATCAGCAAAGGTAACATTATCTGACTTTCTAAGAAAACAACTTTTCCACAGAAATCAAAACATTTCATGGGAATCTGGTAGGAACCTGGAGCAGTTTCTTAGCTCTTCAGCTCCCTGAAACAGGAAACCTTCAGGCCCGGACATTCATCACACAGTTTTCTGGGACACGAGGACGTCCAATATTCGTACTTTCCCTACCACATTAGCTGCCCTTGAGCCATTGTCTCCTCCCACTGGCTGGCTCCAGGAGCAGAGAGCCTGGCTTTTGGCCTCCAGGAAGCCGCAGTGCGAGCTGTCGAGGTAGTCTGCAAGGGGTCAGCTCACAGCAGACCCACACATTGCAGGATTTCCAAATTCTCAGTTCCCGGTCAGACCATCAAGCAGGACCCCAAAATTTCCACAAGTCTGCAATTTGTGAAGCTGGCAAACTCAGGAAATGAGCTCTCTGGGTTTGAACTTTCCCCAGATCTGCAGTGTGTGGGGACAGCAGTCCCCAGTCTGGTGATCCCAGAAATTCTGAGCAGTTCTTCCCTCAGACTGGCACTATTAATTTAAATCTGATAGTCTGTCATCAAAAGACATCACTAACATTCTTTTTTAAAATAAATAAACAACATTTGGAATATCTTAGAGAAGTCTTACCTTTGCAGCGAACAGTCACATTAGCTAAGCAGTCAAGTGGCTTTTTCCAGCATAACGTTGCAGATGTGTTGGTTTGATCCTCAACTGTGAAAGGATTCTTAGCAATGTCTGAAAAGGATTAACATTATATGCCACTGTTACACTGATTATATTGAATCTTTAAATAGCAATTTGCTCTTTTATATTTGTTGTCTTGTTCTGCAGTATGAAGATACAATTGGCACAGAATAACATACAAAGAATTTAACATGAAATGGAAAGTAAAAATCATCTTACATGATACAAAGACACTGCTGGCTTTCAAATAATCAATGAAACTTTGCATCCAGTAATCTTTTTGGTGAGCAAAATATCCAGCATAAATAGCAACTTTCAAGTGCTGACTCGTCTTGTTATAGCTAACCATGCTGCATATGGCCAACATAAAGTTCCCTTTTTTCCTTTACAATGAGAAAATGACTTTTTTTTTTTCCATCCTACTTTAAGAAAATACTGAAGGGTTTTAAGCTGCAACTTCAAAATATCTTACAAACCAAGAAAAATATGAAAACCCGTCTGAGTCTCTGAAAAGAGACACAAATCGAGTAAAACACCCAGGAAAGCTGGATGACTGCTTGTCAAAAAAAAAAAAAAAAATCCCCAAAAAACTACCAAACCACTTCTGTACCTACCAGGTGGAACAAAAAGATACATGTCAGCGCAATTTTTAACACTAACTGTGTATCTCATACATCTCTGAAGTTCTATTGTATAGATGCCGGATTCCACACTGAAGTTCTTGTTAGCCTCCAAAATTACATATTCTCTGTTTTTTCTGAGATTTTTCAGTGTAACTTCAGCCATGTTATTCTTGCCTTCTACACTTTTTATGCTGTAGTCAATAGCATCATCTAAAAGATAAAATAGTAAAGAATAATTTTATGACAATTTTTAAGAACCATTTAATGTTTTATGGCACCCCAAGCACCATATGTGTTTTAAGAATAAGGAAATACAACTAAACTATCTGCCTCTTATTCTTTATTTTAACTTTCTACTTATCTTTTACTTTAAAAAACTGTTTTGTCAAAACAGAACATTTCCTTCAGAAAATACTTTCAAGTAATCTTTCAGTTAGAAAAACTAAAAAAATAAGAAGCTGAACATTTCAGAAACAGATTTGCTTGAATTTAAAATGTCCATTCAAAGTGAAATACTTTGTTTTGACACACTGAATCATTTGTTTGAATAGACATTTCAAATTTTCTCACTCAAAGCATTTCATAATAGTAAATAACAGCTAGAATCTATTCCTGAAAATAAGAAAGGAGATGTCTCTAACTCTGAAGACAGAAAAACAAATATCCAAACTTTAGTTTTATTTTAGTTTTGAACTGCAGATTGCAGCATGTGGCTATCAATATTATGGGTAAAAATTTGAGAGAGGAATGAAGGCAGATCTCTTCTGCAGCCCTGATATCAACAGCCTAGTGCAGGGCAATTTAACAGAACTGTAAATGAAGATAAGAAGGCGAGAACTGTTGATAACATTAAACTTACACTTACTGAATTGGAAAACAGATTATAAAATGATCTGAGGTGCTATAATTGATCAGTTTTACTGATCAACTCTTCATATTTTAGTTTACTGATTTGGTCACATTTGAAGACTGAGATAAAATAAGTAGTTTGGTTCTTACCACAAGGTTCATCTGTTGTCACTGGGGGAGCTTCTATAAGAAAAGAAAAGTAAGGTGTAGCTCAGCAGGCTTGGGGGTTTGTTTCCACAGAGCATTAGAGGAGTGTGATTGATACTGCCCAAAACTTCATTCAGTATATTAAATGCAAGTAACTATATTTAGCACTCCACTCACGCTTTAAAAAGCAAAAAAACATCAGCTACATAGAACCCCACTTTTAGTTATTTTAGGCACCACATGTCTTTTATAATTTTACAATGACATAGCTGCCTATAAATCAAACTGGCTACTAATAACATTTCTACATACAAAGTTACAGAAGAATATTCCAAAATCAGACATTCTTATAGTGATATGATGTGATAGTGGTTTCTCAGGACACATATGCTGTGGAACGGCTAACTGAGCAGCATCCAATGTCACTAAAGAAACAAAATTAACCTATGTTTTATACTGTTTGGAAAGAGATTTCTGCAACAGTACAGATAGTTTTACAAATATTTTTACATCAAAATACTCAAAAGAAATTATGAGCTGGTATTTAGAAAATATGTACAGATGCTTGAGCAAAGAACTTCATCCTAAAAGAATTACTGAAAATCTACTAAGGTATGAGTATTACCAAAAGAGACTGATATGGAATTTTTTTCAAAGAAGATTGGCCCTAGATTTGCATTCCTCCAGGCTGGGAGCCATCTGGCTGAGTAGTGCCCCTAAAGAGAGGGTAGACTGAGAGGGTCCAGTGGAGAATTACCAAGATGATTAGGGGCAGAAGACCCACAAGTAAAAGCTAAGTTTAGTCAAAGAGCTGACAGAATGATATAGCTACTTTGAAGGGTAGTTACAAGGGTGGTAAGAGTCTGACTCCTGGTGTACTTTGCTCAAGCACACACATGTATTTTACTGACCTGAGTAATTCCTAACATCCCAACTGCAGTAATAATATGTGTAAATGTCTGCAATATTAGATCCCAAGAAAACGTTAATGCTGAGTGAAACAAAAGGGATGCCACCAGAAAACAGAGAAGCACATAGATCTTGGATGTATTCATACATTTTTACTGTTTGGGCACGTTTCTGTGAATAGCAAGAGAAGTACTGATGCAGTAATTGACAGTTTTACCCTTGTGCTATGCTACTGTGTGGAAATTTTATTTTTCACTTTCTTGACAAGTGGCAAATCTGGTATCTTTAACGCTACTCATAAACTACTACTAAGATTTCTAAAAGTCCTTAAGTTTAATGCAGTTGTATGCCTGATTTGTATGCTTAAATTTGATAAAAACATTCAAAATGAATTCCCTCATTCTAGCACATTTCTGTGCTTGCAGTGACATAATTGTGATAACTGTGTGCAAGTTTGTCACCTATTGTGTAAGTGGGGATGATCCCAGTGTTTGTTGGCATGCTGACTGGTGAGATGGTGCTGTGCAAGGATGCTGAATTGTAATCATCTGTAAGGAAATAAAAAACATATCAGCATTACAAAGTAAAATTCATTATTTTGTATGGCTCTATCATTAGAAATGTCTTATACTACACAGCCCTCCTCTGCTTATTTTTTTCTTTCCCAGGATTTTTGTAGTTTAGAGGAGAGTGCTGAAAGAAAAATCATGTCAATATATCAAATAAACCAGAAAATAATTATTTAAATAGAAGCAATTTTTTTTTAATATACCACCTATTAATAAATTTTGCACTGTATAAGCAGATTTTTTTCTTTATTTAGGCTTAATTCAGATAGAATAAACATAAAAATGGCATTAATAATTGTGAACTGGGAAAAACTGTAACATTTTGCTATATTCTTACAATAAAACACAATTATGAACAGTCCTTGTGCTCTTTCAGGAACAAGCACTTCATCAGTGTTCACTTGCCAGATCACATACGTGGCACGCTATATGACTCACTAGATATCAGTATTTATCTTCCTGCCTATAAATCACTGACGGGTTTCTATATTCTCTTTTAGGTCACTCCTATTGCTCTTGCTTTGACAATGGCCTCATTGACAGCAGCTAGAGTTTTGCTAGTACTGAGACAATGTTGTGGTTTAAACCCAGTCAGCCACAAATCATGCAGTCGCTCTCTCACTCCCCCCCTTCTTTGTCTCCTCCTACTCCCGGAAGGACGGAGAGGAGAACTGAAAAGAATGCAACTTCCACGGGTTGAGATAAGAACACTTTAGTAGCTAAGGTATAACACAAATCACTACTGCTACCACCAATAATAGTAATGATAAAGGAAATAAGGAAAGAGAATACAACACCTCACTACCAGCTGACCGATAACCCACCCCGCCCGACCAAGCACTGACTGATACCTCCTCCAACCCCGCAGTCAACTAGCACTTTTGAGTAACTCTCAGTTACATCCAGGGCATGATGTGCTGTGGTATGGAATACCTCTTTGGTCAGTTTGGGTCAGGTGTCCTGTCTCTGCTTCCTCCCGGCTTCCCCTCCTCCCTGGCAGAGCATGAGGCTCACAAAGTCCTTGGCCAGGCTAAAAATTTGAGCAGTAACTAAAAACATTGGTGTTATCAGCACTGTTCCCAGGCTGAAAGTCAGAAACACAGCACTGCACCAGAAATTAAGAAGGAGAAAAATGACTGCTACTGCTGAACCCAGGACAGATGACTACAAGAACTGGCTATCTGATACCACATCCTGGAAATAATTCTGGTATTGCCAGACTGCAGATACCTTTTCAATTTGACAAACCAAATGCTGGAAAAGGCTTTCCTGAGGCTGAATTACTTAATTTCCCATTACAGTTTAGAGAGCAGTGAGTGGCATCTAAAGGAAGATGTCAAACCTGATGAAGCATTCGGGAAGGCAGTGGGAGCGCGTGTGGTGAGTGAAGTAGTGCTGCTGCGTGGTGGGTTGCTGAGTGCCGTGCCAGGGATGAAGCCTGTGTGCATGGAGAGGTATGTGCTGTCTGCAGGAAAGAAACCTGTGGTGAGAGTTACAGCAGTTTCATTATTGCTTCAGAGGCTTCCTGCATCCTGAAGGACACAAAGCTCCACGCAACACAGGACTGCTGTGCTGGAGCACTCTCATACTGAGGCACTGTGAATCTGTTTGCAAGCAAAGACACAAGCACACCAAATGCTCAGGGTGTTCAGAGGTCCAACAGTTGTCAGCTGAACATTCTACAAGTGTAATCCTTTTTGGCGCTGACTACACCTCTTTCTTGCTGTGTTTTAAAACATACTTGGATTCATGACCCAAAACCAGACTTGTCTGATATTCTCCCCTCTTTCAACAGCACATTTCAACTCATTAGGCTGAATGAAAAGGCATGACATGTTCTGTAAGAGAACTGTGTGCAGCAAAAAGAAAGTAGAAATTATTAATAAAAAACAACAATGCAGTTCTGTCATGTAAATTAAAAGTTTCTTACCAGGCGTAGTCACTGCTGACTCATCTCCTTTAAAAGAGAAAGAGAGAAATTGTAAATTAAACTTTCAAGGAATTAAACACAATCATATGCCAAAAATAAAATAAGAAACATTCCTTCCTCCCAACAATCAGCTGAGTTTTCCCCAGTGAATTACACATTCTTAAGTAATTACATTCTTAAGTAATATTTAGTGGCATGCAGCAACAACCAGACCCCCAAAATATCAAACATATGATATATGTGGACTGATACTGTCCACATTAAAAATCACTTCTTGAGCTATGCGTTCGTGCTGTGAAGCCTGAGGGGTGGAGACAGCATCAGGAAGGCTGTACCTGATGCTAGTTCAGCTGAAACAGGAGAATAGCAGCAATGCCATGGTCCTGAACTCACTGTTACCTTCAGTGGTGCCTGGAGGTGAGAGTGATGTGGAGCGTGCAGGTGGAGGTGACATAAGGAAGGGAAAGCTGGTGTTTGCCAGATTTTCATCTCCTGCTGCATAGTAGGGAAAAAGATACCATCAGGTGAGTAATGTATGAAGACGAGCAGCTCACCGCAAGCAGCTGCTCTCTGAATTATATTTCCCTCTCCAACACTGGCAAAAAAAGAACAAATTTAAAATTCCCCTTCAGTTCCTGTACAGGCTCTGCAATAGATCTGCTTGGATTTATTGAAAGAGTACGGCCTGCAATTAGGTCTGCAAGACCACCTACTCGAAATTCACACAAACTTGTCTAGAATGCCTCTGTGGGGAAGACATTGGATCATTCTTTAGCAATGTGTGGGGCATGCACTAATTTCAGGTGTTTCAAAACACCAGCTGAAAGGTGTGAAGTAATGTACAGTTTGTAAAAAGGCCAGACTGACTGGAGTGTTTTTGTTTTGTGCTTCTGACCCAGGAAATACCCTCTTCCAACAATTACCAGATACTGCTGTGGTGCCTGCATGAATTGCAAGAAAGTGTCACTGTGACAACTCATCATGAAAAGCCTATCTGAGAGCTCAAGGGGAAGGGGGTCCATAAAGAACACATGAACTCATAACAACAGCATGTTATACCCTGAATTCTTTGAATAATGTGTTTTAAATCCCCACCTTTGATTTAATTAAAATAAACCCCTAAATATGTCCTAATCGCATGAACAATATTTTCTGTAATACAATTGACCTCAGACAACAAAAAATGACCAGATTGCTTTCACAGCAATGGAGTTAACAAAGGCACGATAGAAGTAGATGCCAGTTCAGCTGAAACAGGAGAATAGCAGCAATGCCATTGTCCTGAATTCACCGTTACCTTCAGTGGTGTCTGGAGGTGAGAGTGATGTGGAGTGTGCAGGTGGAGGTGACATAAGGAAGGGAAAGCTGGTGTTTGCCAGATTTTCATCTCCTGCTGCATAGTGGGGAAAAGATATCACCAGGTGAGCAATGCATGTAAGTGAGAAGTTCATCTATAGTAGAAAAAGTCCAATGGTTTGTACAGCTTTCTCTGAACCACATTTCCCATGACAGATACTGAAATATTTTCTGAGGATACTGAAATATTTTCATGTTTATTGATGTATTTTGCAATGCCAAAAGCTAGAACTCTCAAAACCTTTTGCATCATCCCACAGCGATGTATACATGTACAAGCAATATCAACAAATAGGGGTGACTTTTTTACTGAATGAAGAATGACTGTTGCTAAGAAGAGGTACCAACATTCTTTTTCAAGAAAAATCCAGCCTGTCTATAATCCTCACTATACAAAAGCTGGAAAGCCAATCCTCAGCACTTCCAAAAGCCATTTGCTTTCCTACTAATAGTTTCTAAGTGGCTGTGCCCTTCCTGGACTATCCTGCTGATATTTAAGAATCTTTCCTAATAACTGCTATCCTCAGGTTATAAATTACCTCCTGACTTGAGCTGGGAGCTATGATTTTTTCACACCTATAAAAACAAGACTCATTTTTACATTCTGTTTTGAAATCTTGACCCAAAGCATTTTGTATTTGTGTAATGTAAAATTTATGCTGCAAGAGAGACAAAAAAAATGGCAATAGCTGCCACCATGAGTTTGTTCTCAGCACTATATCCTTTACTCATTTTGTGGATTAGAATCTTCCACTTTGACATAAAAATCCTGAAATCCACTTTAACATAAGAAACCTTGACAGGCTTGAGAGGTAGACCAGTGCAAACCTCATGAAGTTCAACAAGGCCAAGTACAAGGTCCTGCACCTGGGTCAGAGCAACTCCAAGTACAAATACAGAATGGGCAGAAAATGGATTGAAAGCAACCCTGAGGAGAAAGACTTGGAGGTGTTGGTTCATAAGAACCTGAACATGACCTGCTGCGTGCACTTCCAGCCCAGAAAGGCAACCATATGCTGGGCTCCATCTAAAGGAGTAAGACCAGGAGGTTGAGGGAAGGGATTCTCCCCCTCTGCTCCACTCTGGTGAGACTACACCTGGAGTACTGTTCTCAGCTGTGGGGCCCCGAAAATAAGCTGGACGTGAAGCTGTGGGAGCAAGCCCAGGAAGGCCACGAAGATGATCAGAGGGCTAGAACACCTCTCCTGTGAAGACAGGCTTGGAAAGCTGGGATTGTTCAGCCTGGAGAAGAGAAGGCTCTGGGGAGACTTTAGAGTAGCATCCAGTGCCTAAAGGGGCCCTACAAGAAATCTGGAGAGGGCCCTTTTACAAGGGCGTATAGGAGATAGGACAAGGGGAATGGGTTTAAGCTGACAAAGGGTCAACTTAGATTAGACATTAGGAAGAAGTTCTTTACTGTGAGGGTGATGAGGTACTGGAACAGGTTTTTCCTGAGAAGTTGTGAAAGCGGCACTGTTCAAGTGAACACTGGCAGTGTTCAAGGCCAGGTGGGACGGGGTTTGAAGCAACCTGGTCTAGTGCAAGGTGTCCCTGCCCTTGGCAGGGGGGTGGAAAGAGATGATCTTTATGGTCCCTTCCAACCCAAACCATTCTATGATTCTATGAAATCCATCCCAAAGCAATGCCTCTTCCCTCAAGACATCTAACACAGCCTGCTATGCTTTCATCAAGGAATAAAGCCATTTATTCATACATGCCCTGTTGTAACTGTTCACAAACTTTTATCTGCTTATTTGGCTTTTCCTTTTCTCCCTTTTTCTGCTATTTCTTTCCCACGATGTTTATTTCCTTTTTGTTTTGTTTGGGTTTGGGTTTTTTTTGTTGTCTGGTTAGTTTTGTGGGGGGAGGGGGGAAGCATCTGTGTTTTTCAGATAGTACTTCACTGTTTATAATTTCTCTGTTTCTTGAGCTTCGCTACATGGTACTCTACAAATGTTGTAGCTCTACTCTTTTGAAAATAAACTCCTTCAACCTTTAAAGCAAAAATCCAGGGTTTTGTGAAAAACTGCAGTACTTATGAAGGATACATATTCTGTTGCCCTGTTCATGTGCAAGCACCAAAAACACTTTGCTTATCTGACACAGAAGCTCAACATAGGCAGACCTCCCAGAACTCCAAAGATTTTTCTCCTTATCGATCCAACAATCAGTGCTACATGTGTTGGCTGCTTAATAGTCTCCACGGATTCTGCATCCTGTATGGACAGTTCAGAAGACTAGCAACATCCACTAAAAAAACATGATCAGTGATGACAAAGATACCTGCGGAGAGTAATTTCTTTATGCTCAGAACTTCCATGAAACATGTATAAGCCATATATAAGCCAATGTAAAAAAAATCTAAAATCGGGTAGGTACTTTTCTAGTGAAGAGTTGAATTTGTTGTGGACTGTACATTATTCAAAATCTCTTCCTACAAATTAAAATTTGGAAAAATCCAGAAGTCGGATGTTTTAAAGTATCAAGAGAAGTCAAATGAAGCTCACCTAAAAATAGTAACGCAGAGCTAGCTACTTCATTCTTTATAGAGGTTGGGATTGTGTTGCCTAAAATCTGGTCCATGAGACAAGGATATGGGTCTGCCTATAGTTTGTCTGAAATTGTAAGAAACTTTCAAAATAAAATTGCTCTTAATTGTAAGAATCTAATCTGTAAAAAAAGTAGTAGACTGACAAGAGACTAAATAACACAGGTTTAGAAGCTACCATATTATCAGCTCTAGTATGTTAACTCATTTATATTTTTGTATCTCCATTGAAACACAAGAAAACCTATGCTTTTCAGAGCTACAGAATGTTAACCTAACCTGACAGATGCTGTCAAAATACAAAAATACAGATGATCTTTTGATCTATCAATGTATCTGCAGGATCTGAATAGAACATTTATTACCAGAAATTCTATAATCTGACTATACCTTAAACTGCCAATGAAGTTTAGAAAACATGACATGTATATTCATTCATATTTGCCATGAGACATTAATTTTCACTGTATCTTCATGTTTTTTCTAAAATTCAGCATTTAAAAACTGGTGGTTGGTTGCTCTAAGTTCCATAATATGATTTTTCTTTCTTCAACTGGCTTATCAGTTGAAGAATCAATTATTCCCCCTCCTTCCCAAATTTTACTTTGGTTGTGCACATTAAATACACCTTAAGGCCAAAACTAACTTTCTGTGTGCATCTACACAGATCAACTATCACTCAAATAACTGTCTCCAAGAAAAGAATCAAAGAAGTTGCAGAAAAAGTCCTAAATGAAACTCCACTCAGAGATCAGTGAAACATTTAGAAATATTTTTCAAGCTATTTATTGATCTCTAATGCAAATGTATATTTTATAAAGTAATTTTCTCCATCTTCTTGCTTGTAAAGTCAGGAATAATGCTACTGGCTTAAATATAGCATGAGGTTTATTGCCCACTCATAACAGATGCTGAATTTCAGTCACATCATAGAACTCAAGCTTGGAAATGACCTCAAGAGATCATCTAGTCTGCTTAGCTCAGACCAGCTCAACTAGAGCAGATCACTTAAAACAGTGTGAAAAATAATGGTCCTAGATTGCCTTTTTTCCCTCCAAATGAGCACTGGCATTTTAACAGAATTTTATGGCAGTTTTATGTTCTTCTAAGCATTTTAAAGGTCTCCCCCTGTTTTATGTTTTATTCTATTATATGATTATAGCCATAGAATTGGACACAGTTGAAAAGAATTCAATAGGTGGCACCAGAACACTAAAAAAATCTCAAACAGCAAAGCAGATGCATTTTGCCATATAACCTTCTTGAGAGGTACTGGGTAAATTGAAGGAAAATAAAGAAGAATCCCAACATACCAGACTGGTACTCCAATACTAACTGGCATATTGCTACAATTAATTTATTTTCCCCAAATGTCCCACAGCTAACAAATATGTCTAGGCTAACCTCAGGTTAAAAAAATTAACCTCAAAGTCAAAACTATCTGCTCATGTTTATATTCTAAAACATACCTCTGGAAACTTGAAGGCTGGAATCTAAGAATATCTCTACAATTTAATAAGGATGTCCAACCCCCAAAAAACATGCTGTGTGGTATGAAAACCTGATGATTACAAAACTAAGCAAGTAGGTCTGGGTTTAAACAGTAACTCTCCCAAATCTTTTTACAGATTTTAAACTGCATCCAGCCATAAGACATTTTTCAGATAACAGGCGAAGGATAGCCTGAGATGACCCGCGTGGCAGAATTAAAGTGTACACCAAGTTCCTACTAATGAAGGAACTTTCATAAGTTTCCATTTCCCTTCTCTTGATTTGGCCACCAATTTGCTCCTCCTGACTTACCCGAAAGATTTACAACCCATCAGTAGTATTTGAGTTGATCTGGCTTTAGTCTTGTACCCCGCAAAAAGATTCAACCAGTGCAACTTATGGGCAGATGGGAGCTTAGCTAATCGCTTTCATTCTCTTTCCTCTTTGGCTACCCATTGGCAGACAGAGCGCAGCTGCTCCATGAAAGAAAAGGTTTTCATGGAATGGCAGTTTATCAACAAAATACACCTAAAATTTATGAGCTGACCGCTCTTCCTCCTGAAAGCTCAAAGACATATGGGTCCTGGAACTACTCTATTTTGAAGAAACCTTTCAACGTTCAATGAGAAGAGTAAATTTAAAAAGTGGGAAAAAACTAGGCCACAAAAAAAGCCAAATACTTCAAACCTTAAGGACAGCAGGCTGTCCAGGCCACATTTGGAGGTGCAGGAGCTGCTATATCACTGCTGTAGTAGTACTGCACTTGCAGAGGTGAACTATGATAACACCCATATGCAAGAAGTTAACTGCTCACTGCTTGTCCTCTAACAAAAGGTAGGCTAAGGTGAAAAACTCAACAGAAGATAGCTCAGACCTAGAATATGTTAAAAGACACTGTGTTCCAAGGAAGCCCGGGGTCTGATACGCTCAAGCAGAAGGAAGCACCAACACAGATTTCCTGTGTGCATGTCTTATTAAAGGAAACTCCAGCTGATAAAATGAAGGTGGTGTTGAATCTGGATTAAAAGCCTAAAAACATTACCATGTTTATACAAGCAAAAATACATTAGCTGGTGACAGGGAACATGCCTTTTGACTCCATTCCACTGCTTAATTTGCACAGTGGGTTAAATGGACCCTGTTTCGTATTTCCTGCTGGGCTGCACAGGCAACTGCATTTGCATGCTAGAAGCTCAGGCTGTCCCCTCTGAGCACAGTAGTGCTGCAGCATTGCATTTCTCAGTGCAAACACAGCATAGAGAAACGTGGGAAGGAGGATGCCTTTTCGCTAGTCATGCATTTGGCGTTTTATCTAGAGTGGTACATACCAGCTGGCTCTTCACATCCAGCTGCACTCTGAGTGGGTTTGCCAGACCTGGGAAGTGGTCAGAGGAAGTAATCCTTCCTCGCAGTCTTGTGTCTGCAGAACCAGTGGCAGCTGGGGTTTTCTGCCAGGAGAAATGCTTAGGGATTCTGCAGAAGTGCTGCCCTTTTCCCAGGATCTCTTCACCCTTCAGCATATTGGACAGACCCCAATGACCCCCACTGAGCAGCACTTTACACAAAGTAGCTAGTGTAGGTCCAGATTCTGTCTTCCCTCTTTTTTCAGCTGAATAGCACTGCTCCAGCAAGGTCAGGGCTCTTCACATCTGCACAGAAAGCAACAGGATGTGGTCTACTTGTTCAGATAGAGTGAAGCTCTTTGAGGGGGTCTTCTTGCCAACAGCACAGACATTAGTCAGCTCCACTGCAAGCCAATACTAAATTGCAGAAAAAGAACAGCTCCTGGTGGGAGGTGAAGGGTGAGTAAGGCAAAGAGCCTTACAAAATGCTGCCAGCCACCCTGCTTTGATTTATTTTTAAACTTCAAGTAGGATGGGATGTAATTCACACTTACTTTAAGGCTCCCTTGTGCTGCCAGAACTAGCTAAAGAGACAAAATAAATGAATATCAGGGACAGAGATGTTACTGCTTACTTTTTGCTGCTAACGTGAAATAAAGAGATCCATTCCTGCTTCACAAATAAATCTGGCCAGACCTATGAATAGACTAGCAAACACCTAAACATCTGAGTAATTCTACACCACAGAGGACCCCTCAAATTTTATAGGTAGGATCATGTATGCTGTAGTGCTTTCATAATCACAGAGTGCAGAATTGCACTTAATTCTTTATCACCAATTCTGGGGAAGAAAAAAAACAAAACAAAACTGGTCCCAGTTTCTCGAAAAATTGCTGCTTTTTGAAAATTGATTAAAAGAACACCATATAGAGGTCACATTAAAGATGTGTGAAACTTTTCATGCTCTGAGTCAAAAAGGAAATTACTCATTTGACTTGAACATGTAGAAACTTCTCAGATAACTGGGACACTTCCGAGGGTCCTAACAGAAACAATGCCTATGCTTTTGGTCACTGAAGATGCAGGCATGAGATCACTTCAAAGTAATCCATATTCTAATTGGTAAAATTTTCATAGCCCTACAGCAGTCATAGGAAAACTATACATTTACAGTAGCTGTGAATTAAAATGGAAAAAATATTACAATTTCTGTTCCCACAGACAATAGTTACAATACTTTTCACCAGAAATTAGGGATAAAAATGTGAAACTGTAAATTCTAATTTAACAGAAAATTTAAAATGTTGTGATTAAGAAATGCCAATTGTTTCCTTTTGGCATCAGGATGTAACATTCATTCTAACTCTAAGCATGTAATTAAATCAGTTTCCCTTTTGAATGTCTTCAAATATTACCTTTTATAAATATTCATTTTATACGAACTGCATCAAAAGGAGCGTGACCAGCAGGTCGAAGGAGGTGATCCTGCCCCTTTATTCTGCTCTCGTGAGACCTCACTTGGAGTACTGTGTACAGTTCTGGTGTCCTCAACATAAAAAGGACATGGAACTGTTGGAACAAGTCCAGAGGAGGGCCACTAGAATGATCAGGGGACTGGAGCACCTCCCATATGAAGATCGGCTGAGAAAGTTGGGGCTGTTCAGCCTGGAGAAGAGAAGGCTGCGTGGAGACCTCATAGCAGCCTTCCAGTATCTGAAGGGGGCCTATAGGGATGCTGGGGAGGGACTCTTCATTAGAGACTGTAGTGATATGACAAGAGGTAATGGGTTAAAACTTAAACAGGGGAAGTTTTAGATTGGATATAAGGAGGAAATTCTTTCCTGTTAGGGTGGTGAGGCACTGGAATAGGTTGCCCAGGGAGGTTGTGAATGCTCCATCCCTGGCAGTGTTCAAGGCCAGGTTGGTCAAGGCCTTGGGTAATATGGTTTAGAGCGAGGTGTCCCTGCCCATGGCAGAGGGGTTGGAACTTGATGATCTTAAGGTCCTTTCCAACCCTAACTATTCTATGATTCTATAATAATTGCACCCCTCTTTCCCCCTCACCACCCCACCCCCAACACAGTGCAATCATCACCTAAAAGTCTGATTCTTTTACTCTTCTTACCTATATCTGGGGAGCCAAAGGCTTCTTCATTCCTAAAACTCATAGCAGTGTTCAAACCTGAATTGCATTATGGAAGGCCTAGTCTTCCTGTAAATCACATCTTGGGAATTAGTATAGATCCATACTATAGCTAAATATAAGATGTGATATTCTTTTCTTGTAATGAAATTTATGCTTGACATTTATGCTTGTCCTTGGTTCCCAACATCTCTGACCCTCTGCTTGCTGTCTGGCTTCCAGGGCAGGAGTTGTGTCTCTCCTGAACTTCAGCGTCAACTATAAGCATTAAGCAGCATTTACACACAGGATAAGGTAAAAAAAAAAAAAAAAATCAAATTAACCAGCAGTTAAGTACAAGGGCAGCAGCCAGAAGAAAGAGATGGAATTAAGAAGAATCTATAGCTGGCAGATACAAGGAGGAACATAATGTTGCAGCCTCAGGAAAGAAGAGGAAATACAACACCAAAGTTTGTCAACAATCATCAGTTAAAACAATGTTCATCAGCTAAAACAACAAACAAGCATAACTTGTGCTAACACACAGACCTTGTCTTAAGGAAAAAACAACAAAAAAAGTCACAAGGAAAATATACTGATTTTTTTTTCTTACCTAACATAAAATCAAATTAAACATTTCTGACCATTTAGAAAAAGGAATTTTCTGATTCTGATCAGAGAAAATAAATTTAAGAGTTTAATTTTTCCAGAGAAAAATAAAATCACACAGAAAAACAGAAATTCCCCTCAGGAAATATTAATTACATGGAAGCAACATTTGTTACCAACGATATCTAGGACTTCTCAAAACCATAAACGTGAAGTAGGAAAAACACTAAAAGCAGCAATTCAAATACTTTTTGGTGTGTACACAGCTCTTGCAAACTTAAAATAAATATCGAGGAATACTGTGTATTTAGCAGGCAGAGGACAGCTTTTCTATCAATCACTCTGCACTTTAAATGAGTCTTCATAGGGGGACTTTAACTACACTAACCCACTTGTACAACCACAGCTAATGACGCCTTTGCTGCTCTGTGGTTTCTCTCATGCTGTTTACTTCTGTTTTTCTTCTACAGAACCCTACTCAAAAGGAAGAGGGTGCAGCATACTGTGGTTTAGAGCTTAAGTGCTTCCAAATGGTGAAACTGAGTTACCATAGCACCCACATGCTCAAGCAATCGGACCTATCTTAGTGCTAAACCACAGCTTCTCTGGTGCAGTCATGAAATTTCCCTATTAAACATCTTTTCACCAAATTTGCATTTGTAATTATTTTTACTTGTACAGGTCCCTTAATATGATACAGTGGGGGTGGCAATCTTTGGGATACAGTCCAGGCTGCTTTGCAGGGAGCACCAGTCACCATGCAAATTGTCTGTAAGTGTGGAGAACATCAAACCCTGATGTAACAGTTACTTCAACTGTGAAATACTGGCTACTATCCACAGTCATTAAGAAACACCTATACATGAGGAATGGAAGATCAGCTGTGACATTTGCTTGGCAATTTTGTGCTACATGCAAAAGAGTACCTGTGTTAATGTTTGTTTTGCCTTCTGTATATTTTCAGTATTTGTGCATGTATAAAGTCAGGAGCCAGACTCACACTGATGCCATGCTGAACTTGTCCATTGTCAAGGGCCAGTTGCTAACTTTACCTATGACTTTTCTAGCCCCCCTGTAACTTCCTTCTCCTTTCTTTCCCACATCTGTCATGAGCAGAAAGAAACACTTTGTCCATATTGCTCTGCTTCATGATACTGACAGGCATATTCTGGATTTGCTGAATGCATATTGTTTGTGGCAAGCAGAAGGAGGAAAGAACATGCAACTATTACATTATCCTCTCAAGTCCTACTCCCATGTTTTGGCAATTGTCAACTCCAGTAGTCCTGGGGACCTATCAAGCACAGCTGGGGCATCTCAGTTCTCAAGAGTTTTGATCAGAAAAGGAGGGCCTGCAGCCAAGGACTGACTGGCTGTTGCTGAGGGTGTGAGGTAGGGGCAAACTTCTTCATCTCAGGCTATTGGACCACGGTTTAGTTACACATCTGACTTGCTTTTCCTTCCTGACCGCACATTACTTTTTACCTAGTTTTGCCAGAAATAGCAAATGGTCCTTTGCTCTGCAAAGAAACTACTTGGAAATATTTCTCTAAACTGCCTTTAATCAGCTGAAATGTCAAACCATAAACAATTTAATACTGTATGTTTAGCAGCATTTTAGCCACTGATAATATGAAGCCTGAAATCAGGCATATCTTATGTTTGGTAGAAATCTATTAGCATGAAGTCCATGGATCAACAGCTCTGTACCTGCTGGGAGCATTCTTTTAGTGGGGACTCTAATCAGTGATTTTCAAAAAGATGCAGTCAGTGATTTTTAAAAAGAAATGAACATTTCTGTCAATAATTAACATCTGTCTGTGAGCTTTTCCTTTCTGTAATAAGACTTTTCTCTGATCTGTTGCTCTGCTAAAGACCCAAACAAAAGTAGCAAATTGGCCTGTGGGAGCTGAGTGAGAAGCGCAGATGACACAGATAAATAGGTTGATATTCAGGTCCTCTGAACATCTATGTTTCCAACTGACATCACCTGGATTTACAAATACTTAGCTTTCCTACAAAATAAGATCAAAGCACAATCAAAAATGGAAAGAAAACACACAGGTTCTGGAAAAAAAAAGATCATAACATTTCCTTTAATTTACTTTTCTGTAACCTTAGATACACGTATTCTGAGCTGGTAAGGGGTTTTAGATAGAAGTTTTATTTTCACAGTGAGATTGCTTCCTCTTCATTTAATTATATTTATAATGCAAAAATATCAGTTTTCCTCACTCCCAACCATAACTCCTAGGTGCTATATTCTATGCATGCTGTATAAAGCACAACAATCCATCAGAGAGCAATGCTCAATACTGCTGCAAAGGTGTAGTGGGGTGTTCCTAGGGGCTACTCTGATACTCTGTCAGCACCTGCCTATTGTAACCCTCGGCAGTAGGGGCAGACAGCAGCTCAGAGCCCCACAAGTCCTTCCACAGTCGCAGAATACCTCTGGTTTAGTAACACAGACTGTTCCCACAGGACAGTTCTTCCCCTCACAGGGTGAAACTCCCACTAATTCAGTATTGCTGCAAAAATCAGAGAGTACCCTGAATACAAAATTCCTCGCACATGCAGGAGGTGTCAAGTGGCTCATAGGAGTGGTGCTCTGAGCCTGAAGTGATGTTTGCTGCTACTGAAGCATCCCTACTACAGGCTGAGGCTGAGGAGAGTCAGCTACTGTCTTTGAAGAGAACAGATCCTGTGGCTCAGATGAGCACACTGGAGTCAGAGTGAGGATCTGACTTTATCTACTCACAAGAATGACATGACTGTTTCATTGATTTCTCTGATGGTTGTGCAATTCAGGCTTAAAGAAAACTAGCTGCTTTATTCTGCAGCAGAGTTACGTACATGTCATTGCTCTGTACCTCCAGTGCACAGCACTGGGTTTTACTATGCTGTTACTTTGCCTGCACAACCCCAGCCTTTGAAAGACTCTTTACAGCAGGAAGGCACAAATCAGAATAAAGATATGGCACAAAAGTTTCACTTTGCACTGAACTGTCATTTGTATTTCTACAGCTTCTTGCTCCAAGCTTAACAGGACTCTCAGCAGTCCCTGTGCTCCATGCGCCAAAGTTGCAGCCTGACATCTCCAAGGAGCAATGCTCTAAACTATCCTGCTAGCCTCAGTCATCTCCTATGACCGGATTTCTTCTAGCATGAAGAGAAGATCCTAACCAGCCCTGGCTGACAGACATCTAGCTTCTGTTTCTTAAAAAGACAGAGAGTACAGAGGATAAAAAACCCACACGGCTCAGTGGAGAACTGCTCCCATATCAATTCTGCCTGCTGGGCACTTCCTCACCCTCCCGGGGCTGTCAGCTGCAGCCAGCAAACCCTCTGTGTTTCAAGGGAGAGTGATTTTACTTGGTTACTGTCCTGACTTTTTCCCTCCAGACATTCAGGCCAGAAATAATCAGAACTTAATATCATCCACCAAATATTTTACTGAACAACATTTTTGTTGTTCATGAAATGTTGTGACAAACCATATTCACTGATCAGCAGCTAAATCAACTGTATACTTAGAATCACAGAATCATAGAATAGTTTGTGTTGGAAAGGACCTTAAGATCATTTAGTTCCAACATACCCGTCATCGTCATGGGCAGCGACACCTCCCACTAAACCGTGTCACCCAAGGCTCTGTCCAACCTGGCATTGAACACTGCCAGGGATGGAGCATTCACAACTTCCCTGGGAAACCCATTCCAGTGTCTCACCACCCTTACAATAAAGAACTTCTTCCTTATATCCAGTCTAAACTTTCCCTGTTTAAGTTTGAACCCATTACCCCTTGTCCTATCACTACAGTCCCTAATGAAGAGTCCATCCCCAGCATCCCTATAGCCCCCCTTCAGATACTGGAAGGCTGCTATGAGGTCTACTTGCTGGAGTACAACTTAAAACACAGTAAAATATACACACAAAATGTTGATAGGAAACAGGGTCAGATTCTACCACCACTACACATGCAAAGAATTGTTTGCAAAGTAAGTCATTCAGTGAAACATATCAATATCTTTCAGGAAAACTGCCCATTACAAAAAAAAAAAAAAAGAAAAAAAAAAACGCTCATATCCTTCTCATTGCATAAATAGGAATAGTCATAGAGCTGCAAAGCAGCTCCTAGAACACAAGCTCCCCAGAATGCCGTGCATGCACATACAAAAGCATCTCCCTATCTCAAAATCTGGATGCAAAACCTAGGCTCTGCCCCTTACGGGAAGCTGAGCCAGCACTATCAAGAAGAAACCTGTACTTCATGTCATGCCAGAAGCAATGATGAACAGATTTCAAAAGAGAGATAAGCATGCTCGACCCCTCTTGAATTCACTAAAAGCTTTGAGTGAAAGTGGTTTCTCAATCCCCTTTCCTTCTGTATTTTTCTTCTGAAAATCAGATCATCAATTTTGGTGTGCAATTCTGGGCAGTAACCTGCCTTTTAAATGCGTCTTTCCCCCCGTGCCCCCCCCCCTTATTTTGCTATATTTATTACAAGAAACTGGAGATGTGAGCCCCATCTTTAACTATCTGATAATCGTAAACAAAAAGAGGGGAAAGCAAGTCATCTTATTTTGCTTTGAAACTTGTGCTGGCCATGCTTTTCTAAAAAGGCAATGCATTCTGAATGCTTCAAGAGATGAAAATAAAGTCTCAAAATGGAAGGACGCCACTCTTCTCACACGGATTGTGGTTCCCCATATTCCAGCAAGGAACCTGTGAAATCTAAAGCTGATCCTCCTTAGGATTTGAACAAAAACTAATTTCAGTATCACTAAATAATTCAAAGCAGAAAGAACATAAACAGTCTATGTTTCCATCTTTTGTATGTGGCAAGCAATTTTTATTAGCATTTCATAAATATTTTCCTTTTTCCTATTTTTTTATTATAATATTTTGCAGTGAGCAGTCTGGTAAAGAAAAGTAAAATTAAAGATATTAGATAAAGATGCTAGACAAGACTTCATGTAAGAAAAGAATTTTATGGACCTTTCAAAATATAGGGACCCAGGGAAAACCCTTAGGCCAAAGATAAGAGAACATCTAATTTCATGCTCCAAATAATTTTACACTCTTTATATAGGCAGAGCAATACACAAGCCAGCAAATTCAGCAAACCTGTAAACATTTCTGATGTCTATTAATAAGATAGATGCACATAGTAGCATTACAATCTGATGACAATAGCAAGAACAACTCCTACTTGGAAGTTGGAGGTCAGAAACCTTGATCTGTAAAATAAGTCTCAGTTTGTATACACATATAGACGGAGCAGTTTGGAAGTTGCATGTGTAATGTCTTCTGTGAAGACATATGGAAAAGCTGTAGCTGAAAGACACAGTATGTGCTAATGTGGGTAAGATTTTACTCTTTCAAAGTCTATACTTTAACAGCATTTGGTGGAATTTATGACCATGTGACCTGTTAAAATTAAGTGCTCTTTCATTTTCAACAAAAATAATATATCAGAAATTTTTCAGTTGTGTAGATTAAGACAACTGAAGATATTATTTAGCACCTGTACAGCATTTTATACATATGCTGCACAAATTTCATAATATGACCAAACCAAACAAAAGACAGAATGTTCTGGAAGGTGTTCATTAAAGCACGTCTGCATACAAATTCATCACTGGTGTCAGTAGGAATTAAGCCCATAGTTTAAATTTAGATGATACTCTGAATTAGGACTGCTTAGAGTCCAGCTTATAAGCATGTAACAGACCCCCAGTACCAACCCAGCAGCAAATATTAATAGGAAGTGGGGACTGACAGTGCTTAATCCAGCATTCAGCTCTGCTGGCTTGGCAAGGCACCTGAGACTTTTCTGTCCCTGCCACTTGGCTCATGTAGACCAGCTCCAGTGTGGAATAACCCGGCTTTTCATAGTCTGCTCTGCCCTAATGTATATGCTGTTAAGAGTACTTGGATAAAATGAACTACAATGAAAACCCTGCACAATCTACAGCACCCACAGCCAAACTCTGTGTCAATTAGTGTCTTTTCATAACACTTCATACAGCAAAACTGAAAATTTCAGGGCAGTTTCCTTCATATTAAAATTATGAAAGACAATTCATAATGGTGCCAAACGTTAGGAAGGCAACAGAGACCACTATACCCAAAGACTCAAACAGGCTGCAGCATTTCAGTTAGGATTTTCAAGATTACCCTCACATCCAGAAAATTTGAAAAATCTATGAAAATAGTAAAATTCTTTTTGTAGCAAATTCCATAGTCAAGAATTCATGATGCTCTGCCCATTGTAATGTCTGCTGCAAAACCAATTGATTCTCCACTGCTAAAACAGCTCAATTTCTTTCCTTCAGGAAATAAATTATGCTCTTTACATACATTTACATAACCAAGACCCAAAGAAATTAAGGGCAGACAAACAACATCTGCAGCAGTGATGGTGTAAAGCAGTCTGAAATAGTGTTGTGAAAGATAAGGAAGGAAACCACCAGCTTTCTTTAGGTAGACAGGGCCAAAGAAAACCTTTACAAAGATTAGTAAACTCCCAAGAAAATAAGGAACGCAGTGATCAGGGAATGGAATTCCCCACCTGGGACATAATGTGATTCTGTTAGGGGATGAGTAACAAATCCTCTAGGGCCACAGCAGATGGTATAAAAGACAACTGAATTTAAAGTTGATAATTCATTTTGGCAGATAGATGCCCTCAAAGGAAGATGGTTTTCTACAAAAGCATTCTCCAAAGAATACAAGAAATGGCACTGAGGTCCCAAGCATCTCCCACACTTACATCACATTTCCCCTGCTCAGTCCCCCATCATGGATGGTTGGGAAACTGGCTGTAGTGGAGGAGATGGCTGATGGCTGAGTGGGATCCCACTGCACTTGGTATCATGGGGAGCTTCTCAGACTAGACCAATCACATTCTGTTTGACCATGGCTTTTTCTCCATGAATAAGGGTCTACATTACATGAGGAATGTGGGACTCTTGCCAGAGCATCTGCTTTCCAGCCAGGAGTGCAGGTGCTTTTTACTTGCTTAAAAGTACACAATGCTAAAACGTCTTAATCACCAAGCATGTTTTGATTCCTAGTTTTAAGTTATTGGCAGTTGCTAATTAAAGTCATCTTTTGCCTCATCAATGTTAATGAGCTTTGGCACTGTGCTACCAAATGTGGTGGTAAAAATCCTGCTTCTGCAGGTAGTTGTGTTATTTCTCAGTCAGGGGCCTCTGTCTTCCTTTGCTGCACCCTGAAGTCATGTCCTTTGGGGCTATGAGTCATTACATTTAGTCACATGGTTAAACTCCCACTTCAGTATAATTCAACTTCAGTTTAAATTTGAGTGGCTTAACCATGGCAAGGTCTTCCCATTGTCTTGTTAAGTTTCTGCCTTTGGACCTTAGAGCACAAAACTGAGAGGACAATGTTGGTGTTTACTCATTAACTAACTTTAGTTTCACTTACTGGGTTTGGCAGAGAGATAGAGATATCACATAAAATGAAGAAAACCCACTGCAATTCACCACTTCGCTAGGAAGGAACAGAAGAATAATTTGAACACTGAAAAAGCAACCAAACTGTTGTCAAATGTGTTTGGTCTACAGTAGTAACTTCGTCCAGAGAAATACCTTCTTGTGCTCTTTCCCAGGCTCTGCATAATGCTGACAAACAGCTTATGATGCAGTGCTGATACATCCATGGGCTAAGAGAAGGGGCTGGGGCTAGCTGCAGGTCCTGTAGGGCTCCCCTGCTTCCTGCCTATGCAGCAGACAGTGCTACCCTGCTGGGAAGCCTCAAATTGCAAAAGCCGTATGCGGTTGGCTACTGCTTGCTTTTGTTTTTTATCTTTACCCAGCCCTCTCCACCACCCCACCCTACCCTGATGTTCCTGATTCTCTGCTGCTTCTGAAAGCAGTTTCAGCAGTCTGCCTCTAAACTGCAGTGGTCCCATGTTCAAGGAGCTGATCTGTTCCTGTCTCTGTTCATTATCTTATCATCATACATCTGCTTATTCCAGGAAACTGCTCCATGACTCTGATGATGACTTCACAGCACAAATATCCTCATCTAAAAGATATGTGCTGTCTCCATAGCCTAAACACTGACCCATTCTTACATCAGAATTTCACTATGAACTTGCAGTTGCTTCAGAATTGCCGCCTAGTTTGCTTACTTCGGGATGCCTTTGCAGTTTGATATCTCTAATCTAATTCTGAGATTCACAGATGACAAGATTAAAGAGATTAGTTCAGCATTCTACAGAGATAGAAATTTGTATCTGCTTGCCCAGCAAACCTGTGACATGTGACCATGGCACTGTGTTTATCTTCCTAGTATTGACCAGATTTCACTGGGGAAATACTGTTTGACTGCAGGTAATGAGAAAACTTCATGAAAATTTATGTTTCTTTTCAGATGATAAAGAATTTCCAAATAGATGCAGTCAGCCCAGTTCAATATTTTTTGGGGTAAAGATAAAAAAGAAATTAGGTTCCCACCATTATTGCTGCCAAACACAAGAATTAAAAGAAAATGTTCATTTTCACCTAGTCTATAACTCCATCTGAAACGCATTTGTATTCCAGAAATATAACACAGTTGGATTTATTAAAATTATTTAAAGTTGCATATTTAACAGTTTTTGAAAAAGGATAAAAACAGACACAGGAACTAACAGCAAATGATGATTATAGATGTGCAAGAAGAGCTGGATTAGCTATGAATTACAGGAACATACTCATGTTCACCTGAAAAACTAATATGGCAGACAAACATCCAGAGCTGGTTTTTGCTGCTCCTCTGACACCACCAGGAAGAGACTGAGTTTCATCACCAGAAGATTTAGCTCACAAGATATACTTTCAACTGTATACAGTATAAGGTAAATCAAGTATAACTAGTCAAGCATTTTGCTGTTTTAACAGTGTTTGGAACTAATGGACTTCTTTCAATTTCCTCGTAAATGGCAGCCTGCAATAACTGTGTGGTGTCACAGGATGTGGGTGCCTTAATTTTATCTTCACTTTGCAGAGCACTGGTCTGTACTTAGCAAACCAGCTCTCAGCTTTGCATTGTAAGCAAGTGCTTTCCCATTCCCATGGCAAGGCTGCGGGTCAACCCACAAATGAGTAAACTTCCTCAGCTGGGGTAAGTTAGCAATAGTAGCAATGTACAAAAATATTAACAATTCAGCCTACATCACTTTAAAAACTTTTGCAAAACTAAACTACCAGAAAGTTTAGCTGCCCTAATGCATCACCTTTCATTTTTAGCATGCTTCTCTAGTTACAAAGCACCACACAAAGCAGCCTCTACAATGGCATAAGCCTCGTGGCACATCACAGAATGAAACAATTATCTAAGACTGATTGTAGTTTATCTTCCTTGATCATTACACTGTATACAGAAGATCCAGTGACTGTCCTAGATTAGGATGATCTGAGGTGCCCAGTAAAAACATCCAAAATACTTTTTCCTTTTCTAGCTGTCATTGCTATTTCAGGTATTCTTTAAGTTCATTGAACTAAAGTCCAAAGAGCCACCTTTAAAAACATAATTACTGTAGCACACTGACTACCTCCACAATAGAAACTGATGCTTAGGGAGTTGGTTTCTATTCTTATTGCAAGTTCACACTCATAAGTCCTTCAAGAACTTTCGGGTGAATTCCACATCATTCTGCTCTGAAGGTTACTTCCTGAAAACAACTTCTACAAGCTTTATGCATAATTCTTTCCTAAAAGAAAATCTAGCATCAAGACAAAAAAGAGGCAATGGGTCACACCTCTTTCCCACTGCTCACAGTAGCAAACACCCTGTGCTGTTAAACTGCCGTGACCCCTTTCCCACACCACTAACAGACTGTACCCAACTCTGGTTTCTAACATTGCTTTACACCTTCAGGCAGTGAACAGGAATCTCTCTGGGGCCAACTGCATGAAAACTTTGTGAAAAGGCACCTTTAGTCTTCTGTTTCATTGCTCCTATTAGTTTTTAACGACATAGCAGACCCACCGAATTATTCACAGCTTTTCTCATATGCTAGAATCAATTGTCATTTTATTACAGTTTATGTTATTTCCTGAACTAATTTCTTCTTCATTTTGGTAATAATTACTTTGAATTTTACATATGGCAGTTGATAATATCTTTAGTTAGTATCACTCCAGATGGATTTCCAGCTTCAGAAGAAAACCTCTAGTATCTAAAAACACACTCGTAAGCCAGTTTTTATTTTTCTCTCCCTCTCCTTTTAGGCTCAGCCACACACTTGCACAGTGTGTTAACACAATTTCCTTACAGGTTCTAGTATTTCAGTTAATTTTTTTATATTTTCTTTCAGTTCATTCTAAAATATTTTATCGTAGAGCCAACTTCCAAACACCACTTGTCCCAGAGAACACTAGTGCTTGTATTCTGCAGAAATAGCACTGGGGATTTCAGGGGAGATGTAACTTTTACTGTTTATACCTAGAAGATACCATATTTCTTTGCAAGACATTACATTTATGTAACATCCTCACATCTCTCACTTTCTAATGCCAATTGCACACAGATTTGTATAAGACTAACTCAAATACCTAGTTATAAGATAAGACCTCTTCATGGTAAGTCTCTACCAATGTCTTAAACTGTGAAAGTCCTTTGGTCAGGTGTAGTGGAAGCTTAATGCAACCGACTGAATTAACTTTGCTTCTTTGCATGCCCATTTTCCGGTCTAACTTAGTCGTATTTGTAGTGAGACTCTATGAATTTGTGCCTTGCCCTCACAAAGAAAAACTTGATTACTGTGCACTTCCAAAGTACTGAGAACAGAGAAGGATTTTTCAGGCCAATTTTAAAACTGACAGATGTAAAAACAAATTACTGCATCTGCACATTGTTACCTGTGGCTTTCTTAAAGTAGAATATATTCTCTGTAAAAAAGTATCACAACATGCGATAAGTCCCTACTTACTTTAAAAAGTGGTGACTCACTGCAACAAGAGCAATGCAATCACTCGAAAATCTATACATTTCCTAACAGTTTTGGACACAGTATGATAAGAGGCATCCAAGTAGCCTCAGATTTCACCCTTACACATTGATAGAAATGGATGACTATCTCTATACCAACACACCTGTAAACACTTCCAAGCTGACAGGTCCAAATTAAGCATAGAGACACCAAAGGGGAAGCACCTCCATCTGCCATATTCTGGTTGCTACATGAAGGAAGCCTAAATCTGCAGGAGGGAAGGGAGCAACAACATGTGCCAGGACGTCTCCCAGGACGGTCAGAGGGCCAAGGCTGTGTGGGACAGCTTAGAGCATATTACTACCTGCAGAAGAGATCCAGCCAAAGGTGTTTACACCTGGGCATTTCACATCTTCCTTATAATTTTTTTTTTATTTCATAGCTTGCATTATGAAGCTTTTAAAAAAGATTCCTATTAAAGCAGTTTCTTTATTTAAATATTATAAAAACCCACAATCAAATAAATAATTCTGTCTGCTTAACAGAATTGCAAAAATTAAGAACAGTAAAAAAAAAAAAAATCAGTTGATTTCAATGAAACTGCCCTGATACAAAGATCATAAATGCCATTGAAAATAAGAGTTCATGCCATGGATTAAACGCATATTTATATAAAGAAATACAGACAGTTCATTCTAATAGATTACTAGTTTGCTGGCAGTACAAAGTGCTACGGATTTGGATGTGACCTTGAAATGACTGTGGCATTGGGTTTTGCAGAAGATGTACAACCGTTGCATCTCCAGAGAATCCTTTGACTCCCCTGGATCTGGAGTATCTGTACTGTATGATGTTTAAGCCTCGTGGTTGGTGGTGTGTTTTTTTTCATTGTAGCAGGAAGACAACTCCTGTCTAAGTTGAGAAACTCTAAGGAAACTTTTCTACTTCCTCTTTTTTCCTTATAGCAAGGCTTCACCTATGGAAAATGCATGAAGCACCAATTTCCACCTATGGAAAATGCATGAGCACCAATTTGATCATTATATTAATAGTACATCACAAGCAATATTAAAAACGTGCAGCAATAAGATTTTAAACATTGGATACTTAACTAATATTAAATCTAATTATTTTTAGCAAAGAATCATCAAAGAACTAAAATCCAGAAAGGATTTTGAATATTGTAACAACAGCAGGCATATGAAAAGCAAGTGTACCACAAAGATAATGAGCAGAGCGACCAAGCTAGGATCTATTTGCAGTCAAACTGTTTTTTTCTTCAGCAACTGCATTGTGAAGCTTCTAAATGGAATCTGCAGACATGAAACCAACATCCAACACTTCAAATGCTCAGCATCACACACTGTCAGTCATTCCCAGCATTCTTCATTATGAGTTAAATCTCCTGTCTCACTATGAGAAGAAGTCATGGGGGTTTGGTTTTGAGTTTGTTTTTAAGCTAAAAGCTTTGAAGCACTTTTTGTTCTAAAATGTGGCATTACAATGAATTTCATGACAGATCATTTCCCTAATGATCACATTTCCTGTAGTGTCTTCTCATCTGCCTCTATGACTGCATCAGCGCTGCAACCACACGCACTCTGCAACACCTTCCAGCTCCAGTGAAAATGATATTATATGTGCACAGATTGAAACAGGACTCAAAGAGATATATCACTCTGACCTAAGACGTAGACTGGGAGTCTGCATCACGAGCACAGCTGAACTGTTTTGATTTTGGATTTCTTTTACAAGGAGAGCAGATTGCAACTTTCACAGAAATCTGCTTCATTAAGGTTTATTGTTGTAGTCCTGATCATGTTAATTTTCATTTGCATTTGCCTCCTGCAGTACCACAGTATATAGACATCACAAAATTAAATGCAGCTGCTAAATGTACTGACCCCTGATGCAAAATTACTAGTGCATTATTGTTATTTCCCTGCTCTTGATTTATTCTTGCTCATACTCCAGAACATCTGAAAGGTGCTACCCTATGATCTACTCCAACTGCCCAATCAACCCTTTTATTTGTGCTTCAATCTGATCCCCCTGCCTGGATGTAGACAGAAATTTTCTTTTGAACTTGACAGAAATCTTCTCCCAGGAAGAGCGATTAATACCTTCATGTCTTCCTCCACTAACCTTTGCTGAACATCAGATTAAGTTCTTATGTCCACCCATTGGTAGGGTGACAAGTACATTACACAGAAGGTTAACACAGGATTTCTGCAAATAGCTGAGGTGATATACAGGCCTCCTACCACTTTGCTGACTGACTAACAGGATTCACTAAATGAATGGTTTATTGTTCACAATAATCAATGTTACATTCTCCTCATGTTGCATTGTTCAGTATGGACTTTCTGCTTGAGTTTGCTACAAAATATTACTTCCTTTATGAAATAAGTCACAACAAACCAAATTAAAGTTTGAATTAAAAAATGCTCCTTCTGTCTTAATTTCTTTTTTTTTTCCCCCTTTTTACTCTGCAAAAGTTCCACAGTATTTTTCATGCCTAACAACTTTTCTTTTAGAAATCAGCTCTCTGGATCTGTTTCCATTTACCCTGGGAATAACAACTTCTCTTTACTAAAGTGTTTTGAGCTCTGTTACCACAAGATATTTATGAAGGTGCATTGAAGTCCATTTATGAAGCAGAAATATTTTATATTAGCTGTACAAGGTGACAATTTGTTATGATGAACATGTGTCCCAAGGCTCTTTTTTTTTGCATTTCCTTTAAGCACTAATGTTTAGCAGCACTTACTAAATAATCACACTGTCCGTTTTCCACAAATACATACTTTTCCCTGTAATGACACAAATATTTTGCAAGGTAACGTTCCATGAATGAAAAATGTTCCATGGTTGTTTTAGGGAAATTACATTTCTTTGTTTCACCAAGATGTATTTTCTCAGACAAAACTCTCACAGCATAGTTTGGAAGCTTCTACAGGTTAAGAACTTTCTGAAGAGACACTACAATCATTTCAATAGTGCAGTTCTAAGATATAAATGAGATGCCTTCCTGACTGGAAAAAATACGTATTTTCCTAACTAGATATTACTTCTTCCCCCTGCATTCGTTTGCATAATATGCTTACTCCCCAGAGAAGGGAGACATTCTCAGCCACTTCTTTGAGACAGAATTCCTCCCCTCCCCTTTAAGAATTGCCTTTAGTCTTTGTTATAAATGGAAGAATGATAGTATTCTGCCTACACTTCCTGGAAACTCAGCCTGGGCCCATGTATCTGCTTTTATCAAAATATCCATCAAAGGTCAGGTAATTTTCCACACTCATCTAGAGACAAAGATGCTACCTATCTTGATGAACCAGTGCAAGAGTGTTAATGCTTCTCCCTCAAAATGAGTCAGATATAATCACTAAGAAAATGAAGGACATTATTTCCATGACTATAAGTGTGCTCGGAATTACAATCTTATCCGATTCCACAGCTTCTTCCACTGTGGGCCTTCATTCCAGCTCTTCCCTAGCTTTGGAGTTGGTGACAGGGGACAAGGGAACAAACAACAAACCAGTCAGTAGTAAGCTAAGCTCTGCACTAGTTCTGTCTGCTGTCAAAAAGTATGAGGTCAATTAGAGAGCACAAGGCACCAAATGCTAGTTTAAAAAAATAAAAAATAAGAAGGGCTTTCTTCATGCCACCACTGAAGAAACACTGGAGATACTAGGTTTTCATCCTTTTAAATCCATTTTCTCTTAAACTAGTTTCACTGTCCTTCATCTGACGTTCTGGGGTAGCAATAGGTGTACCATCACATCCTGACTCCCTGTCCCACAGCACTGATCTTCCCCCATTTGGCTCCATATCCGATCAACACTTCTTTCTGAATGTTAACTCTTATAACTACTAGAAAATTTCACTAAAGATGCCAACTGCATCCACTAACACTGTAAAGATCTGACAACAACTGTAAATTAGCAGAATTATCACTCTATCAACCATTGCAGTGCTTTTCAAAGACTACCAAAAAGATCTTCTGTGATTTTTTAAAAAGGATGTGGGGTTATGTACCTGTTTCCTGTTACCTGTGGTTGCTCACTGCCACAATGACAAGTTGACATAACAGACAGAGCTCAGATTTTACAAAAAGACAGATATTATTAAGAACAGATACAGAAAAACATCCTTAAATAGTTATTACACAATACATCAGCTTCATTCAAGACTCTACTCACAGATGTGCCTTATCATCAACTACTGTAATAACAAACACAGCTATTCCAAACCCTTAGCATTTCACAATAAAATCCTTTCAGTCAAACCTGCAGCCATCTAGAAACCAAGTTCTTACAACCCTGAACTACAACCCAGCAAATTAATCACAACCAATTAAAAAGAAAAGAAAATAAAAATAATCTGTAGAGTTCAATAAATATTTCAAAAAATATTCTATACCGTAACATGGATCCAGGTCACAATTGAATTAATTGCAAACAATTCCCAGAGCTTTTGTCTACACAGTTCATCTGATATTCAGGAAACATGATGTCATCCTATGCAACCCTGAAGATAAGTTCCATATTTCTTTCTCCTTGCTTTTTTTCAAGAGAAATTTTCCCTCAGTCTAAATAAATCTGTTAGGTCAATTACAGGCCAAAATCAATTTATTGTTGTTATTACTATTTATGAGCACTTAGATATGAGCATGCTGAAAGCAACATAAAAATTCTCTGAAGAGAATGTGGTCCCTCTCATACACAGATGCTGTTCAAGTTAGCTCATCTCCTGTGGACAGACTATCTGGTACAATACTTAAAAATCTCTGAGAGATCTGGGGTGAGATTATGTGCTCTCCCATACAAGAGTGAATGTGTGTGTGTGTTTGTAACACATTATCTACACATTCTGTTGTTTGTTTACCATATTTCACTCACTGCTGAGAGAATGTAATATGTTAATGAAAGGATTAAACAGCTGGAGAAAATAATTGCAAATCAATATAGTACCTTTGTATGTGGCCTGATCTTTTACTGTTTCTTTATAGGCAGAGAGGAGCTTTGGACTACTCTGTTTTTACCTGCAGCAGTTATAGCTTTAAAAGTTGTCTTCCAGAAATATGTGCATCAGTTGTTGTCACGTAAAGAAGTTATAACAGGACAATGCAAGACCTGCAATACATGGACCTATGTAGGAGAGATTATTTTGGATCCAGGAAATAATTTATTCTGTTGTATGATACTTTGAATGAGATGTTGCATGTCCCTTTCTCAGAAAAATAAATAAATAGCACAGGAGATTATACAAGCTCTTTGGCTGGACACATATGCTACTGCTGCTTTTCCCCTTATGTGCCTTTCCTCTTGCCTCTATACCATTCCTTTTTAAGAAATACCTACACACAGCTCCTTCCTGACTTTCCAAGCCTTTAGTATTCATAACTTCATGAAAATTTTCAGCAGATGCACCCTCCTATTATTCACATCACCTCAGTGATGAGCACAGGAAGGCCTTCTGAAAATCTGATCATTTTCTTCTATGAAAAAACAGTTTCAGGTGTTTTGGAGTTTACAGGCAAATCTAGGGATGTCTCCTCCAAACAGCTTTCTCAGGACAGCTCACAGGAAAACAGAGCTTTGAGTCTGAATACCTCCAATATGTAAAAAAATAATAAAAGTGGACTTTATTTTCCTGTTCTAATATAAAGCCAAAGAAAATTCAAAACACTCTAAAAAGACCACAAAGATAAAATAAATCCTGTAAGACACTTGAAAGCCTTTTGAGACTTTCCACTGACGTCACCACTGAGGTGAGACTTAGGTGAGCAGCAATTCGGTTGCAAAGAGAGACAGAGAACACAAGCTGCCGAGACAGCAGCCGAAAACGCTACATCTGACATGCTCTGTGTTATTAAATTGTCCTCATTGCTCAATTGAGAGAGTTTTTTTAGAAGCTGTGGTTTGCAGACAATCCTTCCCTTGCCATTTAAGGCACGCTCCTGCAATGACAACACACTTGCTGACATCTCTGGATCAGAATCACTTCCACACTGCAAATGGCTCTCTCCCCAACACTGACACATAACCTTAAACCAGATACTGTGCCATACGCTTGTCCGTTTATTCAGGGTGGTGTAAAAAAAAAAAAAAAAATAAAAGACCCTTTAACCTAGGATTACTCACAGAATTTAAAAAAAATGCATTTTTATTAGGTTTTGGAATAATCTAATCCTCAAATCTCAGATTTTTTGTGGAATCTTTTCTCCTGAACTCTTCTGTGATTTCTAGAGAACTTAATACATCCTGTGTTAATTCAAAAGGCATATGTAGGCAAGATTTCCATAAACAGTATGCCTCTATAAATCTTACTACATATAGAAACTATCTATTCTCTCACTTAAAAATCCTCATGGTCAAACTGGCCAATCTTCAGAAAAGTATAAAGTACTAAATTCAGGAGGCCAAACATCATTGGATTTTATGAAATTTTCACCTATAAGTATTATGAAAACTTGAAGTATCATGAAACCTTGAAGCATCACAAAACCTTGAGCCATTAATATCAAGAATAAATAACTCTTTACAGATCTCACATTCATCTCCTTGAAATGCCTCCCTTGCATTCAGCACCATTCCACTATAAACCTTCTAAACTGTAAGTATGTAAATTGACACTGTGTTAAGATGTTATTACTCCTGACGTTTCTTAAGAGTGAGAAGCCACACTGGGTGGCTCTCAGAAACATTTGTTTGTAAGTCATTTTCTTAACAGACTATGACAGTAAAATCAGACGTGCTGCTAAGTTATAGTAAAGCATATTTCTTACCGCTGTTTCACATCTTTCCCTCAAACCCCAACCACATTTAATACTTCAGACTAACAAATTAGATTGCAGGTGTGTGGAGGATGTAGAAAAGTCTTTCAGTTCTGTTAAGACAACACAGTTGAGTACAGAAGCATTAATGAAACTGCAAACAAGGCCAAGTCTTTTTGTGCACTTATTGGGCAGTCTCAGGTATCATAAAGGTTAAACTTCCACTCATACACAGATATATGGCACAGGCATGCACCTTTACACATATTATTTGGGGATGAGGGAAAACTTATATATCACTTTCAAGAGACGTAGTGCAATAGTCTCTCACCGTCATCAGGGACCAAATAAAAAAATATATATAATTTTAAATATATATGCTTCATTATAATTTATTTTTTCCAAGAAAGAGTGATATGAATAAAGAAATCCTTCATACTCTATCCAAAACTCATTAAAACCAAAAGATTTCTTTAAGGTGAAGATGTATGTGATTCTGCATTCATTATAGACATTGTAAGTCTATCTCAAGATTAAATAAGTTGCTGCAGTAGCAACATTGATCATCTTTCCTTCGCTTATGGCAGTACATAATTTTAAATCATATGTTGACAGAGTCAGCTTGGCCCACATTTCTCCAGAACTGTTGGCCAATGTTTATAAATGCTATCACTAAGATGCCTAAACCACTCAATTTACTATACAGGCTCACTATTATATTTACATCCTCAAGTGTGGACAGTGCTTTGTAACATGAAGCTTTTCGCAGCTATAGTCCATTAAGCACACCTTCTCAACTCATCCACATACAGTGGAATCCAAAAGCTGGCAGTCCTGTTCTTGTATCTCACAGGGACTCAAACAACTTCAGTTATTTCATGCTACGTTGGTTTAAATGGAGACTACATTTGACATGATCATGTTTTCTAGAATTTCAGATTTGCTGAAGTTAAGCACAGCATGGATTGTTCTTACTTAGCACTAAAGTATCAGCTGCCCATTGACAACACCTATGCTTTAGCACTGAGAACAAGGAAGAAATTTAAGTCACTTTTTTCATAGTTTTTATTTTCTTTGCTCAGCTACACTATTTACACTATACACTTTAATGCACAACCAGTTCCTTCAGATTAACTTGTAGCAGTTTACAGGTTACAAAAGACAAGCATCCCTCAGAATACTTAAAGAATTATGACTCTACATTTTGGAACAAGGGTATGCATTACTAACCTCAACTTAACAAATGATGAAACTGAGGTCTGGAGAAATGAAAATGACTTAACAAGTCACACCATGGGTTTCTGAGACAGGCTAGACTGCAGCTGACATCTGTGTCTTAGATCTTATTCTAGAAGCTTGACTATGCTCTGCATTTAATGCTTTTTTCCACTTACATGTCTTAACTCACAAGCATCCAGAAACAGTTCAGAGGCTAATACTATCTTAAATATTCTAGCCACAGCTTCTGCAATATATATGATAACCTGGAAAGGCTATAGTAGCCATACATTTTTGTACCATCTTAGATGAGGCTCTGTATTGTACTGTATTTCCCCAAGTGTAAAATCTTTCAGTTCATATAGGACATAGATGCTTCATTTAATGAACTACTATTTCCTTACATGATTCCTTACAAGCTTCATTGTATGGCTTCATTTTTCTATTAGACAGCTAGTTTGATTATTTCTCTCTTTGTCAGGAAAAGAATGTATTTCAAAAGGAAATTAAAAATATTGCTCCATGGAGTCCACATTTTTGCAACAACAAAAAATGTCGTTCACACACAACAAAAGATACCTCTAGAGCTCTGCACAGGGCAGTGGGATTATGAATGAAGAATAGACAGATTGTAAGAGAAGTCTTTGAAATCAGAGAATAGAAAGCTAAGCTTGCAGGCTAGCTGAGAAAGCACTGGCACAGAGGGAATAACTGAAAGAAAAGTACTGCAAAGTAGTGGTAGAAAAGAAAAGAAGTGGATTCTGTTAGCTATACAACACTATGGATAATACAAGCTGGCACTAAAATGCTCACAGCTAATTTAAAAAATCCTGGCACTATAGCCCCCAGACTGCTTTACTTGGAAGGGAAAGAAGCCTGGAAATAGATAAAGTGCAGTGACAGTTACCGAAACACCAGTAGAACAAGATCTGTTTGCAAGTGTATGGATAGCCTGGAAATGCATCAGGAGACACAGTGCAAGAGTCTGAGAGAATCACAGCACAAAAATCTGAGTAAAGCCGCAGAGGAATAAAGCAGCTACCACAACTGAATGTTATTTTAATTTTGATATTTACAGGAGGAAGTCAGACTTCTACCACTTTAAAACTTACTACCATCTTTTGTACAGAAGTGCTTCAGAGCCTAACCTGAGCTTTGAAGAGAGCAAATTATTCCCCCCAGAATGTATTGGATGTTCTGCACTTCACAGCTTGCCTGAAAGAAACAACTACTTCATTTCTAGTTATATACAATTAAAGATGATTAAATGTGAACACTGGACATCCCCACAAAATGCAGAAAACAACAAAGGTCTGGTACAATCACTGTCTCCCAGAGAGTGCTGGCAGTCAGAGCCACAGCAGCCAGCTCAAAGGGCATATCTGTCCCAGGCAGGTCACAGACATCCATTCCAGCCCTATCTAAACTGTTACATTCCTGTAACACGTTGTTGCTAGGGTTTGAAAGGAGTTCACCCACAGCCATGAAAAGCTGAACTCATACCAGCAGGCCTTGCCCAGCACCTGGCATTTTCCTTCGATGCTTTTCACTCCTCTGCTGTCTCGGGTGCCATCTCTGCAGCCACCCCTGCGGTACTCACCCCAGGGCTGGCAGCACCAGAGGAACAGCCATACAGAACGGGAATGACAAAAGGGCAAGACACAGGGCAAGTCTGTGCTACAAAACACAGGGCAATGCAGAGACAATCAAGCTAAACTCTGAGCAAGATAGTTAAATGAGTATGAAGAGAACTCAAGTCACAACAGCAGACAGTTCACTGTGGGCTAATTTGCCCTACCTTCATGGTGGGCCAAATGTATGCTTATGAATATTAACTCTTGAAACTAGATCAGGAATGTAAACAGGGGACAGAACATTTTCATGGCCTGCTGTTCTCCTTTCCTTGCTCCCAGCATCGTACAGTATATACCACAACACAGCTGCACAGCAAAAGAAAGCAGGATAATTTTCATGTGCTATATACAATACATTCACAATTTCAGTCTGGAGACTGCCTACTTGTTTAATGCATACACACTCCCAGGGAGGTGGGCAGCTCTGCAGATAGGTCACTGGAGTCAGAAAAAGAGAGCTTGATTCCTGATACTGGGAACATTTTGAAGTCACTTCATCCTGCTTCCTCCCCCACATTTCTTCTGCCTTATCTCATTATATATGCAATGTTTCTAATCCACTCACTGTCAATTTCTTCTTCAGTACCTGAATGTATAAATGTAAATTCACCAAATTAAAACTGAAATTAAAGGGAGCGGTTCCAATATACCGTGCCACTGAGAGATGGACTTTCTTTAGAACTTGTCTCTGCATGGCAGTTTTGGAGCTTTAAGTCTCAGTATGTCACTATACTGATGTGAGTGAATACAGAATGACTAGCAAATATCTTTTGCATACTATGTAAGAAAGACTCATCAGACCAGAATCAACATCTCTTGCCTTATCTGCAGTTATAACCTACATACCACATCACCAATCCAGCTACCTGCTTCCTATGTCTGTGCAGGTCTAAGTGAGCAGGTAAACAAGATTACGTTTGGTTTAAATCAGTAGCTAATTCTAGTCCAGAAACCATGTAGCTATGCTAGTGTGCTGCTGTGCTCTGATTAACATGTGTCTTGCTGGTGGCTTAGGCACAACATCATAATGAAACTGGATGCCTTCCACCTTAGAAGTGACTCACATCTGGCCAGCCCAGGAAATGAGCAGGACTGCCTCCACCTCTATGCATACACAAATTCTCTCCGTTGATTTTCAATAAAGTATTGGTACTGTGCAAGATGTGAAAAGCGGGCAATTTGTTTCAAATTATTAAAAGGTCCCTGAGTGCAGGACTCTGAGATATGTATTTCAGAAAGCCTCAAATGCACTAAAAAAAAAAAAAAATAATAAAAAAAATAATATGACAGTCGTAATCAGAACCTGCAGTGTGAACCCCATAAGAAGAAATCAGAGGCATTCCTCTTACGCCTTCACTTCACTTTCATCTACCTTAATACCTACCCCCCTGCCAGTTGAATTCCCCTAGTGCTAGTTTTGGCTGGGACAGCATTAATTTTCTTCATAGTACCTGGTATGGGGCTAAGCTTTGGATTTCACTAAAAATAGTCTTGATAATACAGAATCATGCTCACCATACATAGCTGGGGAAAGGAGGAAGGGGAGGGAGCCTTTGGAGTTATGGTATTTTCCCAAGTAAAACGTGATGGAGCTCTGTTTTCCCAGAGACAGATGAACACCTGCCTGCCAATGGGAAGTAGCAAGTGAATGTCGTGTTTTGGTTGTGCTTCACTAACTAAACTGTCTTTATCTCAACCAATGTGTTTTCTCACTTTTATTTTTCTGATTCTCTCCCCCATCCCACTGTGGAGGGAGTGAGTGAGCGGCTGTGTGGTCCTCAGTTGCCAGCTGGAGTTAAAACACAAGTCCTTTTTTGGCACTCAACATGGGCCTCAAAGGGTTTGAGGTAATAAGAGATTTGATTGGAATGTGCTGGATCAAATTCATAGCTGTTATTGCTGTTTAGGTATTATTGGACAGGCTCTTGTGCTTGCTATGGAGCTTATTTGCCTCACACTGCCCCAGTCAAAACCAGCACAGTGTGCCTGCTGAAGCTTGGTACTTTTAACTTGGAAAATAAAAAAAGCCACACCCAGAACTATCAAACAATTATTTAGTTTCCTGAAATAAAGGAAGTGGCTCAGAAGTGGGTGAAAGCTGTCAAATTGCTAATATTTCTGTGGAGAGCTGGGGAGGAAGATGAATTAATGATCTAATGGAAAAAAATACTGTTTGTCCTGCAAGCATTACTCTTTCTTTTTTCCTAAATGGAGGCAAGAAGGTTTTAATGAGTTCAGGTGTTGTTGCGTTTTTTTCTGGGAGGTGGGCAGGGTCTTGGGTTGGTTTTCTTTGGTGTTGGGTTGGGTTTTTTTTAATTGAGTTCTTTAGAGGTGGGGTTTTTTCATTTGGGTTGTTTGGGGGTTTGTTGGATTGTTTTTATAGACAGGCATAGATGTGTTGTATCAGGTATGTCGGGATAAGTTTTTTAATTGGGAGATCAGCTCAGATATTAGAAAGCATTCTGTTATCAATCTTATACTAAAGATTTTAAGAAGTGCATATTTGACAACTGAAGATTTATTAAAGCTAGCTATTCCATGTATGTAGAGATGAAAGACTTAACAAACAGTACACAAAACATCGATGAATTTAATGGGATGTCTCAGCAATGCAAATATTTAGAAGGACAGGCAGAACTCCAAATTTCATATTTACTGGTACCATATATTGGTATGTATAGGTACATCCACAAAAAATATTACTTCTGTATTTCTTACCAGGATAATCAGCTGGACACATGCCTTTTACTTGGGAGATTTACGTAGTGAACAGGCCTGTGTGCAGGCTCTAGATATTCCTAACTTTTCTGTTGTTGCTTAAATTTAGTTTGATGCTGTGAAAAGTGGTTTGGTGGTTACAGGAAATCAGAGATGTTTTATAGGATGTCTGTGCATGTGGTAGATGCCAGGCACTCTTAAAATTTCTCCTGCTAGGTCCTCAAAATCGCTAGGTACAATAGGCTGTTGAAGAATAATAATAACAGCAATAACTAAAGTCCCAAAGCTCACCCAACACTTACTAACAAGCGCCTGAAAATTGTTCTTGCCATAAAACCACAGCACCTTTTCCAAATGCTGCTCCACAATTAACAAACCCCTCCCTAGAAGACCAGTAACCTATAGCTATGAGGCAGAGTAATCTACACTGCAAAGATGAAATATAAAGGTTCTGGCACCCTGACAGGAGAATCAATCTCTGTGCCAAAATACATGGTGAAAACAAGGGTGTGAAATTGAGTACTTGATACTACAGTGTGAAACAGTTTATTGCTTTAACCATGCTAGACAAGAGTTAAAATGTTAATTCTTTGAGGCTCTTCAGTTTAGTAGAAGCATATAGAGAGGAACTGGCTAAAGCTAAATCACTGTGTGCGGACGGAGAAAATAACTATTACTTGGAATAAAATACTGCTACCCCTCTGTCTTTCGGCCCTCTCTGTTAGCTAACACATCAACTGACTGTGGAGTTGGCTAAGAGAGCAGACAGTAACCTGCCCTTTCTGGAGAACAGGGAGCAGTGGGAAGTCTCAGAAAGACTGATAAAATGGAAAGTAGGACGGCAGATTAAAAAAAGAAGGAAAAAAATTAAAGGAAAAAAATGAGGGCAGGAAAAGCAAGGGATTTTTTTCTTTTCCTCTACAGTACAGCATTCGCTTGTTTTCTTACAGTATCCAACAGCTACCAACCAGATTTACTCAGTGCTGCCTCTCTTCAGAGACTTGGAGGACAAGAGAACTAATGCTTGTGCTTCAAATATTCTTCTTAGCTGGTTATCAAATAAAGACAGACCATTTTCTTGCTTACATCAGTATAAACCTGGAGTTACTATAGTGACGTGATGATAGAAGCACTCATAAATTCAATTTATGTAAAAAAAGGTTTCAGCCCTGCATATAATCTGCTGGCATTTCAGAATATATGTTTAAAGCCACTTTTTAGGGTGAACATTACTTTAGAGAAAAGCTTTTGTGTCTGCCTCAACTATCCCAAATTATATTCACTACCAAAACTGATGAAAGGTACATATACATAGAATGCTGCATGTTCTAAAAAAAAGATTTTCTTAAATGTAATCCTTTTTTGTCTTTATATAAAGTGTTACCTCAAAATTAATTGCTTTTCTTGCTACTCACGTTATCTGTTACGCCTAACATGTTTTGCAAGATCAACCTCTTCAGCTCTATCAGAAAGAGTGACAAATTCACCTGCAGTGAGGTAACTGAGCAGACAATTAAAAACTTTGAAGGCTCTTTAAGAAGTGGATTTTATAAAATAGATAAATTTATTTTGAAAAAATAATAAAAACCCCAACTATAGAGATTAATTTACAATGTTTAGATTTTTTTTACTAACCCCACTTCAGTAAATATCAAAATTTGAGGAACTGTAACCAGATTCTGAGATCAGGGAGTGGCTAAAATGGAAGGGAAGATTTTATTCTTAAAGATTTAAACACTGAAAACAAAGTACTGCATCATGAGGTCAAACCAAACATAAAGACTGTATTGAACAGGTTCCTAAGTGATCTATATGTATTCTTTTTCAAATACAACTACAAATCTTTTTCTTTCTAAATGGTTCGTATAGCTCTCATGTATGACCACGCGGAAGGCATTTTAGCCTTGTACATTATGCGTCAATCTTCTGAGTTCTGACACCGTTGCATACAATTGCATTCTAGTTTCTGAAAAATTTTGCTATTCCTCCACTTTGCAAAGCTTTCATTTGTTTTACTTCTACAGAGGACATTCAGAGATCAAAAGGTGAGAAAGAAATATTAATTTCTACCTACCTTTGACAAAAGCATCCTGTCTCAGAAATGCAACACCAAATGCTAAGAGTTTAAGCCACAAAAACATGGTTATTTCTGGAAATCAGGCGTATCCTTATGAAACAGCATGTGTGTCTCTCTGGAAAGCAAAATAAGTGTTATCTGTCTGCAAAAGAATTTCTCTGCAAAACTTGAACCAAAAAGGAGAATAAACTAGGCACCTACACTGCACTGCCTGCTTATCTGTGAAGGAGTTGCTTCCTCTGTTACCCCGAACTAACCACTCACAAACTCACTATGCAGTTTAGTGATGTCAGAGACAATTACTTCTTCAAAAAAAAAAAAAAAATTCTTTTAGTTCCAGGAAGTCAAGAGGGTTTTTCTTAAGTTGCTGCAGTAATGCTCAGCTTCCTTAATTCAAAAAAACACAGGGTTTTTTCAGCTTTTTCTTTCTACTGAGGAGCTAAACAAGATTTGGCAAAGATCTGGATTTAAAAACAGTCTTTGTATTCACTTTTTTATTACACATGTTCACTGAGCACCTATGTTTTGGAAGCTAACTAATGTTCTATGTTATGGATGCTTCTTAAGATTTCTGTTGAGAGAAAGAGAAACCCAAACCGTCGGTCAACAAAATCCTTACACTAGCAACAAGGCCTTCATAAAAAGATACATCATCGAGTGAAGTGACTGCTGATTCAATGAAACCCCTCTAAATATGGGATATGTTTCTGAATCTTTCTGCAAGGATGCATGCAAACCTACGTGTAAGAGTAATACACAACAAACGGATAGAGGCAGTTTAGTCCCATTTACTGTAATGTTCAGTTCCTAATTAGATAGCTCAGTGCAATTCTTTACCATGATAGTGTCAGAAGATTGTGGTCCCTTTTCTGGAGTCAACGAAAGGTACACCAAAGACATTTTCTCTCACTGCATGACCTGAGATGATACTCAACAACTTGATGATGCCTGTCTGTTGTACAGTGTATTACAAATGGAATAAACATTTGGATTGTCTCTCATATTGGAGGTTTCAAAGATTTTAAAAGAACAAGTAGAATCCTGCCACAAGACAAACAAAGGGGAAGAGAATATACTTGTGCTTATTCTTCATATCATAAGTCCTTCCTAAAAGGAAGAATTCCTAAGCATCACATAGGAAAACATTGAACAAATTCACATAATAATTCACAGATGACATAAGAGAATCAATCTCCTCATAAGATTAAACCCAGCTTTCTACACATGCAACTTTGAGTCAAGCCTTACAACACAGGCCAAAATCTTAGCTTATCTTTCTAAGCAATATGTATCTATGCAAAATAGCTGTAATAATAATTATGCTGTAAATGTGCTCAAAACAAAACTGTCATAGAGATACCACCCTGACGCTCCAGAGACCCCAACTTTCATATACAATAATTTCATCATCCTGGAGTTGTCACAAATTGAATTTGGACTGTAGCCATAAATTTTCTGCAGCACTGACATCTTAGTCCCTGTTACCCTATGCAAAACCAGGATAACAGAAGGGCTGAAGTGTGCCATCTGTTGAATAGCTTGCAACACTTATCCTGTGGAGAATTTCACTTAAAGGCTCTCAACAAGAACCAAGCTCCAACAAGAATCAGGAGCCATTTCCACCTGATCTTCCCCAGTCCTCAAAACTGCTGTGGACCTGGCCTAAGAAGGAGGAGGAAATATATATGTTTCAAAAAACACTTTCTTAAGATTCCTCCCCCAGTAATGACCCTTTGAAAGCAGGTAATTATCAACTACATACATAAAGCTGAAATTTACACAAAAGAAAGTTCAGATTCAAGCAAAAAGCACAGAATGAAAGGGAATTAGTGTACTCTGCTAGCATTTGCATTAGATCATACGTCACAGGATATAAAGCTGTGTATACGGCAGGCCTTCAGAATCTCAGCTCTACTGGTTAATGAAGGAGGGCAGTTTAGTTCCTCTCAGCCACAGGGAAGGTCAGAAAGCAGTTGTTACAGACTTGCTGAGTGGAAAACATGCTCCATAAAAGCAGTTGGACAAGAAAGAGAAGACTGTTTAAAGGGGAAATTCCTACAGTGCACTCTACACATCATTTTTGCCTGATGCTTTATGAGAGATAGTGCAGAAGGATGAGCTCAGTTTTGGGGTTTATCCTTCAGAAGAAGACTGCAGTTTATGTTTGGAAGAAGACTTTGTGTGTTCTAATAGCCTTAAAAACATTCATGATTAATTCTGGGTAAGCCATAAATAGGAAATGATATATGGGGTGTAAATACACTGGTCTTACCATAATCTATTGATTTATCAAAAGCTGCAGACTGAACCTCCACTTCTCGAGGAGTGGGAGGGAATTAATTCATTCTATTGCAGATTAAGCAATGGGCTTTTAAAATAAACCCTTTTTCAGGACACAGCCTTAATCTTTCATCAACCAAATAATTATGTCAGTGCTAACTATAGTGGTATATCTCCCCTGTGCTGGAAAGAAGCAAAACCAGAACCAGCAATTTGTACTGTTAAGGATTTCTAAAATGGCATTAGAAAAAAGTGTAAATACTTAAATTATCCATCTCTTTGGAAGTCTCACTCTTTTGTAAGTTATGAAAAGAGCTAAAACACCCCAAACCAAGAAGCAAAACAAAACAAAACAAAAAAGCAACCCACCTGCAAGAAGGTTAAATCTTGTTCCATTTAACTATCTTGCAATACAGTCATTTGTTAAATTACCATAAATGTCTCCATATTCTGTGTAGTTAAATTCCAGCTCAAAGGGTAATTATATCACAACTGCAATAAAATTTAAAAAATACGAAGTGCAAATAACAATCAGTTTCCCTCTCAATTTACGTGTGAAGCCATTGGAAGATATCACAAATATATGCCTCCTGCTTCATACCAAAACTTTGCATATATCAGTATGAAGCAATTCAAACAATTTTACTCAAAAATACACTGAAATAATAATAGAAAATAGATTAATATTATATAGATTTAAAGTGGTTTAAGACATAGATGTTTGTTATATGGCACTAATTATCCCATTTGAAAATACTTCTCTGCTGAAGCTATTATATATTTGCAGATAAATTAACCACCCAGATCTAGTTTAAAACTTTAAAACAAAGAAAATGGAAAGGCAAGCAACATATGAAACAAACTCACAAGAACTAACAGAAACATAAAACAAGTTGCATTTCAGAACCAGTAATCTAGCTAATATTTTACAGGGATATATGCAGGCTATACTCTGCTTCAGCACCTAAAATACATCACAACTGGCTTTGATTGACAGTTGCCAAAACCAGCTTGGCTTTACTGTGAGAGTGAAATTAAGTCACAAAGAAATATACTATTAGAGTCTGTATATTCAGATACTCTGTCCTTGCAATAGATTTCTGAAACAGATGATATAAGGAGGGAGAAAAATCAAATTATTCTATGGAAAGATGCAATGAAAATTCTGGTTTTTATTTGCATTGATTTACATGACACATATGTTCCACGTGACATATGCTGCTAATGACACCACAGCATTAGAGCAAGGAGTTGTGATCCCCAAAACAATACACACACCTATCCTCCTGCACAGCCTCTCATAACATCAGGCAAAAATGTTGCAGTTACTCAGTGACTGACAGTGTAAAAACTCTGCCCAGATCACAAACAATCTTGGAGCTTGCTGAGAGAGACCAGGACCTCTGATAGCCTCCACAATCACTACCACCTTCATTTCTACCAGGAGGTGTGTCTGTGGCTTGGTTTTGTAAGTTGTGCTGCACAAAGGCATCAGATTATAGAGTGCGCTGGGCATGTCATGATCCTCAAACACTACTACACAAAGCATGTCACGTTTTTATTTCTGAAGGCAGTTAGCAGTGGACCTGCTTGGCCAGGTCTTATGACACTGCGTAGGCAAAAGCAGAGCAGAGGAAGAGAAAATTCAGCTGAACATGCTTGATTCTGTGGTCAAGATTTCCTTTTGCAGAGTATTTCACCAACTTTCAAACAAAACCAAATGGACAGCCTGGGCTGTACTTACTCTTGCAGGAGCTCACAGGGAATGAAATCACCCATGAAGGTAATTGCATTTAAGTGGGAAACCTGCAAAAAGGGGCCACAGCCTTTTCAATACATCTAAGGGGAAGGAAGTGCAACAGCTGGAGTGTAAAAAGGTACCCACACAGGCTAGATAAACATAAGCACTTCCCCATAGCTACCTGCTCTACAATAGCTTTACTAAGAGGCAGTTTAGGGTGCGTGGCATCTTGCCTTTTTCAGTACAGACTCCTGTCTTCTTTCCTCTCTCCAAGCAACAATGACATCTGTGTCTGCCTAAGGCAAGGGGGAGGAAGGAGCACACATGACACCTCTGCCCCAGAACAACTCCATCATATGCTAATGAAGCTAAAAAAAATCCCTACTGTTCTTTGGGGAGAAGCCAAGGAGTTGGTTCCTATTTCAGAGAAGGGCAGAGAAAATTGGAGAATAGCCATAAAACCATCTGCCCTAGAGGCTGAGAAAGCATGGACTCTTCATCCTTACGAGCAACTCTGACACTCACCTTTTGTACCCCAGAGTGTTCCCTCTCTCTGCCTAGAACCACAGGAGTAGGAAGGAACAGACTGGAAAGATGAGGGAAAGGCAAGTGTAGCAGTAACCAGGGTATGCGCAGTAGTTTCATACAGCCACAAGCCAAATAAATGCATCCCAGCTTGGATTGTTGTGAATTGCCCCAAAAAGATTGGGCATCTGTCCTCAGGTATCAAACAACAGCCATGCTTACCCTGCACACTAACTCTTACTGGGCCTGTGCCACCCAAAACCTATCATTCCACTGTGTTCAATGCCATAGGAGCTGTTACTGAAAGTTGTCAATTTCATATGATTTCCACTACGAATACAGCCTGCATATATCCCTGTAAAATATTTATGCTCAGTTCCACCCTGTGTTCATTCCCCAAAGAGTTTAGTCAAATAACAATAGGGCACTCATACTCCTTATCCAACACAACTTCCAACTCCAGATTTTCAAAGTCAATATGGTGTCACTTTGGCATTTATCACAAAGAATTTTAACTGGACTGCACTCTGGGGGAGGAAAGAGGGGTTGTTTGGCTGGGTTTATTTGTTGTTGGTTTTGTCTTTAAATTCAGACAATGGTGTTCTCCACCAGTACTTAAACTTCATGATGTTTTATTTTAACGTGCTTACAAAACGTTGTATAGATTAGTTTTCTCAAGAAATGTATTCTTGAAAATTAATCTTTGGTCTCTTCTTGTCCAGGGGACTTGAAAGAACAAAGTATCAGAGCATGAAATAAAAAAAAAAAAAAAAAAATAATAATTTCTCTGCATATTCTGTACATCACTTGGACTTGAAATTATGCACACTTTCTTTGATTTGCATAATTTTCCTTGCATGGAAGTGAGCTCTTATGGCTCAGCTCAGTTATGCTGATATTCAGCATAGCTGCACATCAGAATTAAGCAGTTCTAAAGAATCTGAAGGCATACACCTTAGAAAACCCTAACAGACACAGGATAAATTCATCCCAAAGGCAACTCTGTTTAAATCAAGGAAACTACCTCCATAATGCATTTTATCCTGTAAAATTAATTTGACAGCCTTACTGTGAAAATATTATTCATGCTATAGAATATATGTTATAATACTCTTTTGCTGCTGTTGAATATTTGCTGAGGCATCTATTTTGCACGTACTTTTTCTGGTTTGTTTGCAATTGCCAAGAACTACTTCCTGAAGAAAGAAAACAGTTCTACTTAATTGTCAAATCAGATCAAATTATTTTAAGGTCAAGAGTAAACAATACAGCTTTTTGTGCAGGCATACTGCTATGCTGCTATCAACCCTCGGGCAATGATGATTTGACATCTTTGCTTCATAGGTTGCCTGTACGATCTAAGCTGTATCTCTTCAGGACAGGGATCATATTTTGGTATCCTTGAGGCACTATTCACTATCTGGCCCAAAATGAGCAATAAATCAATGATAAGCTCTCAGAAGTGCCACACACTTATTTCCTCCTTACACATAAAATCATTCCAGAGTAACACTGGGCAGTTATTCTGAAATGGGTGTTCTGGAACAGCTCTAACACACCCCTTTATAATTTTGTGCCCTTACATGGTGGCAGCACACCCATAAGCACAAACTCAGATTCATGCTGAACATCTTCTCTTCATGGTCCTGCATGAATGCTTGATGCCGAGAACAGCTCAGGATTTAGCTTTCTGTATGGCATTCAAAAATTGCACAATGAATGAGTTCATTTTACACTATGAAATGTCGAATAAACATTCTTACCCATTGTGTCTTTTCTTCCATTCTTTCCACCATCCACTTTAAAGGGGAAAATGAAAAGGAGAACATTATTTGAATACTTGTTGCCCATGGACCACTCCTTGTTGAACTCTCATTCAGAAGAGCCCTTAAACAATGGCATATTTTTCCTTCTTTTAGTCTGATATTCCTTTTTTTCAGTTTCATTTTTTCCTAGTGCCAACTTCTAGATTCTTATAGATACTAATATGACTTTGTCTCAGCAAATGAACAAACACAACTTTAAAAAGCAATGAAGTGAATGCCAGGCACGGAGCTGTGCTCTGCACAATCGCACTGAAACAGGACTACCACCTCAGAACAAGGTACTAAACAAGCTCCCTCTGCGTGGGATCTGCCCTATTACCTCTACCAAATCCACCCTGCCTTTAGCAAAACAGATTACTTGCTCACTCATTGCTTCCTACCAGTGAAGCTGTGTCTGCTAGTTAATTTTCCTGAACTATATGCAAAATCACACATGACTATATGACACCCTGCAGTAAATGCCATCTTACCTACACTATACAAAAGTCATAGTTGTGTCATGTTTGCAGAAGTCCTGAAAGAACTAGGGTCAAAGCAATAGTAATACCAGCCAACACAAAAGAGCCCACACAGAAAAAGAAGAAAATGCCAACAGAAACAATCTTTCCCGTAGTATTTCCATTTTGGTTACAAAATGGAACTCACATACTTCACTGCAGTTCACAGGACATTCCCTTATCTCTTGGATGTTTTTTCCTGTGTGCTCTATAGTATACTTAAAGACATGCCTGTTCATTCCACAGCTAGTGCCTGAAATAACAGGGTGTGGATTTTTTTTTCTATTTTTTCTTTTGTTTTATATAAAGCACAGCTTTAGCTGAAGCAAGCCATGACCACTGTCAATGTAGGCTTCTGAACCTTTATTTTGAACTACCTTTCCTCAATATATTTCTGAGCTAACTGCTGGTTAGTCTGTCTCTTAATGAGTAGATCAGCTTGCTTGCTGCAGGTTCTCTGGCCATTTTCAGTTTTTCCCCAGTAAGTATCTTATGTGACATTAACTTCTGTATTGTTTGCTTCTAACACAGTTTTCTGCTTCCACATGGTCTACTTCCCACCTAGGATGCCAGATTCATTGTCATACACAATTAGCTGTGGTCCGCAAGTCCTCCCAGTGTTTTGCTATCTGTCAGATGACAAGAATACTTGTGTTCGTTTTTCCAATTAGATACAGGATAACTTCATATTTGATATTCCTAACATCCAAATTATGATTATTTTTGCGACAGAAATATATTCCCACAGCTGATTGCAGTCATTATGACATGCAAGCACAAAAATGCCTTTGAGCAAGGTATTTACAAGCATAAACCACAAATATTTACCTAGAAGGCTGGTCTGCTTATAGCGATGCTGTCAGTCATCTTCTGATAGCACATCTCTTACCCTTCCCCACATTTTGACATGATTTTTCTCTCTGGGGATGTCTGAATGGGTTAGACAGAAGTCTCCAAAGAAAGCACATGGCAGGCATTACTTCTTCCTCAGTGGCTTGTCAAGAAACTATTGCCATAAAGCTACAAGAGTCCAGAAAATTTTTATAATCTTGACTCATAATACCCATCTTTTAATTTGAAACAGTTAACAAACCAGACTGATCCCACAGACTTACCTTGCACATCAGGGTCTTGCACATCTCTTTCCCTCAGTTTTCCTGCCTGTAAGCTCTTCAATTTATATGTTACACACATACACACTCTAAGCCATCTTTAAATGTTCATAATGCTGATACTCAGAAAAAGTCTGTCCAAAGATACACTGGCTGGCTTTGTTTATTCTTACACTATAAAAACAACAAGTAATTAGAACAGGCAGTAAATTCAAAGCTTCTTTACAGAAAAATAGTTAAAAGGAATATAATAAATCATACAAATATAAATAATATAAATAAAAGAGTAGAAGGAAATATTGAAAACCAGTTCACTATAAGCAGACGCAACCTCTTCTGAGAAGTTTATGTATCACCAAAACACTTCCGTAGCACTGAAAAATCCCAAGTGCCTACATCCTGGAACATACACTTTGAAATACGTTTTTAAAAGTATTGTCCTAGAAACATGTTCCATGAAGTCTTGTGAAAGTTCATGTACCTGCTTTATTTGCTCCATTGGTAGAAGTGATAACAGAATCTGATATTACCACCCGTCTTTCTTGACTGACGTAATAATTTTCACAATACCAGTAAGAAATGGGGGAAGAGGGGACAGAACAGAAGTAAAATATATGTGAGACGCAGTAGCATGGGAAAAGGTTACACACAGCCTATTAGATGTACTTCATGGAAAAAATATTTCAAATTGATTAGATGCCTGCCATAATAGTTACATTAAATCAAATTTAAAAAACTGTCAGCCTTCTCATTTTGTCTGCCTCGTCCAAGCTGATTTTATCCTTTTTTTGTCCTAAGACACAGAAAACTTTTACTGCAGATTAAAAACAATCATACAATCACAGAATAGTTAGGGTTGGAAAGGACTTTAAGTCATCAAGTTCCAACCCCCCTGCCACGGGCAGGGACACCTCGCTCTCAACCATATCACCCAAGGCCTCATCCAGCCTGGTCTTGAACACTGCCAGGAATGGAGCATTCACAACCTCCCTAGGAAACCTATTCCAGTGCCTCACCACCTTCACAGTACAGAACTTCCTCCTTATGTCCAATTTAAACTTCTCCTGTTTAAGTTTTAACTCGTTACCCCTTGTCCTATCACTACAGTCCCTAATGAATAGTCCATCCCCAGCATCCCTATAGGCCCCTTTCAGGTACTGGAAGGCTGCTATGAGGTCTCCACGCACCCTTCTCTTCTCCAGGCTGAACAGCCCCAACTTGCTCAGCCTGTCTTCATATGGGAGGTGCTCCAGTCCCCTGATCATCCTCGTGGCCCTTCTCTGGACTTGTTCCAACAGTTCCATGTCCTTTTTATGTTGAGGATACCAGAACTGCACACAATATTCCAAGTGAGGTCTCACAAGAGCAGAATAAAGGGGCAGGATCACCTCCTTCGACCTGCTGGTCACACTCCCTTTGATGCAGCCAGGATATGGTTGGCTTTCTGGGCTGCAAGCGCACACTAAAGCTGGCTTATGTTCATTTTCTTATCGACCAGCACCCCCAAGTCCTTCTCCATCAGGGCTGCTCTGAATCTCTTCTCTGCCCAGCCTGTAGCTGTGTCTGGGATTGCTCCGACCCAGGTGTAGGACCTTGCACTTGGCATGGTTAAACTTCATGAGATTGGCATCAGCCCACCTCACAAGCTTGTCAAGGTCCCTCTGGATGGCATTCCTTCCCTCCAGCGTATCAACCGAACCACACAGCTTGGTGTCGTCGGCAAACTTGCTGAGGGTGCACTCAATCCCACTGTCCATGTCACCAACAAAGATGTTAAACAAGACCGGTCCCAACACGGATCCCTGAGGGACACCACTCGTTACAGGTCTCCAGCTGGACATTGAGCCATTGACCACAACTCTTTGTGTGCGGCCATCCAGCCAGTTCTTTATCCACCGAGTGGTACACCTATCAAATTGATACCTCTCCAATTTAGAGACAAGGATGTCGTGCGGGACAGTGTTGAACGCTTTACACAAATCCAGGTAGATGACATCAACTGCTCTACCCCTGTCCATCAGTTCTGTAGCCCCATCATAGAAGGCCACCAAATTGGTCAGGCAGGATTTCCCCTTAGTGAAGCCATGCTGGCTGTCCCCAAGCACCTTGTTGATTTTCATGTGCCTTAGCATGCCTTCCAGGAGAATCTGCTCCGACATTTTGCCAGGCACAGAGGTGAGACTGACTGGTCTGTAATTCCCCAGGTTATCCATTTCCCCCTTCTTGAAAATGGGGGTTATATATGAAAGAGAAAAAACTGAAGACAACTGAAGACTAGATTATTCAATTAAAAAAAATCAAGACACTCAGGCTGTCTTTTTAGATAAATATTAATTTGACCTTTTCCAAACTTCTACTGTATTCAGAAAGTTCTGTGAAAATCACCCTACTTGGGTAGACAGGTGAAGGTCTGAGTGAGAAATGCAGAAGGTAAATCTGAGCAAAAGTTAGATTCAATTAAGCAAGAATTTCAATTTCATTTAAAGGATTAAAATGAGTTTTAGATAAAGTCATTTATGCAATTTCAAATGCTTCTCTATCACCTCTTGTTAATGGGCATAATTAAAGTCAGCAAACAGAGGTGCAGAAATATTAGAAATATGTGCTTTTAAAGTAACAGCCAGGTAAACAGTAGGCTCTTGTATGAAACAAACTGTGGCAAAATGCCAAGTAAATATCTGAGTGATTTAAAGACAGGTAAAAGAAAAGTCAGCACAGGGAAATTAAACACTCTGAAATAAAAAGATTTGTTTCATTATTTTTGTTTTATAGCTTATTACTATTTCACTGTAGGATATTTTGTAATAAATGCTTAAAGATATTTAGCACAAGTTGGTTATTTTAATTGTGTTAGAAAAGCTCAAGAAAAGTATTGCTGGGACCTTATAAACACATACAATTCATTTGCTGCATGCAACACAATAGAGTAGCCAAAAAATAGCCAGAAGAGGATGGCAGAAGGGAAAGCTTGTAATCTATCATGCTCAAACAGTCCATATTCCCAAAACACCTAGAATTCTCAGAGTATGTAACAACTGAATCACAACAGGGTGAAAACAGTATCAGATTCCTCTGGTTTAAGAAAAAAAAATCCTTTCACATAAAGAAATATCGCAATGTCACAATAGCTAATTTTATATGTGTTCAGGTGTACACTGCCAAAAATCTAATCTCTGTCAAAGAGGAAAAAAAAGAAAAGAAAAAAAAAAAAGGTCTGGTATTGCTATTATTTCTTCAGTTTGTGCTGAAAAGTGGTAAAAGGTTAGCAACCCAAATTTTGGCACAGCAAGAATAGCTCATTTTTTCCAATATCAAACTCAGGTCGACATAGTGAGGTAATGTGATGTGCTCTCCCCTCCCAAGATCAGCACACACATCCTCTTTCTGCCTTACAATAAGTGCTATTTCCTAGAGTCACTAAGTTAGGAAATATCACAGAAGATGAAACCCCATGCAACAATTATTTAGGAAGAGGCTCTGTGTGTCATCCACTCATAAGAGCATTTGCTTTAGAGTTTATGAAATTCTGGGTTAAAATATAAGGGCATCACTTAAAAATGGTTTTTATTTAAAAAAAAAAAAAAAAACCAAACAAAAACAAACAACAAAAAACCCCAGAGTTGTGAGCTAAACAGTACAGCTCCTAGAGCAAAGTTAGTCTATCAAACCTTTAAACTGGTAAACAAAAATTAAGGTTTGTCCTTCAGAAAAGTGTACTGAAAGATATCAACCTCATTCCAGTTTGACATCCCACCTTTGTTTTCAGTTTGCTGATGTTCAGTAAATTGGCCCACACTCATAATTGGAAATGCATTCTGGCAGGGTGAAGTTCCTGACAGATTTTATCCCCTCCTCCAGCATCATGTCATTTTAGGTGGAAAAGACTAACCAGTATGGAAAAATACAGATTCACAAAGAAGTTTTGCTAAGAAAAGCAACCTGTTCATTTTCCTTTTCTTCTTCTGCAGTAAACAGGCACAAAATTTAAAAACGTGATTATTGAGTTGAAGACCAGCCTGTCCTCCACTGTTGCTTAATCAGAAAATCCTTCATGCTATTCTTTGCCTTGAAACCTTCCTTTCTCCAGGTTTCCCCACACTTGCCTGAAAAAATACCTTCCAATGTCTAAACTTGCTCACTACCGTTCACAGATAGCTCATCTTCTTAAATCATCAACATTTAAGGTCAAACTTACACTTCCTGGAAAAAATCTGTTGCATACTATTACAATATTCAGACAGTGAGAGTCTGAGGAAACCAAGCTCCAATCAAACCTTTGACTTTGAGGCACTTGGGGTGAGGCAAGGAGTTCAGTCTTTATTCCCTTTTCTTTGCATGAGGAACAAAAGCAGGATAAGAAAAGAGAAGTTCCAAAATGAGGTGATAAGAGCTTTTCTCTGGTGTTTTCACAGTGGCCTCTGCTCTGCTCCAAGGGGTAACAGGAAGTAGAAAAGTGGTTTTGAGACACTATGACATATGTCCCAGCTCAGCGTTGGAAAGCCGAGAAGCTGAAAATGCACATATTCTTTTCACAACCATCCAACCATGTGAATTTTCTGAAGATCATGCATGTTTACCCATTTATTTACTTTAAAGAGTTTAATGCTTTCATTCACATTCAACTTAATTAAGAAAAAAAAGTTTGCACAATCTACAACAGTTAGATTATGTAAAAAAAAGTCATAAATTATATACACCAATTTTCAAAACCTCTTATATCGTTTATTGATCAAGTAAAAGCAAAAAAGGAAAAACAATAACTAACTTCCCTGTCAAATTGATTATTTATTTTAAATTCAAGCAAATAACCACTTAAAATATGGGTGGTACTACTTTTTATGCTGCGTTTATCAGTACTTCATGTATTGGAAGCAAGTTTTGTTTAGCTGCAACATTAGATACATTTAATGCCTTTACTGTCAATTACGCCATGAAGGAAGATCAGCAGCAGTGTTTTCAAAACTGTCCGATTAGGACTATTAGGCCCTCAAAAGATGTAGCTGAAATTGATATAACTGAAAACCACCAAAACCTCCTGACTGCTGCTTCCCGCTTTTGCCTCAGCTTAGCCTGCTCTCAGCTTTCCAAGCCAGTTTCACTTTCTGGTTCCTGTATGATAATTACCGTGGCCCAGCAATGGGGCAGAGCTGCAAATTCACAACTAGGGCCTGAATATAACCACCTTTTCTGGCTAAGTGAAATCCAAGATACATTAGTGAAGCAACGCTTTCACTCATGTTGTCTCTGGTAGATCTCTTTAAGGATGGACTTTCTGAATGTCCCTAAAGTTAAGTAATATTCTGGGAGCTGAAAACAAAGGTGTTAATATCCAAACCCCCACTCTCCAACTTCATTTTAACATATTGACACCTTTTATCTCAGTGCATGCCTTCTTACCTTTGGATTGTAATTCTTACCTTTAATTTGTAAACACTGGTCCTTTGGTGACAATTTAATTAGTATCTCTGATTTCACTGTGTACATCAGAGGTACCAGGCTTCTTGTCACCAGTCTGGCTTTGTATTTGAAGTGCCACAGGAGCCAGCACTTTCTTACTCAAAGTAGAAAAGCACAGTAACAGATAAATACTACACAAATTCTCATCTAAAGGCTACTTTGAAGATCCAGTAAAACTTTTTCAGTCAGTTGCCTCAGGTCCTTCTAAAATTGATAAGCTGATTTCTTTTTCTTAGCTCTTGTCATGATACATTGGATGATGTGAAGTTTGCACTGAACTAAAGCATACATGACACTGACTTCCAGGTCCTTGCAGAACCAATGAACTCTACTCCAGGGCAGCGGAGGGGTTACCAGAAGTGTCCAGAAATTTGAAGTTCTGTCCAGTCCAAGTGCTGAAAGCACATCTCTCTCTCTGCCTGGGCTACAGCTGCTTTTTCAGCTTGATGGCTTCCTGTTGACAAGATAGGACTTGAATATGTTATACAGAACAGTTCATTAGACAGCTCTCCCTAAGACCACTTTTTAGTAGTGCATTCAATGGGATGCATGTTATGTCTCAGTGTTTTTTGGCTTGTAGTTTAACCACACATTTCAATCTACTTACTGTAGACACAGTTGCTAGTGTCTCTTCCTTCCCTTTCCAGCTAATGAGGAGTGAGGTTGGGTTTCTTGTGTTTAGAAAGCCATAGCCATTTATGGCCATTTATGCATCATTCTTTAGAATAATTTGAACATTTTAATCTTTGGAAGACATACTGTATTACTAACACAGAGGTCTGTGCTGTCCTTCACCTAAACTGAGGACAAGCACTGACAGCATCTTTCTTTTTTCACCGGATGTCACCTAACCGTGCTACTGTTCAGGGAAATGCACAGTTTGATTAATCCAGCTCAATGCAGCACACGTCTTCTGGAAGAACAATGCAAATGTGTGTGGGAAGGAAGTGGGAGGAGGAGAACAGAGGAGAAAAGTAGATCATGAAGTAAGAATTGGTGATGACTCACAGCACTGCAGATGAAAGCAAGATGCTGGTAATAATCTCAGGAGAGAAAGCATGAATGCTGGTACAATATGCTCCACTATTATCCAGCTCCATTTAGGTGCCAGGTTGCTGTGCTCTACACTTGGCTCTATAGGCATATAGGAAATAACAAGGAGTATTTCAAAGGGGCAGTGATACACAGGATCCTCAGTGTGTATATAGGAACATGTACATGAGTATGCACGTCTGGACTTGCAAAATAGTTATCATTTTTAGATGGAAAGAGTATCAGGCTAAGAGGATATTTTACATGTTCTGCATCTGTGTAATATGGAATATGTTTTGGGTTCCATGTTACATAAAAAACCTTTGATCATATACTACTTTTAAGCAACTCATACTACCCAGCTTATCCAGGTTAATGTTCACATTTGGTGGTAAAATTAATGTTGATAGCATTTAAAGGGTCACTTCTTGGAAGCTTTAAGCTCTAAGAGCTAGGGAAAATTCATATATAGCAAAAGGCCTGGTAACTCAGATTTATAGCTTGACCTTGAATTATGGGAAAATATTTTATAACATTCCAGATTTATGATTCTGCTTCCTAGAGACCCTGACCATAAAAATGTGGCTGGACTTCAAGAAGCAAGTTCACTTCTGGTTTTCTTAACAAGAAGATGATGTCCTTGAACTGTACAAATCTTGTAACAATTCAACATAAGCCAGAGAAGCTTTCAAGTAATCTAAGTGCTCCCTTAATTGTCTTACAGATAAAGGCTTTAAATCTGTAATATGTATTTCCTTAAGTCCACAAGTGCAGAGAGACTGAGCAAAAAGGCTAGCTTTTATTAAAACACTTTCTTGAGATTATATTTTTTCTCCATATCTAAACTTTAAAAGTAGATTTTCTCTTTCCAGATTTGTAGCCCACAAAACCTGTGCACTATAGCATATCACAATTTTCAGAATTATATCAAACAAAACAGCCATACTTAGCTACAGAAAGAAATTCAGATGTATCTGCTTCAAAACCTTATGGCCTCACTCCTGCATAATGTGTAAAACAGACCGGTTGTCCTGTCATCAATAAAATCTGCTAGACTAGAATTTCACTATAGAAAAAATACAACTGTTATTCACTTGACAGCTTAAACTGATAATGACAGATATAATTATTTGCTTTATTTAGGAGTCAAAACAAAAACCTACTTATATGTTATTGCACTGTTTTCTGTTACAGAGTTTTGCACCTCTGATTTATCATAATTATAAAAGTATAGGGAATTGGAGCACATGATGAAGCAAAAAGAAAAAAAAAAAAAGCTAAAAGGAGATATTATTGCTGTCTTCGACTACCTGGTTTTTGATTATAGAGAAGATGGCATTAAATGCTTCTCAGAGGTGCAAAATGAAAGGATGAGGAACAACAGGCATCAATCACATCAAGCAAAAATATGACTCTACATTAAAAGCCAAATTTCACAAGCTCAGTCATCCAATAGAATGAGCTGCCCAAAACAGCTGTGGAGCAATCATCCTCAGAGTCAAAACTCAAGTAGAAAGGGCTCTCAGCAACAGTGAAGTCCTGCTCTAATCAAAGGACAGAGGCAAATGATGCCCTGAGAGCTTTGCTAGCCTGGGTTATTTTGTAACACCATTGCATAAATATGAATCAGAAGAGTTTCACCACGTGCTTGTGGAAGGTATGGAAAGTTGCTTTCTGAATGTCGGTATTTTTTGTAGGATTGGGGTTGTTTTGTTGTCTTCAACAGCTTCAAAAATTGCAAGTTTACTTGCAGTTGCTTTCCTTTTTTTTTACTTTCTGGGGTAACTATAAAAATCTTATATTTTGCTTTATTTTTTTCTTCAAAGGGTTGCTAGAAATAGACTGCAAATTATCAGAGGTTCCTTTTTTTATTTAGGGCCAATGAGTGACCACAAGAACATGTATTGAGGCACTAAATGCATTTGTTTGAAATACCTGATATTGAAATGCAAACAGCTCTTCAAGCAGAATTCCTAACAAGAAGGATTTGTGACAGGGAGTCTACAAGATTTACTTTCAAGAAAAAAAAAAATGTGTTTTTAAGAGACCCATGAACCTTCAAAAGAACACCTTCAAAAGGTCCCACCTCACAGCTATAAGGAATTTTCAGAAGTTAATGTATTTACATAAAGTGGAAAGACTTGCAACCTGTACAAGGCAATTACTGGAAACGATGTAGTATTGAACAGAATGGTCCTGATTTTCCTTTGTTTTTTTAAAGAAATCTATTATTTCTTTCATCTACACTCAAACTATAGGCCAAACCCTCTAGTCTTTACTACAAAAAAGTCATTTTACAGACCTCCTGCTGGTATTCTGTACAAAGAAAATGAGTACTCCAATGAGGTGAAGGGCAGAAAGAAAAGGAGCTAAAATACAGTCCATATGGAAACAAAAAACTGCATTTAAAACGCACCCAATAAACACTAGAGATGTATTAGCATGTAATTGAGCAGCTTTTGCTGACACTTATATAACTATTTGTACGTGTCTATACAGACACATACACACACATGTATATACACACTTCATTCCACAAATAGCTACCCAACTTAAAAAGCCTACCTCTTGTTATTTTTGCTCAGAATCCATTGAAACCTACATACCCTTTGGTATCACTGAGATAGTGCTCTACAGTCTCTTATTTTGGCATGTTTCAAATCAAGTTTCTGAAAATATTAAAACTGTATTTCAGGAACAGAAGGGCAGAAAAGATAAAAGATAGATATAAGCAGTATCATGGCATTACTTTTTAGTTTTTCTTTTAAAAAACCTTTCCCCCACCTTCTGGTTTATGTATAAATACTTCTGCTTTCTGTCTCCCACCTTTATGTCTTCTCCTGATCTCTGGAATTAGACCCAAGGTGCTTCAGAAAGAGAGGGGGAGACTTTAAAATTATTTTTGCAGCACAGAGTAGGACTGATAAAGCTTTTCATCAACATGTGTGTGCACATGTACAAGCTAGCACATTTGCACACGAGCACATTTACACACTAACACACGCACACACCAACCACTGCACATTCACAGAGGGTTCTTCCCTTATTTGTGTCATGGTTTAAGTTCAGCCAACAACTAAATATTTTGCAGTAGGTCATTCACTCCCCTCCACTCCCCCTCACAGTGGGATGGGGAAAAGAATCAGAAAGAAAAGGTGAAACCAGTGGGTTGAGATAAGAACAGAATGAATTACACTAGCTGAATGCTTCATGCTGTTTAAAATAATGTTGAATATGTGAAGAGAAAAAATATAATCATTTTTCTATACATCATGCACAGCATTCAAATGCTATGAAAAAAAAATCAAGGTTCTGTAGTTGCAAGTATCTACATAGCTGACTAAGAAGATTACAGACATAAGTATCGCCTAATTATTCTCTGTGTAATTAACAAGTTAGCTCTGGAATGCTAGGACTCTGAAGTGACATTACTTCTTGTAGACATTTGCATGGTGAATTCTAAGGATGGTTATGAATCAGTAACCACCTTTCCTTTAATATCTAGAGTTTACAGATTTACATACAAGCTATAACTGAAAGCAGTTGGCAGAATTTTGCATGAAGTTCATTTGGGGCACATTAAATGTATTTTTTTCTGAAAAGCCAGACCTCCACACTTAATGCAATTTTTTTCTTCTTCTTCATTAAACTTCACTTTGTTATTTTGATTTTTTGACAGATAAATATTTCCTGCTCATTTAATATGGTATTTTTGAGATAAAAATATTTCCAGCATTTCTTGTTTCCAAAAATAGAAGTGTGGACTTCCAATACCATTATTTTATCAATAGTAATACCATGGATGATAATATAAAGACAGCAGAGGAACTTCAAACTATGCAGTGTAGGGGGAAGGTTTTCAAAACTAATCTCTTAATCCTGGCATATGACAACATAACAGTCCAATACACATTGCAGGGAGAGAGAGAGACAAAGATGGGTAATGATCTTTAAAGTCAATACCAATCACTGATAGAGACTGGGCACACTCCATACCAGAACTGTTAGAAATTCTCTCCGTTTTTATTACATTTCACCAGAAAACAAACAAGAATAAAATACAAGTGGATAAAATACAAACAATACCACCACCTCTGGAATGAACAGCCTACAAAGAAGAAATCTTTTACATTATGATTTCAGAAGAGAAGCAATGGTTTTAATTTATGCCACTCTGGAGTGACCCTACCTGCCTTTTTCCCCTCTGTCATTCCATCTTTACAGGAATCTGAAATATTTCTGCTTTGAAACATTATTTTTAATATGAGGGTTTCCTCCAAATGCAGAACCTGCTGCCACTCACCTTATACTAGAACTCTGAGCATTAAGAGTCTGTGTAATCACTGCAGTAAAAACAAGTAAATCTTCCAACTATTCCTTTGCTCCACTCTAAGGTTTCTGTGCAGAGACTGTGATTTAGTAATGTTACTGAAAACCATAGGCCTGAAAACATTTAACTGAGGTCTTGGTGATTTGATAGGAAGAAATACAGCCTCTCAGGCCTTTCCATTTTCCCACATGAATATGAGTGCTAGCTCTAGGAAGCATTTAGAGGCTAGATGTATGCAGCAGTTTTCCTGCTTTATGCCCCTTGAACAAATGCTAGAAATGAAACTTCACTCATTAAAGTAACATGGGCACACTGCTTGTTACCCACTTCTGCCTATAGCTGTTAGACAACTTGAAAGGCATCATGCAGTACAGGAAAAGACCAGGTCATACATGCATCTCAAGACCAGAACAGACAGGCTGTCCATGGACTGTATGGTAGAGGTTCTGCCATGCCATATCACCCATAGTTTTGCCTCTGGGGACTGAGGACACCACTTTGCCATACACTATTAATCCACTCCTTCAGACTTCAAGCAAATTGCTGATAGACAAGGGACTAAAGCATCTTCATTCTCAAATGCTGCTAGAATTCAGTATGCTTATATCATATTCCACTGAGGGTTCCCCTTGCAAAATTATTTTCCAGGTCAGTTTTCCAAATTAAACACAGATTCTTTGAGAAGAAAGAGTGTTAAAATGTGATTAAGATTCGTTAGCCCGTATGAAGATAGACTGAGAAGGTTGGGGCTGTTCAGCCTGGAGAAGAGAAAGCTGCATGGAGACCTCATTCTATGATTCTATAACAGCACAACATACATCCAGCCACAGGCATATGTATCATTTCACACAAACCCTTGGCTTTTTGGTAACAAGCCTATCAAAACTGTCTGGGGAGGGTGAAGGTTCCCGTAAGCAAGACATCCCTTTGTATTTTTAATCTGCAAACTTCAAAACAGCAAAAACTTGTATAAAGGAAGTCAACGTTACTGTAAAGTGTCAGTTCTCTTACCACCAGCTCCCCTCCCACCCTTTAATTCACATACCTATTGACACAACTATCTATGCGGTAGTCTTGATATTTCTTCAGTATCATCGCTTGTAATAACAAGTGTTTCACATACTGCAACACTGCAAAAACAGAAATGTGAGCGGGTCAGAAGAAAACACAGGTACCTAAGATAGAGGAGATGATTTATACTGGGAAATTGCAGAGAAATTATAGTGCTCTAACTAATTCTTCAAAATAATCCCCAACATAATAAAATGTATTCCTGTTTTTTTTCCTGGAGTATACAGGATAGAGTATGCACATTATGAAAAATATATCAACCTGCAGCTATTAGAGTCAGTTTGCACAACATGCAAAAAGCTTGATGCTGTAACAACAGCTATTTGATGCAGACAGGTGAGTGCTTCCCATCACATTTCACTTAAGCTCACAGGTAGAAAGCCTTGTCTTTTCATCACCATTTCGATCCTTCTCCTTCCCAGGTGGGACTGATAAAGACACAGCTGCAGAAGTGAGTGAGTGAATGGGCTGGCAGTGCTATGCATTCAGAAGCCTGTCTGAAAGTCATACTGAACATGAGGCTCTGGACAGCCAGCACCAAGGGAGCTGCTGGCACCAACAAAGCACAGGCACTGTTCTCCGTAGTGTCACGGGTTATTTCATAAAGCCAATGTCATTTTTGTTCTGAAGGCAAGGAGGAGTCAAGTGGTCAGAAAGAGGTAGAAAAAGAATTTCTGAGATTCTGAGTACTTTGGCATAAGGAGCTCACCCCTACCTAGAAAAGGGAGAGAAGTGGACAGCTGAACTGCTGTAATATTCTGAATTTTAGGACACATATCTACAATCGCCTCTGCTATTAAGAGGAGGATCTCAGGTGGTTTGGAAGAAAAAGATCCAGTAGGGCACACTGACAGAATAAAAGCTATTACCTGCTAGGCCTTTACTAAAGAATATCAATGGATTTAATTTAATTTCAAGAGGGTTTTGGGAGCTAATATTGTGTAGCCTTTTATCAAGGGTTACCTTACCATAAGCATGAGGATTCTTTTTTTAATGTATCTTCTGAGGTTTTTCAAAGAAATGTGGGTTTTTTTTCCTTTTGAGAGGCTTCTATTACAGACTGTGCCATGCTCTGCAAGAGAAGGTTTAATCCAAGCTGCTTCTGCTGTTACCCATAGTGTCAAAAAAAAGAGCAATGCAAATATTCACAATATCCTCAGACAGAAATACAGAGACACTTTGATGCTTTCATAGTAGTCTAATTCCATTTATTTCTCTAGGAAAAGAAAGCTTTCCAGGTATTTATTTCAAAGAAAAATTGGGCAGCTGCTCAGAATAACCAAATTGATAATAATTTGCCTATACTGTCATTTCCAGCAGCTCCTGTCTGACCATGTGTTTCCTAGAGAAAACTTCACATATTAACAATAACTGCATGTTAATGAAGATCCATTTTATATCAAAAATAAAGCCTTTTAAAAAAAAGTCACTTGCCTTGCTCCTGTGATGACTTCAGAACAGCACGGATCCGTAGTCAGAAATTCCCCTTTGAAATGCTGCATGAAACAAAAAAATCCCATGGCTCTACACAGGGCCAAGAAATAGCTCCTGTGGGTAGACAGGGAATTCCCAAAATGTTCCTGCTGTACAATGCTTAGTTCCTCTTTGTTCTTTGCATCTCCCAGACAAAGTTTGACCCCTAAAACTTGTGTCCAATAATCACAGAAACACAGGCCCAACGTCTCCACACAGCAGCTGAGGGAGACATGGAGGGGCTCTTCCATGGTGGGCCCTGCTCCAAGATCCACCATTAAAAGCACAGTTCCTGTCAGAAATGCACCTTTTCAGTCTTCTACGCTTCCAGGACAATGACACACGTCATCTTTGACCTATATCTGATCACCACTCCTGTTGTTTTTCATTCCACACTAAGGACAATCTCAAACAACACTGAGCCAAAAGCAAGGTTTAGAGCTGAGTCTCACCCTGCCTCTGGGAAGGCATTGTGAAGGTCCTCATTTCTCTGCATCTGGCTCCCACCGGCTTTGTCTTCCCATTCCCAATCCCTCTACCTCAAACCAGGCTCATAACCTCACATTTCTCTCCCTCACCTCACATCTTCCTCCCCATCGGTCGGATTAGCCCAACAGCTCAGGGCCTAACTAGCAGGCAGCCAAGCAACAGGCACAAGTAACACAAGGAGAAGGGGGCTCTCTACTGCACCCCAAGCTTTACTTGCCTTTAGCAGTGATGGCTTCCTTACATGTACAAGGCCACCCATGCACAGTGCTGCTTTTCTGTATGAATTACCTAGCTCTAACTCCCTGATTGTGGTCCCCATGTTTTTGCTTCATAGTTCTGCCATAATCTTTGCATCTTAAGGACTACTGAATGCATAAAGTAATGCTTTAAAAAAATATAGTACTGCATTAGGAAGGCTGGTTGATGACGCATCATGCCATTGCCCAAAATATTTACCAGCGCTGGCTCACAGAAGATAATCTGAGGTAATTTTTGCAGTGGCTGCCCCCAAAATATATGTAAAGCCTATCAGGAAGGCCTTAGGTACATCTCCTTGCTGGATAAAAGAGCTATATTCCTCATGGTAGAACGTGAAGCGTACTGCATGCAGATGTGCTGGTGTTTTTTCACACTCTGCATGCAGCAACATAAATCACCCAGCTTGTAAAGAAGTCTGACACTAGAAGTCAGGACACATTTAATGTGTGATAATTGTGCTTAGTTTAGCCAAGATCTGAAATTACTTGCAAGTGAAGTCTTTTGACAGAAAAGCAAAATTAATGGGGAATTTCAACCCTTTTTCCAAGCCCATAAGTGGGACAAATGTTTTCCATAAAACACAGAGATCCTGATCAGCAGAATTACTTTTTGCAAAGCAAAACTCAAGCCCCTATGAGTTACTGACAGACTTGCTTAAAAATAAGTGTGTTTACTGCATGAGGGCTTGACAAGTCTTTTCCCCTTGAAGATGAGGAACTGCCTGACATGCAAGACTTGCTTCTCACAGCCACATGAGGAGAGAGAGAAACAGAAATACTGGAGACATGATGTAAGATGGTGAACAGGCTAAAATTAGTCAATGTTCTGACTTTTTTTATGAAGGGAGGTTCTTTTTTATATATATATATATATAATTAAATCAAAAATCCTAGAAGGAATTGGAAAGTGAAGAAATAGAGATTTGAATTCTCAGTGCACAAACTCCTGCTTGCTTACCTACACATGCAATAGCACAAGTACATATACACATTTCTCATTTTAAGAGCACTAATTCAAAAGAGGCCTTATAAAAAAAGGAGAAAAACACCTCCTTCGCCTTCATAATTGTACCAGGAATAATGTCAAGCACTAGCTTAGCTAAGGCAATGTCTACTCCACTCTTAAAAACAGTCAGTATTCATTTTTTTTTTCCACCCTAGGTTTTGTGTCTTACCTTTCTAAATACTCACTTGCTTTACGAACAATGAAAGAAAAAAAAAAAAAGACCCACACAGAACAAAACAACCCACAACCAATTTTCCTTCTTCCAAGTGTAGTATTAATATTTTCAGTAGAAAAAAAAAGGAAATACTTATTCCTTTTATTCTTTTCCAGTTGCTCAGAGCTGGAATGAAACACAATGAAATGACTGAGTAGAAAATTAAGATTTTACCAAAAGTCAGCAAATTGTTTAAATGACCTTGAGCTATATACAAAGCAGAAGCACATAATTACAGTACAGGTTCAGGTCCTCTAGGCTGCGAAGTTGACCTGTTCTTTATTCATCTCAGTAAACCTGAGACAGCACAGTGCTGAAGTTTTCTGATATACTACACTTGGTTTTCTTCAAGCAAATGTTGAGCTGCAACATGGATGCGAGTTGTTGGTTAGCCTACATAGTTCAAAATACACTTACATGACTCCCCACTTCCCTTCCCCGCCTGCACACATACGCTCGTGAGGCTGCAGAAGTCTTTTGCAGAAGGCAGCAATATTAGAAAATCTTCAAGGGGATGTAATATGGGTAGAGGCACACTCTTTGCACAGAATGGTGGGAAAGAAGACAGCAAATAGCTGCACTAGTAAAAGACTCTAAAAAAAAAAAAAAAAAGATCAAGAAAAAGAGGAAACATTGGTTTAAATTAAATAATATTCCATGCTGGGTCTGACTGGGATGGCGTTCATTGCTTCATTGCAGCCCATACGTTGTGGGCTTGTCATAACTGTTGATAACACACCAGTGTTTTAGGTGTTGTTGAACAGTGCTTGCAGGGTGTCAAGGCTTTCTCTGTTCCTCACTCTGCCCCTTCAGGAAACAGGCTGGAGTGGCCAAGAGGCTGGAAGAGGGGACAGCCAAGACAGCAACTTAGGGATACTGCAAGACAGTTGACCAAAGGAATACTGCATGCCACATAATGCCAGGCTCAGCAATAAAACTGGGGATTTGGTCTTTCCACAGTAGCCACTCTTTGGAGGCTGACTGTGCATTGCTCTATTCATGGGAGGTGATGTGTGGCTGCCTTTGCATCACTTCACACACACACCCTCACCTCTTCCCCTCATTTTTTAAATTGGTTTTACCTTGCCCAACAGGTTTTCTCACTTTCTCTACCCCATGCCACTGGGGCAGCGAGTGAGCAATATGCTAGGTGGGCTGAACACACCAAACACTGAGAACAGGCAATAATCATGACTATACTGCTGGTCAAGTTATAAATTAATATGAAAGTTTCAAAGACTACAGCTTTTCCCACACACTTTTTCTTATTATTAACATTACCTGAACTATTACATAGGCAGTGAGGAAAAGAAGTATACATGGATACATATTTTTGCCTTAATTTTCCTCCTGGGATTTGAAGAGATTTTTAGAAAAAAATAATTAAACACACAGCTCATACAGGCTTTCTCTGAATGCTAACCCAAACACAGTTGAAAACATAATGAGTCATATCTAGACACAGGCCCAATTTAGGAAAAATACGAGTTGCTTTATAGGTAAGTGTTCAATATAGGGTAGGCAGACTGCTATGCCAGCTGAAGCTGGGGCTGTGTAGACAGACTTGGCCAGCAGTCAATAAGCTCATCCAAACAGTATGACAGCAACCCACCCCTGGCAATATTTTAATGTTTTTTTTATCTTTACTTACCTATTTGTTCCCATATTTTTCAGGCCTCTGGGTGAAATTCTGGCTGCTGGGGTCAAGTGCGCCAATGTCAACAGGGTGAGAATGTCACTGTCAGAAAATGATATAGCAAGAATGCTAGCTTGCAGATATAATTACAACTTCAGTACAAAGTTTGTCACTATTTTGCTTTTAATATAAGCATAGTTGTTGAATTCAGAGGAAAAAAGCAATGCCTTTGAGAAACGTGTGATGGTTTTTACTGCATACATTTTAACTTATGCACAAACACCTTTTGACATTAACCCTAACAGAGGACCACTTCTCTCTCTCAACGTGATAGATCTTACTCTGTTTGAAGGTGCTCCATTTTCATAACAAAAGCAGTCTCCATCGTGATGTAGGAAGCTATGCAGGTGTGCACCCTGTTTTTCCTTACTTAGGGCTTTCTAGAGAAACAAAACAAATGGCACACACATTGACACACAAAAGCATCTGTGCCAGCTGCCCTGCCTGACATGCTGATTTTAAAGCTTTATCATTGAATCAGTGTCGCTGCTTTGAAGCTGTAGCCTGAACAAAGCATAGTACTTAGTAGTCATAGCAGCTCATTCGGAAAGAATATTTTTTTATAATAAAAACATGATTTTAAAAAAATAAATATGCGTGCTTTGGGAAATACAGCCACAGAGACAATGCATGGGAGACCTTCAACTCAAAACACATTTCAGCAGAAACTCTGCCTGCTGCCCTCCTACATATAAGGGAGCCTGTGCACACTTAAACCACAATAAAAGATGCCACAGCACTGCCTTTACTGCTCAGTGGCAGGCAGGCTGAGAAGCCGTTATATTTATGCTAGGTAAGGCTCAATTTGAGTAACAGCAAGCAGATTTTTTGTCAAATAAAATCTGAGCTACCTGGGGTGAACCTACCCACTGGCCCTGACCTACTCACTGCAGAGAGAACACAGCAGCTGCACGGCCTCTGTTTAAACTAGAAACGAATGATTTAGAATGGTTCTGATGGTTAAGATGTAGATAAGCAGGAGGAGCTCAGCACGCTCTCTCATCTCTTGTAAGACTCTTCATTTCCTTGCTCTACACACCTTTGCTTTGGGGGAGCTAGAATTCCAGAGTTGAGCCCATTTTTCTCTCTCTCTCACTGGGGATAACCAGAAAAGGCTCAGGAAATTCTGGGGACCAAGATAACTGGATGAAGTGCTAAGAAAAGCAAGGAGTCTAAAAAAAAAAACCCAGACCGACCATAACACAACCACCAAACACAAAAACCCACCAAACTTCTTTCTCTCTGTCCTTTCTCCCTCCAGTAACACCTCTCCTCCCCCCAAGCACCAGTCACCACATCAGCTTCTCTTCTCTAATTAAATGAGTCTGGAGCCGACTTGGAAAGAACACCAGGGACTACAACACAGAGAAGTGTCTTACTAGCTTGCGTGATGAAGTAGGAGCCTGTTTGGCCAGTTTGTGGCTTAACCTACTTTATTTTAATGAATTATCCATGAAGTGGGATACACAGAGGTGCCATGTAAACGTAGTCTGAGATCATCACCATCATCATCAGACAAGCTTTGAAATTAGTTCTAAGGTGCAGTACTTTCTGTGGAGTCTAAAAAAACATATATAAGCACAAGCCAAAATAAACTATCATCCTGTCCCCTGCAGAGGCGTACCAGTACCTGCTGATGTGGTGAGGAGTGCCAGCGTGGCACTGGCATGCCACCACACTGTATCTGAACTAGCTACAAGGAAAGTAATAAACTGAGATTTTTTTATTATTCAGAAAAAGCATTGAAATGTGTGAACTGTGACATCTGCAGTTCCATTGATCCGCTTAAGAAATAGATGATATTTTTAACAACGAAATAGCTTTGTAATCTGTTCAAGGGTGGATTTTATTTGCCTTAAAATTCATCACACAAACCTATTTTCTGTGAAAAATTAAAATTAATAGATTGTAACTATCAAAATTCAGATCATTCCCGAGGCCCAAATAATACAACTACAGCACTGAGAACTGCTCTGAAAAAAATCAAAGGGCCTGGCCCCTGATGCTTTCAACTAAGTCCAGAAACTCTGAAACAGTTTACTTTGTGTCCTGGGTTGAGAAGTTTTGCAACATTTCTGGTAGCAGTGAGATTTGCTTGACAAGACCCTTTGCCTGGAGTATACTTCTGATGTTTGAAACAAGCCCAACATTTCCGCTTCCTATTTAATTTTTAAGTAACTACTGCTTTAAAGTTCTGAGCCTAAGTTTCCTACCCCAAGTAAACCAAATCTCTTCATTTTTTGCTTTCATTTTCCACTTCTGCTTTTCTTTGCTGGTCAGATCATCTGGAGCTAAGCCCCAGTGGCATTACAGGCTTCCTAACCCTACATTTTGTGTTTCTACATTTTCTGTGCAATCAATCATCACTTCCTCTTCTATGTCTTTAAAATAAACTTCAAGGCTACACATTAAAATCTTCTAAAAGCAGTGCCATGTCTGCTCTCTTGCAGCAGGAACAAACCTCAGATTTCAGTGTCAGAGATGAGGAGGCTTCTCGTACAGTTTCTGGATGAAAGAAGAAACTCAGTGTTTCATATGCTGCAAGAAATCGGCATTTTCCCAAGAGGCAGCCTGGGTGGAATTTGACTCCATGATATCCCAAATCAGAAAATAAAACAACTTCCTTTTCAAAGTCTCAGTGCTACTGTCATTCAGAGCACAGCTGAAGACAGTGGTAGGGAAAGAGGCTTCTCCTTCCATTTTCCCTCAAGCCTGCAGCTGTTTGGGAAAAAAGAAAGGGCCCTACAGCAAGGGTCATTAGCAGGAAGCACCAAATAATTTTTATATATACATATATATGTATTTTATACTCTGTACGCAGAAATCATATCTATATACATATATGTAGAAATATATATCCATATATATAATTACAGTCAGGAAAACAACAACAACAAAAACTAAACAGAAAACCACCACATTTACAGCAGAAGGTGATCTCTGGTCCTGACACAGCTGCACCAGAAGAACTTGTAATGAAATATGCTTTACTCATGCTATGAAGTATTAAAACAAAAACCTATTTAATTATGCATCTTGACATGTCCCCCTCCTGTGCAATTTGTGAAGGTCCTGTGATAGTAGGGTCTGTTGGGTTTTTTCAATAATGATTCAAAGTATGAACATGCTGCTTATCCCTGTAGTCTATCACAAGACATACTTTCTACTGTAGAAAACAGAATGTGCATCTACTGCCATGCTCATGAGTTCACTTGACTGTTGTGTGTTAGTACTTTGAAGGTGAGACCACCAGTCATACCTTCCCAGAGTCTGGATCTTAGAGCTAACACCACAACTTCCCACCACAACACTCATCTCCCTCAAACAGATTACGACGCAGAGCACACCTCAACCACCACATGCTTTTTCTAATCTTTAGTCTCTTATGAATTAAATTCCAATGAAGACTGTTTTTTTAAGTGAAAAAATACAGCAAATAATGTGAAGAAATAACACCAAGCCTACAACCAGTTCACTGTGTTCAACCTTGTTGACCAAGTCTGATTCTTCACATTCGGAGAAGTTTTGTTGTAAGGAAATTCCAAGAAACATTCTTTTTTTTACTTCAGTTTCTCTGATAAGATTAACTATATTCTGCTTCAGGAATAAAAGATCTAAGAAAAAAGAAAAAACTCAATTGAACTACAAGCTACTTGAGTGTTCTTTTCTTCCTTTCCAATGTGTTAATCGGACACTTCAGCTTTTCTGTGACCCTGAGGAGGGGAGAACATTCCTTTCAACCTCACTGCTGTGTTTTTTCTGATTGCACTAGCAGGTCTTTTCACCCAGCAGCAATCCAGGCAGAGCCGGCTGGTTTGGTGCAATCTGGAAAGTTGTTGTAATAACAGACAGAACAAAAAGCACAAGGAAGGGCCTGGCAGCTGTATAAAACTCCCTCCGAGCTCCAGACCCACAGCAACTCATCAGCCTCAGTAATCAGCATGACCAGCCAGTCTCAGGGAATCCAGCAGCTTTTGCAGGCAGAAAAGCGTGCCAAGGACAAACTGGAGGAAGCCAAAAAAAGTAAGTAGCTGGCCTGGTTTTACTGTAGTTTTCAACTTCAAGCTCTTCAGGATTACAGTGGCTTACAGAAATCCAACATTATTTCATCTGCATACATCACAGCTGTGCTGCTCCTATTCTTTCTTCACACTTGCATTAGTACTGTGCCTTGACTGCAGCCAGGTATTTAACCAAACCTGACCATGCAGTTTGCTTAAAATTCTGTGTGCACGTGTGCTTGTGTGTGCATGCATATATGCCTTATTACATTAAACAAGGTTTTCTTTGTTACATTCATCCTGTCAGCTAGATTTATTCTTGCTTTATCTCAATGCCAATAACTTCATAACAGCCTTCCTTAGCTATTTAAACTAGGAATCTACATGCCTCTGACTGCCAGTCCTTGAGGATCAGACTCCAAACTCTCTCTTTATAGATCCTGTATAATTTTTCAGTATTCCTCTTTACTTATGAAACCTAGTAACTTTCTTTCTAATCTTAGCTGGGCTTAGAAATAAAAATACATGAAAACAACAGAAGATTTCAGCACAATGACAGGTATCAAAGTCATGCTACAATCACAAGCGCCATCAATGCTGTATAGTCACTGATATGTCTTTCTACATGGTATAAGTAATCACCAAGTGATTAAATGTTCAGGTTAAAATAAATGTCTTATTTACTGAATGCCTAAATGCCCAGGGCAAAGCATGTTTAGATATTCAATAATAATACCTTAAATACTTTTATTCTAGGCATTTATAAGCAAAACATTAACAACAACAAATAGACAAATTAAGATGTCTGCCAGAAGACTTTAAATCAAAGAAATAATTCCCCTGGCAGAGTTTTTCCATTATTCATATCCTTTTATTTTCTGTATTCATCTCCCAGTGATTTAAAGCAAAATACAGTGACCTTATTCTCCTGAATGCAGACACCAACCACATGAGTCACTGACCTGCATTAGAACCAGAACTGTTTTGTAAAGTTATCCTAATTCAAAAACCAACAGCAGGAAACAATGTTGTCCTGCAGGACTCAAGCAAAATGCACAAAGATGATATTGTGTGGAGGAGCAAGAGTGTGACAAAGGAACATATTTTGTTTCCCAGGGTGAAATAAAAGCTAAACAAAAATAATTTGTGTAGCTTCTATATCCCTGTTACAAACAAATCAGCTGTGTGCCCATTAATTATTAGTTTGATGTGTTAATTTGTACAGCAGCACACAAAAAATAAGTAGAAAGGCAACACCACTTCCCTGAGCATCCAGCCACTACCCATGCCTTGCAGAATCAACAGGGAGGCAGAGAATTTGCCCACCTTTATAAAACAGAAGGTTCACAAAAAGGTGTTTGGAGGTTGCTGCTCCCAGCCAGAAAGCAAGGAATAATTAAGAAGTGATTCCACCTTTACATAGCCAAATGAGGTGCTCTAGGTGGGATGAGTCTTTCTGTAGGGCAGAGGAAATGCACTGTTCCCTGAAGCAATAAGCAAGAAAGCATATGACCTGGAAAGGTACATCCCTCACTGGAGGGAGTGGAAGCTTGGTCTGAACACAGGCTGCAGAATGAGGACTTTATCCATAATAGCTTGATGTTGATTGCCCTTTACTTTTGGTTTTGGGCTTTTTTGATGTTTTCATTTCTAAATTAAAATGTTTTGTTTCAGTTTAGCTTTTTCTAAAAGAATCAGTTAAAAAGAGGTTTTGTAAATTAAGGAGTTCCAAGAATGAAAAATATCATTATAACATAAAAGTAGTGACCCAATTTGTCTTGCAGAATCCAGACATAGTTACTGTGGTGTCTTTGCTCTGCCAAAAAAATGCACTATCCTGTCATCACCTCAGCCCTGTACAGTGTGTTTGTGATAAGCACAAAGCTTCTTACAAAGTATCTTCCAGATCCCTTTGAGTATGAAACTTGAATTAAACCACTGACTACGCTTACCTCAACACTAATACAAGGGGAGAAGTTATTCAACAGCTACAGAAAAAGAGCTATTGAGAATTTTGCTACCAGTAAAAATATTCAGAGTAAAAATATTTCATCAGTATGAGTTTCTTCTCCATTACTTTTAAGGGCAAACAGTTTTTTGCCTTTATAAAAATTTAGGAAAATGAAAGTTTCTCATACATAAATATCTGGACGTAGAGGGGGAGATGGAAGAGGACATAAAGAGGACAGAGCCAGACTCTTTTTAATGGCATCCACTGAAAGTGCAAGAGGCAACAGGAAAAATTTAAATGTAAGAAAACAACTCTATAACTGTGAGGGAGATCAAACCCAGGAACAGGCTGCCCAGAGAGGCAGTGGACATCCTTCATCCTCAGAGACATTCAGACCCACTGGATACGGCCCTGAGCAAGCTGCCCTTGCCAAGCCTGTTCCGAGAAAGGGCTTGGAATAGACCCCAGAGGCTCCTTCCAGCCTCAGCAGTTCTGTGTGATCCCATGAGAAACCTCAAGCATTTCTAAGAAATTTTATTCCTAGGTGTAGCTGATCAGTGGCAAAAAGTTTAAATAACTAATGAAGTGGCATGTTCACCTACAGCCTAAAGACTCTATGGTTTCCTTTTGTTCACATTAAATACTGACAACAGTTTCTACCAGGGTGGGAACAGCAAAGCTCTTGTGAATTTTAGATCTCATGATCACACAAGCAAGGTCAGGCCTCAATATTTCTGATTTGTTTGGGGTTTTTTTAAGTCCACCCTGGATTTTGTGTTAAAACAAATGTTAAAGTTAATCTAACAGAATAATTATAGCTATACAATCAACATAATTACAGAATAATTACAGCAATACAAAGCTATACAATAACATTATATAGTTATAGAATAGCTATATAACATTATTATATTCAACATTAAAGAGGTTTGCAGTGAAGCCACAAAATAAAATATTTAAAAATCTCCGTGTTGTACTAATTTTAATTTTGTTCACAGCAATGTCACTACACCACCTTAAATACTTAATATACCAGCATAACTTAAATGATGTTGGACAAGGCTAAAAGGGATTCTTTTAATATCAATCTGGTTATGCCAAGTCAGAATTACTTCAGTTTCTTCTCCAGAGTGATTCTGAAGTTAAATTAGAATAAAGGATGACAAAGTTTGTCTCTCAGCATAAAAACTAAGATAAAAGGAAATACATGAAAAGCAACCAATATAGCCAGTTTAATCGGTTAACCTGTGCACACACATACAGTTCAGTGAAACAAGGTGAGGATGTGCTGCTTCACCACAGAAAATGCTAGCCCAAATCCACCTGGTACCAGTTTAGATCAGCAGCTTCTGCTCAGGGGCTGGCACTCTGCAGATCTAGGCTGCAAGTGAAAGCACTGAACCATTCAGTGGTTCCTAGTGCAGTCCTGTCCCTGTTAAACTGCACCTATGACCACCTTTGTCACTGAAAACAGTCATTGCACAACACCCCTGCAGGAATGAGTCCAACTGTTCTGTTTACATTGTAATGTGAGAAGAATGAATGGCAGGTTGTTCATGGGACACAACCAGAAAAAGTCATTTTCAAGGAAGCACGATTAGAAAAACTCCCTTTATGCAAACCCTTCAGTGTTTACAGTTGATACTCACATAACCAGATCAAAATGTAGTGTGAACACACATTATATTGTATATAAACAGATAATGGACCTATTTTTTGCTGGCATTATGTGCAGCTCTTTGTAATGCAAAATCCATTTTGGACGGCTAAAAATTAGCAAATATATAAAATCATATTTATAGACATGAACTAAAGCAAAAAATACCAAAAAAGCTGTTCTTTACATGCTTTTCCATACTTCTTGCTCAATACCCTTTACCCTGTCTTGCAATATTGTTACTGTATCATTGGCTGACATCACTTATACCTGAAAAATTAGTAATAAGTTGTTGATAAATGCACACATGCAAGGCTGAAACTATTGATTAAACAAACCAAAACAGTCTGAAATCCTTCAGTCTTCTATGCACAACACAGCTTTAGCTATCATTTTTGGAACCTAGAAATAACTGCATTGTCAGAGCCAAGGCATCAATTTCTGAAAATTCTTTTGGGCAAAACAAGGGAAATTAATGTATCATGAACACTGGATTTAACAAAACTTGTTTTCCTATAGATTTTTCTATCTTGGCTTGAATTTCTAGTACCTAATAAAATGAAAACTCAGATGAAAGATTTCAGAAATTCAGATTAAGAACAAATGTTAATCAAAATAAGATCTTGTAAACAGAATTAGATCCATGGCATTCTCTTGGATAATATCCAGGACATATTTTATCTGCTGAAAAAACTATACATACTGATCAGCTGCTCCTATTGTTTTTTTTTTATTAAAAGTGTAAAATAGCCTTCTCAAAATAAGCATCCTAAATCCCATTTTGCAGATGATTAACACTGTTGAAGACAACTGAAATAGTCCTATTTAAAGAAACCAGGATTAATTTTTGGCAACTTCTTTATATGAAATTATCTCTATGCAGGACTTGAGCTAGGAGCCTAAATGGTATGTTCGAAATCAGAAAGAAAATTTTAGCATGGTGGTCTTGGGGAAGTAAGATAACTGTGTTTGAGCAAATTAGAATGCAAGACTTTTGCTTTGTACTGTGTTTTTCTTGCAAAATCAGAAAAACCCCAACAACCTAAAAACCTTCCAGTTCTTTTGGATCTAGCCAGAGCTAAGAATTTCATTAGCATTACAAAAACACCTAGAAAAAATAATACAGCCTTTCTCCATTCTAGTAATGCTCTCTCATGTTAGGTAAGCAAATCTGATACAGAGGTGACCTGGTTAAGATTTGGCCAATTTAACATGATTCCTAGAACCTTACAGGCTGTCAGCTACAGTAATCATGGATGGCAGTGGACAAGGAATCCAGAGCATAGCTGCTTTGCTGCTCTCCATCTTCAAGGATGGGAAGGAGGGATGAAGGGGCAGCAGCAAACCTGGCCCCCACACCTCGCCCTGTGGGAGAAAAGTCTCTTCAAACTTAGAGCTCTCTGTCACCTTTACAATCCTAGAGGAAATATCATAGGGGCAGGTTGGTTTGCCCATCCTCCTGTATTTCTTTCCCCTTTTTTGCATGATCGTTGCTGAATTTCAATGCTCTGCCATCCTTCAGTGTCTAAGGCTTGATTTCAGGTCATCTGTGCTCTGCAGAGAATCCCATCCAGAAAATCGGTGAGACTTTGAAAAGGCAATCCCATATTGCACAACTAAGGTAGCAGACAAGTGGTTAATAACAGAATGATTAATTAATTCTAGTGAAACAGCAGGTTAAGCTCTAGTTTCTGCTTAACTTAATCAGGTGCAGCATATGCACTATCGCATATGTTGGCAGTTGCTGATTCTGTCCACAACATTGTTGGACTAGCAGTAATTTACTCACAGCTTTTCCACTTAATTAAATAAGAAGCAGCAGGTTCCTGCTGTGCCAATCCTAAAGGCATCATGGAAAAATGCAATGGCTGCCACCCTACAGTGACACCCTATGCATTGTGCTTACTCCAGTGCACTGTCAAGAGCTGACACGTATGTACACATATACTTTTTGGTTCACTAGCTGCATTGTCAGAGGCAAATGAACTGTTGTTTTACAGTTACTGTCTTCCCATTTTGTGCATTTTAAATGGATTTATTTATCTATCTGGTGGCCAAATATGCGACATATTTACTACAGATGGCCCCCCAGATGGAATTTGAAATTAAAATCCCACTGATTTTGAAATAATTTAATTTGCTATAGAGATCCAGTTCCTCAGCTGGTGAAATTGGCAGAGCTTCATCATAGTCACTCCTCCTGACTTACAGCTTGAGAAACACCCCCCAGCTCTGCTCCTGGAGAAAAGCTCTATAAATGTCTGATCAGCTCCAAATTAGAATAAAGGAAACTCCAAAATTAAGACCTAAACCTGGATCCAAATTTTGATGTTCAGATTGATGTCAGGCTCTTACACAAATCTGTCAGTTCACACATACTCATCCCAAGACTTCATATGGCTAGTGGCAGAAGCTGAGGGAATCAGCCTTTATCACATATATACAAGCCCTAAGAAAGTATATATTAGGTTTTAAACTGCCTCTCTGCCCCTTAACACGTAAGCACAGTGCCTCGGTGGTAGAAAGACTCTGCACAATATAGTTAAGTACACAAGAGAGCAACTGCTCTGATGAACTGAGAGTCAGTAAAGATATCTAGTTCCTCACCAGGTTGCTCCTTCCTGTAAAAAGCCTTTATACGATCATGCACCCCAGTTCCCACAATAAGAACACTCACAACATCAGTGCAGGAAACAACACTTTAAAAGGCAATTCACATTTCAGGCATCTCTCTGCTTCTAATCATCCATCTGCAGATAATGACTTGAGAAGGAGCCATCAACTGGGCAAATAATTTACTGCTGGATCAGGCATTTTTCCCAGGCTTTTGTTGAATCTCAGATGTCTCATAAACAAGTCTTCCTCCCAAGATTCAGCTTCCTCATTGTGCCACGCTTGGTGAAACTAGACTACTATATGCCACACCTGATAAGGCTTCAGAAGCCGAACACATGTGTAACCAATCCAAGGCAGCAGCCTGGAGAAAATAAACCAGAAATACTAATGCTTGTCATTCTAGCCTAGCTGTATAATGTTCCTTAGAGTTTCAGAAAATGTACTGTTTTCAGCTTCCTTGCTTGAATTGGATGATTAAAAGAACGAATCAACCAAACAAAAAAAAAAAAAAACCAACAAAAACTCACAAGAGTATTCATATTGCTCAGTGATGTTTAGTAAATAAAGAAATGGATGTTTCAGGCATGAGACCAAGATGTCTTTTTTCAGTTGCTCAGCCTCCAATCTCTTATTCTTGTGATATCCTAATTTAAGCAACTAAGAAATAGCTTTTTCAGCCATTGAAGATGGTTTTTAAGAGAAGGAAGCAAGCTTATCCCCTCCCACTCCTAAAATTCTATCTGTTCAGCAGAAAGATACCATAAAAATCAGCATCAGCCCAGATGTCTCAAACATACCAACTCTCAATGCAAGAGGTTTATAGCTACATCAGTTAGAAAGTGACTTTCCAAATGAAAGCAGATTCCTGTGGTGATCCATGAAACTTTACCAAGTTTATACAAAACAAGCAGACAACAATGAATCACCATGGGGCCATGGGGTGGTTATGACATGTTCAACACCTGCCTCATGTAAAAATTTAAGCATCACATCCCCATCAAACCTTTTACTCCTTTGTTTTACATAACATTCTTGCTACACCCAGGAACAACCTTATGCTTATGGTCATTAAGGGAAAAGGGTGAGGGAGAAGAGGACAAAGCCTGAAGGTTGCCACTCAGTTTGGTAGTGGTTAAGACATATCTTGCAGTACTTTGGAAATCTGCCAGCTCTAGCAGAATCCAGTTGGTGTGGGATGAAGGGATGCTGGCAACCCATCAATAGAGCAAATCTGACAGAATAAAGTCTTTTCCTATCAGTGACAACTAAAATCTGTTATCTGGCTGCTACTATTGCTGATGAAGGAAAGATAGATATTTATTTAAACACCAAGCTGTGATTAAAAAAAATGCATTTGTGTTACAAGATAATGTGTAATTGCAAAAAGACTTCTGTTGTTAGCAAACTAACAAGCTTTTCATTTGATGTGTGCTTTCACACAGGGAGTTGGTCTCAAAAGATGGGTACTTTTGTGACTGGCTTTCAATCAAAAAGCACCTACCTAAATCACTTTGGCTCTTCTGACTATTCTTGTGCAAATAAAGCTGCTGTTTGCTTTGCTCAAAGCTTTGTCTGTTTTACTATGCCGGGTAAAATACCTCTGATTTAGAGATATTCATCTTTTGGTATACAGTGACAATTGTGTGTGAAGTAAATCTCTGTTTTTTTCCCCATTAGGAAAGGGAAAAAGGCTGAAGCAGGCCAAAGAAGAAGCCATAGCTGAGATAGACCACTACAGGCTACAGAGGGAGAAGGAATTTAGGAACAAGCAAACAACTGTAAGAAACCTGCATATATTGTTTTGTAGTGTCAGTTTGTTCAATGGTAAAACAAATTGCTTCAGTGTTACATAGGGACTTTCACAAACCAACATGATCATACTGATTAAACAGAGGTAACACCTACAGTGTGTATATGCTTCATTGTGACTTCTTCACAGGCTTTGAATGCATTTGAGAAGGTATTGTGGACTTTCATGATTGAAATTGTCCAGATTCTGTATTTGGCTCATGCTTGTCCTTTGAAGACATACCTCTCAGAGAAAAATGCTTTTGGGTCCTCTTTCTTTAACACCAGACAGACCTCATTCCTGTCTTGAAACTGGAGTTTTCAGTAAGGTGGATGTTGCAGTACAAGCAATGATATAAAAATCTTTCTTTCTGATTGTGTTCTACTTTAGCTGACTTTTTTGACTGTGTCTTTGGTGAACTGAAATCTTCAAAACTTTGGGGGTTTTCACTATATTTTCATAGTAAAGATATTACTTTGGTGGGAACTCAATTTTTTCATCACAAACAATATTAAAGCTGCAGGGAAAGGCCACGGTCTGTGAATGAACATTTAACACAAGCAGGACAAAGCACATACTGTTCCTCAAATGACAGTATGTTGTACAGGATCATTGCAGTCCTCCTTCACATTCCCTGACCCCATTATGTCAAACATTTATCCACTCAGACAAATGCCATCATAATTAACCTGTGCCTGGAAGGCAGGCAGGAGTTCCAGCTAAGCCAGTGCAGAGGGAAGTCTGATGCCCAGTTCAGTTAACTGGCTCAGGTATTTGGACACAAGTATTTTTAATTCTCTGTCACAGTCCCATTTAATGTTATTCTTCCTCTTCTACTTACTCTTTTGCTGTATCAAAACTGGGGTAAATTTTCTCATACTATGGGATGTTCCACTTCAGTCAAGAATGAATAACAGCAGCAACAGAAAATTACTAATTTGAAGTTAGAGTGACAAGACCTTTTTTCTTTTTTACACAAGATCTTTTTTCAAAACATACTAAATTCAAGCCCAAATCTCAAACCAATTTTGCTAGTGCTCATGGTGTTTGTACCCAGGGTCCGAGATCTGTGAACTCAGGAGGTATGCAGGCTAGTTCTGAATTATGTGGCTTCCAAGTCAGTAAGTCAAGCTAACATTTCAGAGACTCTGGAATGGCACAAGCATAAAACCAGTAAGGACAAAACAAGGGACAAACCCTCAAGGCTGGCAGAACATTATCTGCATTCTGACAAGCAAAGTCTTCAAATTCAGAAGCAGAAAACAGTTTAAAAAATACACAGCAGAATTGACTATCTTGATACAGTATTAGTATGAACTGAGAAAGCAGGTTCCGAGTCTGCAGAAGCTCTTCTTAAAGTTATACTATTATTATACTACTTTTCTTGAGGTTTTTCAAAAGTATTTAGTAGCTGGATAACACGCAACTGTCCTGGATCTCTAGAAAGTTATTTTCCCCAGTGGAAAACATCAGCTTCATAAATCTTACCTAAGCTGTACAATCTTCCCCACATGAGACCTTTGCAATTTGTCTAAAAACTAAAATGAAACGCCAGCTAAAAACAGTTACTATAGCAAGCTATAATCCTTTCCCAATATTTACAATTACATTTACATCCTATATTACTTCCAAATCGGAAAGCGCTTTACATCTGGATTACAAGAAAGCTTTTTACTACATTGTCACGTATTAAGTTGCAAAAGATCTTAACTCAGCTGCATTTCCTTCTTTTAAGGACTAAGTTGGGCTGAAATCACATGGAAAATAAAGCTCATCACTCCTCCCTCATGCCCTACATATTCCACTAATATCACAGGTTAGCTTCAGCTTCTAATCAGCTCCAGAGATCCACAGCAGGAATATAAAGACTACATTATTTATTCCTTTCTTACTCTGTCAACATGCAGAATGTCTTCTGCCCTTCCCAGTAGGATTTTTTTTAACTGGAAACCTTTTCTGTGCTGGTATCTGTAGAACTTTTCCATAAGGGAGGAATTCTAGGGATGTTGGGGCAGTGGGGGAGGAAGACGCAAAGTCACAGATTTGGAACTCATGCATCTGTTAATAACATAACCTTGCTAAAATGTTCAGCAAGTCTAGAGTTAATTAAATTCTAAGCGAATGTCCTGATATTAACTGTGCCAGAAGCTGTCTGGTATTTTGCCAGATAAGAAAATGTAACGTTAACAGACCTTGTCTGCGGCCTGTTGAGGGTTGTACATCACTAACTGCTGAAGACATTTCAAGTACTCTGTAATGTTTTGCTCCTTAGCCACACTCACATTCATTCTCAGTGAGGCCAAATGAAGCACATGGGTGATAGAACTTAGTTGACTAGTCATTAAAATAGAAAACAAATTAAAATGAGCGATATAAAAGACAAACATGCACAACGTTGTTCCCACAGTGAACTGGGAAACTTTCATTATATGAGGAGATTCCCATTGCTAATGAGCATATGAAAGAGTTCCCTTTAATCCTGCTTTTATATACACAGTTCAACCTAGATCATACCCTTACTGCTAGGAAGCACTGTGACATGTTCGGATTATATTTAGACTAGATAATGAAGAAAAGTACAATAAACATAGTCATACATAAGCCTTTATTTTGCTCAGAGGACTTCTGCTTTTCAGGTCATGGGCTCCCAAGGCAACCTCTCTGCTAAAATAGAAGAGCAAACAACAGAAAACATCCGAAACCTCACCAGCAGCTACCACAAGAACATGGAGAGCATGATGAAAAAGCTTTTGAACACAATATGTGACATCAACCCTGAACTTCACCCAAACTTCAGACATGCAGTTTAAGACCCATTGATGTACTTAAGGATATTTGTAAAAGTAGCCTCCTTTCTTGACAAGCATAAATATTTTCTCATTTATTGTTCCTGTATATGCGAAATAAAAAGAATCCTAAAGCCAAAAGCACACAGTTCCATATATGCTTTTAATGTGACAATAATTACACAGGGTTTCATCAGCATTTGTTGGAATATTGTTTCCTGTTGGTAGCTAAGCAGCTGTCATTTAGACAAGGGCAAGTCAACAACAGTAGAATAAATGATTGTTTGACATCAGCAGCTTTTCAGTAGGAGTCTTTATTCCTTTTCTTTTGTAAAATGTTCTGTAGTGGTGTATACTTCTTCACTGCAATAGTGGTAGGACACTGGAGCAGGCTGCCCAGAGAAACTGTGGCTGTCCCATACCTGGCAGTGTTCAAGGCCAGGTTGGATGGGGCTTTGAGCAACCTGGTCTAGTGGAAGGTGTCCCTGCCCACAGAAGGGAGGTTGGAACAAGATGATCTTTAAGGTCCCTTCCAAACCAAACCAGTCTATGGTTGATATGTGATTCTATGTGATCTTACATAAAGTCTGCTTATCCCAATCTTCATTGTACTTCAAGAATATCACAAAAACTTAAAGGATTTCTGCTTCCCTTGTAAGACACAGAGCGTTCTGCTTACAGAACATATAGGAAGTCTGCAGCTTTTGGTCAAAAGGAATGGGTCAAAACATTTTCAATTTTTGTATGCTAATTCAGAGCAAAATATAGCTGACTTTTACAGAATTACTTTCAAAAGCCGTACTCGAAGTGTTATCCTTTTGTATAACCGCACCATAAACTTTACATAGCTTTGTTAAGTCTAAAAACTGAGAACAGGAGTAATCATTATTTACAAAATTGCTTTGGTTCAAGATGCAGACTGGCAGATCCATCATTATCTATAAAGTTACACCAAAAGCACAGGAATCCATGGGCTCAAAGTCTACAGCAGTTACATTAGATTGTACCTTAACCCACAAGTTGTCCACAGAAACCACGTCACTTAGGGCTCACTTCTGTTACTCTAAATGAACTTGAGCACTATCCAATGGCACAGATTTCCCTTGCAATGAATTCTGCTGCAGTTTGGAAAATACAATACGATCTGGTGCTTTCAAGGTGAAGACCATTAAATCTGATGGGAGGATGATGGGAGGCACTGCTGAAGTGGGGGTCTGGCACCTGCATCATGAACCCCCTTAATGCCTTGTCTCCAGTACGAAATAACAGCGAATTAGAAAAGAAGCTTGAGAAACTGCAATGACCAGCAAACAATAGCCATGATTTTCAGTCCACATAGACACAGACAAATCATTTCAATTTCACAGCAGCTAGTCATAGGCAATCTCCTGTTCCAGTGAGGTTTACACAGCTGACATGCTGTCATGCGTAAAATGACCATAAAGCTGTAGTCAACTTAATGTCAGCAAACATGACTTCCCAAGGCTGTGCCTGGATGCAACATAATCTCCCAGCTATGATTGTTACAGTCTCTTGTGCTTGATTATATTCTCTGGGGATGCAAAGATGCTGAGGAATAGGAAAGAGACTAGAAATCCTGTTGAAGGATTTAAAATCAGTCAAATCAGCTGAAGGCTCATTTATTTAAGGAGTGCTTTGAATCAAGTTATGATAGGTTTTATCTACTGAGGGGATGAAGGAACTCCAATCCCAGCCTATGCGCATGAGCCAATGCAGATACCTTCCTGCATGGCACAGGGAGTCAGGATTGCCTCACTGCTTAGGCGCACATGTCTCCAGCTTGGGTCATGGCTACAGTCCCAGAGCAGTCCCTCAAGTGTGAAGCATATATTTTCTGTGAGCTTAAGCAGTCACCAAGGTGGAAGCTAATCTCTCACAAGGACTCACTGCAGTGTTCAGGACTGCTCCACTTTCCCTTCTGGGCTACCTCAGACCCCTTCCACCAGCTGTCATTTCTAAACATACAGAAATGTTGCAGGTCTGCTGCAGAACTAAAGCAATGAAGTTCTCATTGCTAGCTGTATGGCAAAACAATACCCCTAAACAGCAAGAGCAGAATTGACACAGCACAGTTGGCAGCAAACTAGAGAAGCAGCTTTCCAGGAAGTCACCGATACAGATTACATGAAATAAAGCTTTGTCTTCTTGCATTGCCCCACTCCTTTTTATGACATTCCTCCTTTCCCTCATTCTTGCCAAAATCTACCTTCTGTCACTAACTGCTTTTCTTGCAAAGCTTCTGCCCTCCTTTCAATGCTACTCTCTACCCTTCTAGCCCTAACAGCCACAAACACATCTTATTTAGATCTTTAAAACACATCATCCCACGAATAAGCCCTCCTTGACAAAAACCCAAGCATGTGGTGGGGGACAGCAGAAGCCACTGGAAACATGAATGGACATTGTCTGGAGGGGACAGATCAGGTCTGCCATCTCTCATGACATGCACTGCAGTCACAGCAATGACCAGTCTGTACCCTTGCTATCACCTGCATACTTGAGATATAAATTGGGTCTTAAGTACTCAAACTTTCTGAATATGAATATTGTCTTGAGCTGTGGCCAGTATGAAAAGCTACCACTCATGAAAAGAGAATTCATTCATTATGATTAGCTCTTTGATCTTGAGAGATATAAATCTGAGAGCTTTGAGCACTGTGCATTTGCATTCCTACTTACTGACAAGGAAAGGGTGGTTACACCATCACTTTTAGCTGTACAGAGGTAAAGGTCCAATTAGATTTCATGTGATTTGGCAAGATACTGGGTTTTTTTAAATGAAGAGTGTAAAGTACCAGCTGCATCAATGGAACATTGAGGTGCCAAGAAAATGCCTGCTGAATTTATAAGTGCACAAAATATCTAGTATGACATTCACACATTCAGGATAAAGGCAAATCATTTTTCCATACAGAAGAAAAAGAAATAGTAGAAGCAAGGAGGATTAATTTCAAAATGCTTTTAAATGCATAAGAAAAGCGTAAAAACAGTTACTCTGTATTAGCAGTCACCTACCACAGGTTATTACAACCACCCTGCCACCTCCTGGGGAGGATACCTGGAAGCCAGGGAGCCCCCAGCCCTCACAGTGTCCTGACACTGTTGATTAACGTGTACCAATGCAGCTGCCAAATAAAATGGCAACATCTTGCATATCACAACAGAAACAGATAGAAAGCCATACATAAATAGAGTTCATGTCTGTGTAAATCTTTTTTTTTCCCCATAAATACCTCTGAAATCAGGGTCCTAGCAAACACCTGAAGAGCTCCAATGAAGGTTTCCAGACACACTTTCCAATAGAAAGGGTGGTTGCCTGACCACAGTACCACTTCAGACAAAGGGATTTTCCTCACTTCATTGGAAGCCAAACTTTGTGAGGATTAACTATTACCCTCCCTGCTCAGTGATAACTCTATACAGCAATGGTGATTAGCACTTTCCGTTATAGTCTACCTATCAATAAATCAGTAATCAATAAAATGAACGGGGATGGGGATGAAATGAACTTGGGGAGGTTTCCTAGATTGACCACGTTCAACACTGTCTTACAAAAGTGGGTTAACAAAGCTTTTGCTGTCTGAAAAAGAAGAGCTGTATTATACAATAAATTCCAAATCCACTGACTGAAGTGCCTCAAAGAACAAGTAGTGGAAAAGATCATACCACTGGAAAGTACAAGAACTGTTTTATACAACTCATGACATGAACTGGGCTGAATTTCTCTGGCTGTTTTCCCTCAGTGTTCTACTTTGAGTTATAATATATGAGGACACAGTGATGTGATTCCCATTCATGGGTGATGAGGGAAGATCTCTGAACTCATGCCAGTAAGATAGAATATCTTTCAAGTCTAAATAAAGTAAAATGAAACAGACATGAAAAATTAATACTATGTTCTATGTAGAGGCTTTCTACTGACTTTCTCATTAATTTCTGAAGACCATGGAAACCGAGATTTGGGAAGTCAGAACCAGATATTAATCTGGCTATGATTATGATATTAACTGAATACATGAATTATGACATTAACTGAAATCAGATTTCATTCCTTATATATAGCTGCCTCATTTAATTATTCCATATTAAAATATACTTGGAAGTTTATACAGTCTGCAAAACCTAAGTTGTTTTGTAAATGATCATATATGTAGGACACAAGTCTGGGGGAAGCTCTTTACAGAGCAAACTATTTCAGGCCCTGACTTTAAAGATTTTGTAGTTCAAGGACTGTGAGTGGTGTTTCCCTGTAAGATGGGACAAGATGACCTGCTGTTGCAGATCTCAGAACTACAACTGGACAGGTGACAACAGGCTGTCATGACATAAAACCATTGGAGATGTGAACCTGCAGACGTGTGCCTCCACAAGCCTCCTTGCCCAGAAGCATCCTTAACCACAGACAAAGCAAGAAAGATACCTATGTGTAAGGATTTATTGAGCACCCCTGCAGCAAGGGGCTGTGTTGAATTCTGGGTACATATCTAGGCAGAGTGAGACTTCAGACTGAATCTGAAGAGGAAATATAAACATGTTTTTAGGCCATTAAGCAATACCTCCCAACATTTGCTGTGGCATTGGCCACTAGCTATATTGACAGGCAGGGGATATTGTCACCAGTTAAAGACATAGCTACTGTGAAATAGTAACAGTTCTTAAAAAAAAAAAAAGGATGAACCTTGCCCCTGTGGCCCACAAAATGGAAAAACACTACCTTCAACTGGAATTTCTCTTGACTAAACTGTATGAGAGTGTCGCATCTTTCAACTATGCACCTTTTCAACTACGGATTTGTTCTTCTCTCAAGTAAGCATGCAGACTAATCACATTTTATCCAGACAAAATTGTTCTCCAGTCCCAGTCACTTGTCAGGTTCCTACTCTAAGATGTCCTCACCAAAAGACTGATCCGAGGGAACGGTACTGTGTGGCATCTCATCATCACCTTTATACCGTGGGGCAAAGAACATTTCCCTGACTGTCCCTGGGGAAAAAAAACATAAAGGGGGGAAGGACAGCAAGTAAAGACTTTGGGGTGACAGCAGCAATTCCAGTTCTTTTCCATTCCAAAAACCCACCACAGTCATGTGTTGATTAAGTAGGAAACTTGAATGTTACAAAGTTAGGTTCTGCTTCACATATACATGCATATACTTGGAAATAATTTCCTCCAGTTCATTGCAGAAATAGAGGAAATGCTTGTTACACAATACACAAGTGTCATATATTCCTGCCAGGTTCACAGTGGCCTGTCCTTCACAGATTTGATTATTCCGCATTTTATGGTAGTATAAGGCACTTCAAACCCTGAGCCCTCCCTGAGGAATGTTAACGCTTGTTAGAAGTACATGACCCAACCAGTATTACTACAAAACACTTGGAAAATGTTACATCGGAGTACTATTAATACACTCTACTGCACTTACAAGACATGACTGCATGCGGAAAATCTGATGACTTGCAAGCTTATTAACTTCCTGAGATTCCTTGTTGCTTTTATGAACGATATGCCACAACTGAATTACCTGACCCAGGGTGATTCCTGGAAGTCCCTCTTGTCTCAGCTATCTGATTTATTTGCAGGCACATCAGACTCCAATATGCTACCAAATTTCCATATCACTTTTGGAAATACAGAAATTCTGAGTACAGCTGTGTTTCAAAAACTGCTACTTTAGTTAAAAACAAGATTTCTGTGAAATATCATGCCAGAAAAATGACCTCAATATTTCCTATTAAATAAATTTGGCTTTAAGAAACACAGTATTTATAATTCAATTCACTTGTAACAAACCAAATAGCAAATATCAATGTAAAACAAATCAGCAATGTCAATATAACCTAATGTTTATAACCGCCTCTATAGATCTCATGTAAATATTTATTTTACAATGCTGTGGCACTGATTTATTGTAGAAAATAGATGGATAAAACCAGATATATAACATAAATTCAATTTAACCTTGCATGCATCACTCTGGAAAATAAATCTAGCATTTTGTGGCAGTCCTCTTTCCATTCAGACTTATTCGTGGGAAACAGTGCAAATACACGAACGTTCACATTGCTGGCAGTGGGATAATTCATACCTGTGCTTAAATTAAGTAAAGGTGAAATGTGGTGGCTGCTCAGAGTGCCAGAAGTGAGACCTACCAGCAAGGACAACCTGCCAGGGCACTGCTGCTGCTGGGAATTGCTCCTGCCATGAATTCTGATTCACATCTCTTCCCTACACCCTGCAGCTGCCCTCTGCCTCACCCCGATATAACTATTCTGCCATCCCAGGGAACACGTACCATGGCTCTCTAATAACCTCAGGACCTAGTTTGCAGCTTACTTTATAAACCTGGCTCCCCATGTATCAGGAGGATGCGTTTTACCTCTTACTCATGCTTTCTCTGCTGTTAGCAGTAGTGAAGAACATTTAATAAATGTAAAATTGTGTCTTAGCTTAAGACTTTTTAACATAGCTAATAATATCAGTTGCTAGGAGAAAAGCCAGCACTGTTTCCTATTATCACTTAACTTCTCTGTCTGCATGAACTAAGGGAAACAAACACGTCTTGTGGCACAGGCTGCCAAACCTGTTCAGCGTATTTTCCCTAATGGTTTTTCCATTCAGCTCTGGAGTAAGTAACTTCAGTATCTTTCTCTTTCTTAAAACCATTTCTCTTCCATCTAATTTCTTAAATACCCTTTGGAGTCATTCAAATATTGATGTTGAGACAATAATAATCCAAGATAAAGAGTCTGCAGAATCTCCACACACTTCCATAAGTACCCCAATTCCTACTAACTTACACAACTTTTATTCACAGCTTTATACGTACAGGAGCACAAACATGTCTCATATATATCCTTGACATTAAAAAAAAAGTTTATTTGCATTATTCATTCAGTTTTGGGGTTTGACCATAATTATTTATTTACCCTGGAAAAAATAAACTAAAACTACTTCCCTACCTGTTTCTGTCAAATTCATGCCTGAATGGTTCATCAATTTCTAATTAATCAATACCAAAAATAGTCAGAATTGACCAAAAAGGGGGCTAAATCTGACCTAGGAGCATGCTTCCAAAGCAATTCCAGGTTTTCTGGCAACATTCCTTTCCAAACTTTTGGTTAGGTAGAACTGTTGTGAGAATCTTAGATTTGATTGTCCGCTGCTGGGAATCACTGTAAGACAGATGCTACCAACAGAGCAGCTCGACTCAGTTTTGTGAAAGTCTCTGAGCTATGTTTCGGTGTATATGTCTGGCACATACGGCACTATGCTGTTCCCTAATGTCCCAGCACTTCTGGCGCTCTGCTGATACTACCACTCCCATCTGAAACCAGATTCAGTAAGAAAAACACCTTGTGATGGAGGGAGTTGCTAAACTAACAAGGTACAAGACTAAAGATGATGTGCATGGTCACAGTTTGTGCTAGGTCTGTGTGCCATCACTTTCACTCGCAAAATAGCAATGAAACAGGCTGCAGAGTGCACCAGAGAATTAAAGAGGATTTCAAAGCAGGAGGGTGTTTCAGTAATACTGGCATTTTCTGAGAAAATTTTCCATCAAAAATTTATCCATCAGCCCAAGCTTTAAATTGTGATGCTGTATTATTTTCAATGAGAAGAACTGTAAGAAAGAGATCTTACTGTGAAGTTCATTGTGACACCCTTTGGAGCACTGCTTGAACAGAACAAATGGATATGGCCATGTTCAGTGCAACATGAAAACTTGTCACAGCCTTGATCTGTACAGAAATTCAGTAATTCCACAGTACAGCATGGTGCTTTAAAAATGTGACTCACTTGCTTAAGATGTGATTCGTTCAAGCAGTAAGACCAATATTTGTACTCTTTGGAGGTTAGGATGTCATATTCAGAACAAAAAATATGTTCTACACAAGAAGCATGTGGACTTGTCAGCAAACACTGAATGCAGTCATATGTACCAATACATTATTATTTGCTTTGTGAATAGTAAAATGAAGTCCCTGATGAGCTCTAGAATGAAAATATCTTTCCTGTCCTTGAAATGGTGAGCAAACGTGTCTCCTACATTCAAACATGGACTCCAGCATTCCTCAAAATCTTGTGCAGCTTTTAAACTTGATATTCAATCTCTAATATCAGGTGGGAAAGGGTAAGACGTGCACTGGTCAAGGCAGCAGCTAATTAAAATTCAAAGCATTAACAAGAGCTGCACTATGCTGTTTATGGTTGAGATGCAAGCATAAAGTTTAATGAGCCTCTTTGCTTTCTCACCTCCTGTGACCTGTTCCCATTCTTTTAACTATTTTTTTGCCTTACAAACTTCAGGTCCATGAGAGGTGAAGATCAGTTGGAAGGTGCATACAACATAACAAACATGTCTGAGTTTGTGTTTCACTGCCTTGCTTCCTCTCAGCTGCTCTTCTGAGGCAGGAGTCTTGCAGAGTACTTACAGCAATGAAGTTCAGAAGTCAACCCATAAACTGGCACTGCAGTAGTTACAAATGTTTGCATAGGAAAAACATTAGTAGTACACGTGCAAGTATTTGCTGACCTTACAGGCTACTGAGGGAATTCAGACTTCAGCATGTCTATGAAAGAGCTGGGAATTGAAAGAGCAATCTTAACAGAGCCCTGTAAATGAAAGGAAGCACACTCCAACAACACGGGTTTGTAAGAGGTCCAGTTCGTGACTTAAAACCTCAGACTAATGCCCTAAGGAAACTGCTGAAAGTACAGCATCCAGCTCCTCTGCACTGCAGTGGCTTTCACCAACCACTGGGGCACCCAATACTTTTTGATGGATTTATTCTAATACAAAACAGGCAGAGAAGGTCTATTTCCAAAGGTCAAACTGCTGATGTGACTGAAGAACTTGAAGTCATCCCTCCATAGTAATAGACAGGGAATTTATCTCTGTTTCAGAGGATCCTTGATCAAATTAAACATACCTACCTCACCAAGGAAGTGCAGGTGCTAGAGTAATTGTTTTTTTTTTTTTGGTTAGTCTCTTTCTTGCAGCCACTACCGTCATTTCGAATACTGATGAGGGAAAATAAACAAACCAAAGCCTCCTACTATCATCAGCCCAACATGTTCTCTCACACCAAATGCAACCTGCTTTTTTTTACTTCTAACGTGTATCCTAATTTATCCCCACTATAACCTCCTTAATTTCTTTAGGGATTCAGCTGGCATTATCCCCTAATTTCTTTTTCAATTTAGCACCTTCATGCTTTCTCCTCCTCCAAATGTAGTTCCTCATAGACATGCAACACATCACATCATTTTCCTCCTCCACATTCCTCATCGGAAGCTTCATTTTGCTACAAATCCTACCAAAAAAACATGATAACCATATAAGAAGTTGTGTATTACCCAGTAACATCTCAATAATTTCCTTGTTTTCTCAAATCCCTATTCATCTGCTGTCAGGCTGTGCTACAAACTCCTGGAGACAGTAACCATCCTCCCCTCCTAACTCAGCCTCAAGTCCCACCCTCACCGCAGTCCTGCTCCATGACTCTGGTGCCCAGGACTTACCAAACATGACTTATTACTCTTTAAACAGCAGGGGTTTTGTGGTTCTGTTGTGCTGAGCCCTATACAAACTGAGGAACAGCAATCCCTGCCTCAAGCTGGTTGCAAGTTTGCTGCCTGTATTTGGTGCAAATGAATACATTCAGAGCACTGCCAACCGTTGCACATGTGAATCCAACTTTCCTGATAGATCATCCAACAATTGCTTACAGCCTGCTTACATTGACACAGCTATACCAAATTGTTTATGACTTGAATAAAACACTTGCTAAAATTGGCTTATACTGCAAAGAGGGGCAAGCTGAACCTGAGCATTAGCCTTTGTTAAACTGAGAAGCAGGAGGTAATTCTAACCCATTCCTGGTAACATTTGGTAGAAAGAAAGAAAATTCCTTGTGTTTATCCCTGGGGTGGGATTAAAAAGGCACATTGTAAACCTAAAAAATCCCATTTGCATTGTTTTTACTGAAAGACTTGAATTTAACAGGTCTGACCTGGATTAAAAATAATGACCCTCCAAATTCCAAACTTTCTTCATATAAATACTGGCTGTTCATTTATAGTATAATTTGAGCTAGTTCTTAACTTGTAGCTGGCTCCCCACTACCTGTCATTAATGGCTTGTTTAAAGCTAAACCTAATTGTTCAGAGGTGAGAAGGAGGGAAGGAAACCATCAGAGTTACTTCTTACTATCTATCTAAACTATTTCTTACCATCTACCATACCAGTCTCTAAGCATGCCAGTGCACTGCTGGTACACAGAGTAATCTGTCAGATAGACAAAGAAAGGAAGGCTCTGCTGCTCTGCCATTACTGCTGCCTAATTTTAGTAAAATAACAGTATCTATACAATAATTAGGTGTCAGAAAGAATGGGTACTGCTCTAGTTCTGCCCTCTTCTTCCTTTATTTGACTCAGTATTGCGAGAGAAAGTGATCCGGTGGCCTCTAGTTCTGACCTTTATCAAGTATTCTGAAGATCTGCAGCTCAGCTTTTCTAATCTTACCTTGACTCCCCTCTTGTGACACCTAACCCCTCCTTACAGACTTCCCCAATTACCTCAATATTCACAGTATTCCCTAAAGCACCACTACATGGAATACTATTATCTCTTATCTATTTTATCAATTAACCTTAGGAACATTTGGCAAGCTATTACGGGCAATTGCTGTGCTTAGAGAAAAAGGACAGAAAAGGGGCTGTGCTTTAAAGGTGTGTGTGGAAAATGTTTGCCATTTAGAACACATTTTGCATTTTCTTCTAAAGGACAAAGATCTAGGTATCTCAGAAGCAAAGCCAATGCATCTCAATTAAGCCCCTTCTCTGTTTTGCGTTAAGAACTCATGTATTTTTTAAAGATGTTTCTACTTGCCTGTATTTTTCCCCATACGTTTTCTATTGCTCACTCCTCACAGAGTCCTTCAAAAGGCAAGACCCACCTGGAGATGAAGATGTCCTGGATCTCTAACTCCAGCCCCATACCCTATTTTCCAGGTCAGCCGACAGGTTCTTAGGTTGGCAATGCTGTGCATCTGCCTGGGGATGGCAAACAGACTTCTGAAGAGCAGGATCCTTCAGGAGAAATAGATAGCTTGGAAGAGAACGAGCAGCCAGCACTGGAGACACAATAATAGCATGAGACAGTAGTAACTAGAGCTGGAGGAGAGATTTGAAGGAGCAAAGTTCATTCCTGTTCGCATGCTGTCAATAGAACCAGCAAATTACTTATAAAATTATTTATTTAATTTCTAATCAGAATGTTTGGAGCCTTTTGAAATCTGAAATTTAGGAATATTGTCTAAAGGACAGCCGAGATTGACTCTTCAATTCTCTCACTGGTGGTTTGCTTGGCTTTTTTAAATTGCATATTTGGCTACATGATCAGATTGTTGCTGACTCCAGATAAAAAGGGGAAAGAATTTGTTTGCTTCATAAACAGACTCAGAACAGAGTTTTCATCGGTTGGTTTTGGTTACTGTTACTTTTTAAAAAAGGCTAAAAAAAAACCCCACAATCTTCCAGTTTTCCAAAAAGCTCAAAATGTTTTTGAAAGCTGTTTCTCATTTTGATGGGCAGAGCAGTGGCAGAGGCCAGAGGGAGAAGGGGGAAAAGGGGCTCTCCTGTACATTTGGGGTGAGATTTCAAAAGCACCTCTCTGACTCCTGCACAGGCAGGCCCATATCCCAGAGTAGTCAAGCAGATTTAAGGGTTCTGAGCTCTTCTGGTGAAAAAGAAAGAAAAAAGAGATCCCAGCCATTTGGTTCTTTCCACATTTAAAGCTGTTGTTTAATCACATACTTTTTCCGTAGAAATAGTGCAGAATGCAATCCTCACCTAGAACTCAGTGCTGATTCCATCTCTAATCAGCAGATGGCACCATGAATTCATCAAACAGGATGGAGAACAGAAAGAAGTATAAATTTATCTCCCCAAAAGAAAAGAAAAAAGAGGAGGAAAAAAAAAAAAAAGGATACACCCAGCTTGACACACATAAATCAGGAATTAAATTCAGAGGGTGTAACTTTCCCCACATTCCACCCCTCCAGAAAGAAAATGGTCTGCGGAGCATGCTGTGTAACACACTGATGCACAAACAGCAGCTATACTTAAAATGTCCCAGCCTTGCCCTGTCACTGACCTAAATTGTCTCATCACCTCCTGGGAGATTAATAGAAAATGAAACAACAACAACCCAGAACTACTGGTCCAAACTCTGTCTGCTCCTTGCTCTGAACAATGGTGCCTCTGGAGGAAAAGGCCTCCCCTGGGCTGGAAGGAGGGCCCAGAGGCAGCTCACTGGGAAGCTCAGAGGAAGAGCTGGCAGGCAGGGCTGCCAATCCAGCCCCAGAGCTCGAACTGGCATTTGCAAACCCTTGCCTGGGTCTTCTGGTCCATGGACAAAACCCCTTCAGCTCTGATACTGCAGCATGTATACAGATGCATGCAGGGGTCCACTAGTCCATCCAGCTAACCAAGGCTGAGAGCAGACTGGTGGAGGAGAGTTTATGAGATTTCATTTTATCCAGCCCAAAGAGCAAAATTCCTCCTTGGGATTCAAAGGCTGGTGGAGGCAGCCTCATCCTCTCCCTAAGCAGTGCACTACATCCTTGGCAGACCATGGCATGAGGCAGCAGCTTCGCAGCAGAACCTGCAACATGTGCCTGCGAGGAGGCAAGCACTATTCAAAGGAGCAGTGCAGCCTATCTGGGTGCTTGCTCTTCTCCTGGCCCAGTTGCGCTGATCCTAACCTGTCCTGCTGGGATAACCATTTTGACAGGCGTGGAGCTGGCACCCACCTGGCACCACTTGACACCCATGTTCTCCCACAGGGCTTCACTGGTGGGTGTGAAGCGCAGAGGGAAGGCACGTTCATGCGCACACACCAAGTGATGTGCAAGATGTGCTCACCCCCAGCAAAAATCTGCTGCCTTAAATATGGGCTCTCCATGCTCTTACATATGAACAGTGAGTGTGAAAATCCTGCCTGTCCATCTGTTCCTTAGAGGTTTCTTTCTTTTGCTGCATGTTAGCATTTCTCCCCAAATCTTCTTCAGCAGCACAAATCACGCCAGTGACATTTATAGGTTAAGTAAATAGCATGCGGCTGACATCACCTAAGCACTGTAACAGGCACAGTTAGGTTGTCTTATGGATAGCTTTAAGGCTATGGACTTCAAGCTCCATTTATCTTGCTCTCAATGAGCAGTAATTAAAAACTGCAGTAACAAGTACTGCTCTGAGAAGCAACAGCACTACCATGCAAAGCACAGATATTTCGGCAACAGGGGAGAGAGTTCAATCAACTGTTTCAACCATGGCACAGAAGTGAAAACTCTGACTTTTGAAATTTAGAGAGGAAAGCAGCACAACAGTAAAAAGATGAGCTTACCTTGCATTGCATGGAGTCATCTCGTCTCAGGCCCAAGCAGGAGATGCTGTAAATTTTTGCCATTTCAGGCTCTGCACGTCTGGTTGTTGCGAAGTGATTTTTCTTCCTGACCATTCCTTATTATTTTCCCAGCCTGCCTAGCAGACACAACTCAGGAATTACCAATAGCATTGGCAATGACACAATTGATTAAGTATGAGCAATACCAGCTTGGGGTTTGCATTCAGTCAGAGCTCTGTAATGGCAGCACAAGGGGCCTTGCTTGTTGAGCAAGAAGGGCTTTATGTCACTTGTCCCTAGAGCAAGGCACAAGCGAGCTTGACGGAAAAGGCAGTGAACATACTGTCAGAAGCCATATTCACGGGGAAAAGGCAGAACAATGGAGAGTATACGACAGTGCAGAATCAAGGAATTAAATCGCCCCCAAGGCTCAAATATTCCAGGCTTACCCACACCACCTGCTAAAGACACAGGGGAGGACCTGGAGCAAGCCCCTGTGCAGGTCCCACTGCCTGCACCAACACACTGATGAAGGGAAATGTGCAAAATCAATTGCAGTTCTTCTAAAAATCATGGGCAGTGCAACTTCATCTCCTGCTGCATGTGCACTTCTTGGCCTGTTTTCCAGTCTGAAACTGGACTGGAAAACAAGGGTAGGATTTCTTTGAGTCCAACTTTGTTTTTACTCTCTCTGCACAGAAGCGTAACTCTTGCCTGCCCTCCTGCTGCAACAGTGTAGTTCACTTTCGAGTGATTGTAATGAGAAAGGAAAATAATTGCTTGCTATAAATCGAAGGGGGTTACGTAGGCCACTTATACACTGCTAACTTGGTAATTACTCTTCTCCCTAGGGATGGGAAGGACCCTGAACCCATGTCTGCCCTTTCAGCAGTGTGCCCAAATCACCACAGCAGGGTACTCTGTGCCTGAGTTTCTTTCCCTCTGGATGCTCTTCCAGCTGACACTGAAACATTTTTTGGCTGGGAAGATGGTAACAACAGATCTGAGACACAATCTCAGCTCCAGCCCTAGTGCCAGGGAGGAGTTAAGTCTTCCACAGATAGGGAAAGAGCTTGAACAAGGAAAACTGAACCCATCAGCTCAGTCTGTAGCAGCTTGATAGCCACCCTGTCCTCCCAAGCTGACATGGAGACACCTTTGCTTAAACCCTTGATCTGAGTCAGATGGAAAATTTAAATCTTGATATTGTCCTTCCCAGATTTGTGCTGGGAACAGTCTAAATGCTTGTGCAAGAATGAGCAGCAACATTTCAAAGTCTTGGTAAATAAGCTCAAAATCCAATTATTGCAACTTGGTGCTTCATTCTAGTGAATAAAAAATACCTGCTCTGGGGAGTAATATTTCAGGCTGGATGTAGATTTGGGAAGTCCCTTGTTACTTCTGGTGTAGTGACACATGGGGATGATGGACACTGCTTATTTTATAGCTCTGTATGCCTCCTCCTGCTGGTACGCAGCCACCACCACCTTGCCTCTTCAAACCATCCCTCGGGTTTGTACAAAGCTCAGAAATCTTACAGTCTGCTCTCAGCTCTGTCAGATATTGCAATTCAAATCTTCATTTTTTACTTCATTTTTCCATCTCCTGCCTATAAAATGGGAGTGACAATAATTACTAAAAACTGAAAAACTAACCACATCCATGCGCAGTCACTCTTCGCCCCGTTTTCCAAAGAGCTTCAGGTACAATGAACCATTCTCCTCTTTCTCATTATTTATTGAGATTAAAAACATCAGGGCAGGAAAGGTTGCAAACAATTAGCGCAATCCTGTTGCCAGTGTCCCATTGCCAAACCTCTGAGCTTGCAAGGAGGTTCCTCCATACCACTGATGCTCTCCATGGATACAGGGCTGTGACCATGCAAAAGCAAGACACTAGCTTATATTTGCATGATATCAAGGACTGTGGGGTCTTAATTAAAACCTAAGGCCTCTCACCCCTACCAGTACGAGAAATAATCCTTAATTGGTGCCAAAGTGTGCGTAGGCCATTCACAGTGTCTTCACCGAACCGTTCTCCTGTGCCTGCTTGTAATAGAACAAGTTACAGAACAAGAGCCACCACCTGCTTGGTAGTCAGTCTGAAATACCCGTGACTGCTCAAAAAAAACAATTAAATAAAGGCAGTTGATGTTACTCTATTCAATTATTTTTCAAGGAAAAAGTGGCCAGCAGCAATATTAAGAAATCTATGTAATTCATTCACACTTGTTATCAATACAGGGTTGTTTTCCTATGTACTTTTCTCCTTGTCATCAGGACTTTCTATTCAATTTTCTCCAAGCTTCATGTTGGATAAAATCTTTTTAAAATTGGCTGCTTAAAAGGAGAATATTCCTTTCAGCATGGCTTAGGAAAGTTAACATTATTTGTGCCACAGTGTAGTAATAGGAATCATTGGGAATTTTGTTTAGCCAGAAAGGATACGTTTACAGTAACAACCAGATTACACCTTTAGGACACCCAGCGTGTGTGCCTGTTGACTTGCTGCCTCTGCACAGCTTGCTACTTCCTACAGGGGAGATGCAAGGCTACCACCACCCTTCTGCCACTCACCTCCGTTATCACAGAATGATGTGGCTTTAGCGCCAGTCTATGGCTTTCATAACTCCTGATACTTCCAATTTTATATGTATGTACCTGCAGCTGGTTGCTGTTTAGACAAGTCCTGGGTTATTAGGGAGTAGCAATGACTGATGGTAAGCCTGAAGCAGTATTTTCACTGTAAGCACTGCTGTTCAGCCCTTGTAAGTGGAGCTAAGTCACTCAGGGAGAATTTCATTTGACAATCGTGAACATGGTATTTGTGAATTTTCACTCTTTCACAGGAAGAAAACAGACCAAATTAATCAGGTGTGCACTGCAATTTAGCTACTCTCTCTGGTGATAAGCAACATGGCTTTTACACCAAACCCACACCTCTCTTCACTCAGTGTTGAAAATTTCCAAGAACATTTCGTTGTGAACAGCTTTCTGCTCACAAGCCCATCCCCCAGGAGCTTACCTACACAGCCTGATTTATAGCTGAAGTCTGAAAAAGTGTTCCTTCAAGTTCTCCATCTCGTGTTCCCTGGTCCAAAACGCTTAGTCCCTCCAGGGAACTTCTCAGCTTGTGCTCCCTTTTGCTGCTGCAGCTGCCCTTGCTTTTCTGCACCACCCCTTGCAGGACTCCACAAGGTGCGGGAAGAAAGAAGTCACCTGGCGGCAGATACAGGCCTGTCTTCATGCCAGCATCCATAGAGGATGATGGAAACAAATCCCACCAGGCTTTGTATCTATCTGCTACTAAGACACAAATAATTTTAGAGTGTAGCTCAGTTATGGAGCAGCCAGAGGTTTGAAGTTTATTCACAAAACCAAAGGAGCTCTGTAACAGGTTAGTACAAGAGCCTGGTGAATTCAACATGAGTTTCAAACTGCAATCACAGAGCTGTGGATAATCATTGCAAAGAAACATCTAACTCTTCAGATGTATCATTGTGCTAATGTCAGCATTAACCTAGAAAACATGTAGCTGAATAACAGTAATTTGAACTCTGATTTCAGAAGCAAGCTGAAAGGATTATACTAACAAAATGTACTTTGTGACATAGCCCACACCTAGCTTTAGATGCTTTACAGACCCTTAATGGTTTGGGAGTTTTTCTTGATGGGGGCTGTTTTCTGGGTTTGCTAATATTTCATTTACAGTAAGGTTGAAGACCGTATGCCAATATATGCACTTGCACCGTATTTCTTTAAATACGTTCCAGGAAATGCCATACTCGTGAACTGCTCTGTAATGTAATCCTTCAGACTGGAGCAATTCATAAGATCCCAAGAACAAAAAAGCTTTTTCAGCAGGTACAGTTAATCAGGAAGTGAGCACATGCCACGTCAGAATCCCCCAAGGGTTTCTAGTGCTCAACCAGAGTATAGCCAGTTTGTTGTTTTGCTGGGAAAGTTGTCATAGGACAGATATCCTCATTAGAGCTCCATTTTCACATTCTCTGGAGTTCCAGCAGAAGCTTTGCTGTCTCTGCTCCAAGACCTTCATTGGTTGTAACCCAGGATGGACTCAAAGGAAAATTCTCAGCCCTACAGTCAGAAAAGTTCACAGTGTAAGAAGCAATTCACACTAAAGATAAACTGTGAAATGCATTCTTAAAAGTGTTTTATTGTCATTTTTATTTGAGCCTGGTGCTAGAGGTAGCCATCTTTGTTTGACACAAAGCCCCTTGCCCCACTACCAGTGTGAGAGCTCCAGGGACAAAACTGCAAATTGGTTTCCAATTTCCAAGAGCAGTTTAACAATCAGAAGAGAAAACGTGATATTTAAATCAAATGGCTAAATTTTCCAGTATTAAAACTGATGGAGCGAGATCTACTCTAATAGCTCAGAATGAAGAACAAAATACAAATACCCATGCTGTTCATGGTCCAGCACCTGCTGATGTCATGAGTATCTACCTGCTGACTTTGGCAGGGGATAAGGCCACTGGGAAACTCCTGGGGGACTGAAAACCAGGGGGCTGGCATCCCTTTCGTGGCACAGCACAGGCAGCCTATGCAGCACCACATGCTGCGGTGGTCAGTAGTGAACAGCACCCTTGCTGCAGCATGCAAGCCCCAGCTTGTCATGATAAACTCAAGCTGCCTGGCAGCCTGCAGCAAGATCATCCACCAGGGAACATTTACCCAACACCATCACATGAAGACACCAAGCAGCAGTAGTCTGAGGTACATGACAGGTCTAAATATTGCCCTTCTCACTGCTGAAGCAGACTCAATTAGAACAGGATAACGAATTACATCAGGTTGGCACATACAGCAATAACCCTCTGAACACACAGGCACACACTCTGTGTGGTATTGCTGTATACAGCAACTAAGTTTGCCCTGTACAGACATTCAAATCCAGTTCACCTCACCCTGTTTCCAACTTCACTAAATATACTCACAATATATGTAAGCAAACCCGGATTAGCAATTAGCAAGGAAAGGTTTCTTAGTGTTTTTATTTAGGTGTTTTTGATTAGTACAGTTACATATTGTTCACTTGCAGAAGCGGAAGGCTTTTATAGCTCTTTTGCCATAAAAATAAAACAAACATTATCAGGTGAGAACGTAACTCCACAGAGGAGAATGAAGCAACACTGATTTACACGAGCAAAGGAACCAGCCTTCAGGGTCCTCTGTGTTTTCAAATTAAAATGGACACCGTGCAGCCTTTAGGCTGAAAGAGGGTAGTCCAGTACAAAAAGTCCCAAAGAAACACTGCTGGTTCAAAACCAGCTGTGCCCTTGTACTAACTTTTCTTGTAGAGCACACCGTACACATTTTCTTGACCTGATTCATAAAGCAATGTACCCAACTATACACCACACACAGTGGGTATGAAATTCAGCCACATGCTGCTTTGAGTGTGTCTGCCTATATCACTGCTCCAAAAGTCCAAATCACAGTGTCATCAACTGGGGGCAAGCTGGTGCTCTGAAATGTGTCTGCTCACAGGAAACTGGAACTACTCTGCCTGTCTAAGGGTTTGTCAACATAGGTGAGATTTACTGAGGCAATTATACTGCTGTAACTGAGCACTAAACCCTGTAGTCCCACTGATGCAACTCCCTAGTACTAACATATTTGCAGTTCAAATTAAATTGCTGTGAACACAATATAATTATTATGTTGCATAATCGTAAGAGGAAACATCCCTTTGCAGACAACTTCTAAGAAGTGAAAGCCTCTTCTGCCCTGGAAAAGACCAGGCAGCTACAAATAACTTACCAACAGATTTTTTCTTTCTCTGATTATGTGTGCCTCTGTTAACAGCCTGCAGTCAGGCAGCTTGGGCTAATGAACAGAGCACAGGTTTCAGACAACTAGCATCTCATCTCTGGTTTTCACATGTTGAGTGACACCAGCTAAGTCACCTCTTCTTTTTGCCTTGGGGTTTGTTGGTAGCACCAAGATTTTTTTTCTGGCAAATCAATACAGGAGAAACACCAGTTTAATACAATCACTGTCTAATTTTCACAGTTTAGATACTTTTTCTTCTTTATACTGACTAAAATAAAGTAAAACGCCTATTGGTCCAGTGTTCCACATTACCACGTTCCCCACACAAATATGGTTCCTCTGCTCAGTGTATCCTGACACTTTGAAAAGTTTTGCACACTTAGAGCTCAAAAGTGAGCTCCTCTGTGTGAATCTAACTGGTGTAATTCTCCAGAGACTTGCAAGGAAAAGCAAAGCCACATTTGAATATACTTCCTCTGAAGCCACAGACAAATAAGAAGTTCTTTGTTTCAGCATTGCATTTTACCTGCAGCGCTGTAGATACACACATGGTGACTGACATCCCACATGTCCAAAAATAGGTCTTACGACACTATTTTGCCCTGCTAGATGAATGTGATATTCATTAGGTCTGCTGATTTAAATTACCTTAAAGTCTATTTACTGATAGGTCAGTGGTGACCTAGTCTCAAAACCCATACTGTGTAGTTAAAAGACTCACCACAATTAAAGAGCTCTGCAGTGCCACTGCTCCAGAGCCATGATGGGCTGCTGCAAACAACAGCACCTCACAACCAGGCACTGGGACATGGGAGCCCACATGCCTCTGGAGACCCCAATACATCATCTCCCACTCCATCAGCCTCTGCCACTGCTCCCCATTCCCAGTAAAGGCTTTATGTGGCCTCCATAAACACCAACTTATGCCCAAACTAATGGGTTTTCAAATTTAGGAGATCAATAATGTTATGTACTAAAGGGCTGAATGATGCCTGGACTGTCAAAATTACTCCAGGCTTCCTCTGGGGTAACCAAGTCAGAGCTCCCTTTTCTGAGGCTGATTTTCTTTGCTTGCTTAACTGACAGGTGGGAGCCAGGGGCAATCTTCCTTCTTACCTTCAGGTGCCCGCCAGCACACAGGGGTGTGGGCACAGCTACTGGAGACTCGAGCAGGCACCCAGCCCCAGCAAGCAGCAGCGAAGCCAGCACCTCTGCCTCTCCATGGCACCCATGAAGCATGCCAAGCAGGGAGCCCCACAGCAGGGATGGGTTGGCCTGACATCAAAACCACATGTCCATGGGGGCATTGTGCCACGCTGCAAAGGCCACATCAAGAACATGGCTGCCCAGTGCCCTACCGCTTGAGAGTGGACCCTGCACAGTGCCCGACAGTGACGACACATTGCACTGTGACTGTGTTTCACACGCGTGCTGGCATGCACGAAGCATTTCAGAGACAAAAAGTCAAGAGCAACAAAAAGGCTAAAGAGATAACAACTTGACATAAATGAGAGAAAGACGATACCCCTTCAAACCCAACCTGCAAATAAGTGAAAAGAGCCATCGCTCCCTAGGCAATGGTCTGAGATGATTCAAAGTCAGCGGTGTGCCATTGTACTCCTGAGCACACCTCCGGTTATTAATTTTTCCCCTAGTATCTTTGAACAACAAAGTGTAAATTATGTGAAAAGGTTTGTATGTGTCCTCCTCTACCCAGCTGGCACAGGCCATGGTCAGGAGGCTAAAAGAGATGACACATCCTGCAAACTGCCTATGAGAAATGAAATGTGGTGAACCTGCCAATGCATCCCATTTAGAAAGAATAGAGCAAGGCAGAAACATGCTGGCACACAGCCCTTCAGGTCAGCATTACTGCTCTCCAGATATAATATGATCTGGAAAATGTTAGCTTTCAACTGCCATCATGATCTTTCAGGAACATAAAACTTTTCACCTTTTGTTCCTCATAACATGGAAAATTTCCACCCATATGGTTCTCCGCAAAGCAGTAAGAATAAAAAAACTGGGAGCATCTCACACAGGAACAGTTTTGGTTAAATAAAGATTAAGGTGGCAATATATAAAGATAGCACCTGCGTGCTACCCATCTAGCACTCAGTCTTGCACACTGAAATGTCTGCATGAAGTCCTGAACTCATTGAGATTGGTAGGCAGTTTTGCTCATTGAGAACAGGTAGTAGAAACTATACACATAAGAGAAAAGGGATTTTAAGTTTAAGTCATTAGTGAAGATAACACTTGGACACTTTATGCACTATCACACCTTCATGTTTTAACACAGAAGTCATCAGTATCCTGAAATGCTTAAGTTAGCAGCTTTCATGTATTCACAGCTTAATGAAGTATAGCTGTCATGCGCTGCAGATATTCACTTTATACAATCAAACGATCAATTCATGATCTTGCAGGTACCAAAACATGCACACATACCTGCTAAACAGAAAAAAACGATCCACATTTCATCTATTAGCTGAGGGGCACATTCTAAAATCGCTATTTGTTATTCTCAGATTATTTAAACGTATAACTCGCATACATGTCGCATCGCAGTCCAAGGGCCAAGGTAACTGTTCGGCTTCATACCTGTGAAAGAGATGGCTCATATTTGCTAAACAAAACAAATATGCAATTCTCTGAAGGCACGGGGAACAGTTTGAGACATTAAACTGTATGACAGAAAAAGAGATTGCATGAGCAATCAAAGAGGTCACAAAGACATGTTCGATCAGTGTGACATGGCTATCTCACTTTTGGGGTACTTTTAGGAACAGTACTAGAATTTCAGGAGATGCCAGATACTTACCTTCAGAGAAAAATCAAGCCCATCTGAAGGTGCCAGACAAGAAGCTTGCCCTTGCAATAGAAGGCTTGGGTTTGACTTCTACTGCACTAAGAGACATTCTGCCTAACCTCAGCAAACCTGTGAAACACTGTGATGAAAGGTGCATTATTCCACCTTTTGTTAAATTTGGACATTCCTTCACTTTTAACCTCTTGCTTGGAGCCCCAGCACTGAACGGGAAGCAGCGTGGGCCCCCCAGGGCAGCACAGTGAGCTCCAGTGCTACAAGTGGCTGCTCCAAGCAACAAGAAAAAGTAAGAGATGAAGGGCATTGTGCACTTTCCAGGCGTAGGTTGTCAATGAAGTTGCTATGCATGATATTTTTTGGTGCTGGCACTCGTTTCCAGGAAACACTTTGGTAAACAACTTTGAAGTCACAATGAAGAATTACAGCCCGAGTGCTTTTTTCGCTTTTATCCACCCTACCTTCATGACTGTACTAGTCCATTTAAATGGCAAAGCAGAGCTGAATGCAATCAGCCTGCTTCTGCAGGCTGTCTCCACAGTTCAATTATAAGTGCTTTAACAGTGCTAATTAGCATTCCGCAGAGCTAGATCTCTTTGAGTGACAGGTAACCATGGAGAGTCACAATCCTGTAGGTGATCAGCAAGAGTCTGACTTTTCTTTTTAATTAAAAATTAGAAACGCCTTAAACAATAATAATAACTCGCTGATTTATGCTATTATCCCGAGGTTGCCAGGCTGGTGAGAAGAACATTAGTGTTGTAAAAATGAAACAATTTTTAAATGAATAGACCAGGGAAACAGAAAGGAGACCGGGTTTATTATCTGTAACAAGAGAATGTACTTGTAATGATGGTACAAAATAGTAGACACTTCTCCAGAGAGTTGGCATGGAGACCAAAAATAGGACACTTTCCTGAATGCTGGATGGGATTGCCCCAATTTGTTTGAAATTTTAATAAGGCAGATAAATACTAAGTCTGTTGCACAAACGGAATTTTTATCAGGATATCATTTCAGTAAGATTTAACCAGGAGTTGATATTGAGAGATAAAATCTCATCTGGTCCAAGTGAGACCCAAGGCTGGAAATTGAATAAGTCAGATAACCAATTAGTGAAAATTGTTTTCAACGTAACTATCCCATTTCCTGCTGGCTAATGATCTGGTTCTCTTTCCGGAAATGGACTTCAGCAGCAAAAAACTCATAGTGCTATATTTGAAAACTGCAGCCTGTCCAAATCGGGTTGACCCAATGTAATCCGAGTATCATTTATCAACAAATAATTATGAAAATTTTTAAGCCAAGCTTGCCAAAGATGGGGAGGATAGATGCAGATTCATAATTATGAAATATTTCCCAAGACAAAGTCATCTCAACTCTCAAATTCATTACTTGTAGATTCTAATGACAATGGTTGCATATAAGACAATAAAAAGGAAACAGATAATAGAGCAAAAATTATTCTAACAACGATGATAATTCAAAAATCTAACCATTGTTCGCAGGTAAAATCACAGCTATTATCAAAGAGGGCTCTTTAATCTTTCCCCATATAATTTATTAATATATGCCAAAAAAGACATTAAATCAATATGGTTCTCTCTACATACCTATCAGAATTTTTGTTAGACTTCCTTTTAAAATCAGAATGCTAATCTAAAAAACTTAATTTCTACAAATGCAGGTCAGAACACTTTCCTAAAAATGCAAGTAAAAACCCCACAGATAGCGTTCCATCTTACCAATTATTAATGTATAGTAGGCACTAGTAACATAAAAACACCTAATTTTCAGCTCATTAAATAAATATATTAAGCTTACAAATGGATAAAAAAAGTAGCTATCGATAGCTGTCAGGTCAGGCAAACAGCCAGGGCTAATCAGATAGAGAAAAATGAAAAGAAAATTAAGACAAAACATGTATCTGAGTCTAATATTATCTTTGGATTTTTTCCATATTTACAAAAATATCAGTCTCTGACAGATTTTTAACTCCACTGAATGCTCCAAACTTTTTATTTTGGAAGGAGGAATTTTACAGGCAGACAAATCTGGGAACTGGCTTTGTGGTGTCCCTTAAGAGACTTAAGAACTACGCAGCCCCGCGAGCTCCCATCCAAAGAGGAAATATCAGCAGAGCTGTTAGCACTGAGCTGACCCAGTCTCAGCTAACCCTGATGATTCCCTGTATATTTAGCTTGAGTTCTTACTAGTTATCCACACACACATCTCCAAATTTTGGGGACTTGTACTCTTCTTCTGATCCTCGTATTTCAAGGAAATAATGCTTCAAGATTAATAATAAAGCTGTTTTGGTGCCAATTTAGTCTGCTTATGTATCATGCAGAATGGTGCATTCAAATACTGCAAATGTTAGTCACCAGCAGCAACAGAAAATTCTTAAAGACAATTGGTGGAAAATGGTGGAACTCTCAGAATAAAAGCAGCCTGCTTTTGAGACTAGGTTCTTCAGTTTGTTTTTAAAGCTGTTCTGCTTTCCTTAATCTCTACTGCAACACAAGGGAGCAAGCAAGGGAAAAGAGACAGCTTACACAGGAATGGGGCAGGAAAATAAACCCAACACTCAGTGGAATAACTGGCCTTGTCTTTGCTCTTTGAAAGAAAAACTATCCCTTATGGATCTGCTAAAACTGCCACCTACTGAAACAGAAAGTAGATTTAAGCAACTACATAAATCACTGACTCCTGTCAGTAAGTTCCAAATTTAAAGAGTTAACAGAAAACGTGTAAAGCTTTATTAGAAATAGCTATCTTCTCATATGCTAAAGAATCTTTTCTAAAGTGTTCAGTTCAGAGCTATTTTAGTTTAAAAAAAAGAAATAAAACATAGAAAATGAAACCTTCCATAAGTTTACTTAGCTGTTTAACAGCAACGTGCTTACTGTGTCCTTACTGTGCTGTTTAACAGTTCATATTCTTCTTACTTCACGCACCTAAATAACTGCAACTTGGCAAGTTTAGGTTTTCAAAGATTAATTATCCTATCCAAAGATGATTCATTTGCCTCTAAAACAGTTTCCCTTCATGTTGATAAACTGATATCAACACGCTTACATGCTACTAGTAGGCTACAATCCAGTCTGCAGCACCAAATCACATCTGAAATATGAAATGAGCTCTCTACTAACTCTCAGCTCAGGGATGAAGTTCACTGAGAAAAGAAGCTGATAAATTCCCCCCAGAACGGCTATCAGAATTACTCCTCAAGGTCTCCTGATACGATAGCCTCCCTGCCTTGCCCTGTGACTGTGTAGCTGGAGGGGTTACTTGGTGGAATCTCTTGGTTTCTTTTGCAAAATCTTTGACAAAATCTTGACCGCTCTGATCCCTCCCAAAAGTCAATGCAAGCAATCAGACTTTCTTCAGTACGAGTACCAAGACTAAACAGTGCTTCTGTTACTGATCCTGTGATTGATCCTGGTGGATATTGGGTATTAGCAAGTACTTATAAGATTTCAGAACTTTATATAAGCTATGACTTCTCCTTTCCCCTAACAGAAACCTTCTGGCTATAAAATTCATCAATCGGGCATTTTTCTCAAACCATGCTCTGCTTCTCTTCTTTCAACTCAGTCATCTTAATATCAAAAATAACCTCAATCCAGTCCAGTCTTCCCATTAGTATACTTGTAGGTAGGCATCATAGGATGCTGTAAACAATAAGGACCAAGAGGTCCATACTCTTCACCAGCCTTTAACTGGTAGCTCCCAAAAGCAGCAGTCTTCACAGGCGGTGCTTTAACACTCTGTCCCTGTCATGATGATCTTACCTTGCTTTCATAATTTCTTAACGTTCTGAAATGTTTACAATTTGATACAACCCATTTTCCGAATAACATCATTGGAAGTATTACAAATCTGCTGCTTATAACTCCCTCTGGATGACTGAATAATTATAGAGCTGAAAACACTTCCTTCAGGATGAGAAGCAAAATGTACTGAAAATATTAAAGTGAAAAAATTGCTCTACTGGAAAACAGGGCATGACTAGAAAACGTTTCTGACAGGAAGCTACACAGCAAGTTTGTAATTTACCAGTGAACTACACAATGAATTCTGTAATTCCTGTCTCTTTCACCAGAGCCTACACTGGACGCAGTTCTCAACCCACTCCAGGGTTAAGGATTGCCCCAGGAGGTGCACAAGCTGGACCCTGCTGCAAGCCTCCTGCAATCACAGCACACTCCAAGCACACACACAGGGCACTGGTGCTCTGCCCTCTGTGGCTCACTACAGCATGCCAGCAGTCAGCAGAGGCTGCCCCACAAGATGATAAAGTCCAAAGTATTACAAACTGGTACCTACATGCAGCCCCTACAGGCTAAGCCACATGACAGGAATATCATCTTCTCTTATAACAAATTACACTAAACTGTATTTCCAGAAACTCCAGAAGATCCATCAGGTATTCTGCAGCCTGAGCTCAGAAGCAGGAATACTGTAGGTGGTGAACAAGGAAACTTAGTTTGTGCTCCTGACTCAAGCACAAACTAAGAGGTCAAAAGTTGAGCAGGCACTCACTGTTCTTACTATTATATTTGTATTAGGTCCAATTTTGAGTCATTTTATAAAGACTGCAAGCATAGACTGGATTACTGACCTGCTCTCAGGCTCCTCTATGAACACAGACATAGGTTTAGTGCTGTTTCCACATGGCTAAATTTTGCCTAAATGCAAACAGCGCAAGGAAAGAGAAGATGCAAGTCAGACATTCAAAAAAGTAACTTTTGCATCTCTCTTTAAAGTTGTTCCTGGAAAAGATGCTGGCAGTTGCAGAAACCCTACTGCTTTCAGACTAAGTGTCTAAATGGGAAGTTTCAGTGCTGCCCAAAAGAGATGCTGCATGTTAACTTTCCCAGGAACAGAACAGGAATTGGAAACTAATGAAAGTTTACTATACTTTTCCCTTTGCAGTAAAGGGGCTGAAACACACCAGAAAGCCTAGAAAGAGAACAGTAGGATGCAAGTTCTTATTCCAAAGAATTACTTGTAAAGGAGACAGTAACACAAAATCATATATTGAGTTTAAAATGTATGTATGCAGGTAGCTGTGCACATGCTAAAAGAATTTCAAATGCATAGGGGCTAAATCTGACTTTCAGGGATGTCAGAAAGCTGTTTGATACTTATTTCAGCAGGCCATAAGTGACTTCATATTCAGCAGAACGGGGCAGAAAGATTTTCTCTTAGGTACAGCAAACTGAGTATCTTGCAATGAAAGGAATCATTGTTTTATTCTAACTAAAGAGAAATAGTTGATGAGTGAATAAAAGCATGATCTAAAGCCTGCTGAAATCAATGGAAAGATTCTCATTGACTTCTCCAAGCTTTGGATCAAGCCTCAAAAGAGCAGCTATTTCTCTCTGATACAGCAAGGAATCAATTCCCTCTCCCAGCGGTACTCTAAATAATTCAGTATTTTGTCTCAGATCATTTCCAAAGAAAAATGATGACGATGTTGTTTAAGTGGGTGATACCCTGAAGTGACAGAGTTTACAATGCACTCAGCCATGTAAAATTCCTCTGTGTTGCTCACTCACACAAAAACATGGCAGAGTCAAAGCACCCCTCTGACACCAAGGAATGCCTAAGCCACTCCTCAGTTGAAGGACAACAGACGATCACACTTCTCTCACTGGCCAGAAAGAGCTGGAGGAATTTTGTTAAGGAATGCCTATACCATGGCATATCTTTAAAGCAGCAAAATTGCTTTGCAGTAAAATCTGAATCACAATTTGCACAATTCACTTTGGTGCACACAGAAGGGCAAAACGGCACTGCTGATTGTGCTATTATTTACCAAAAGAAACGGTACTCTTGCCATTCTCCAATGCTTTTTGCTTTATGGAGCAAAACACAACATGGAAATGGTATCTTCTTTTGAAGATATGAAAGAGCAAACCAGCATTAGAGTGAGGAGCTCTGCCCCAAACACAGCAAAACCTTGCTAATTTTTACTCTCCTGCCACAATCAGGCACACTTCTGCACACCAAACCTTCTCTCCTGCAAATTGGAGAAGCCTGCTGCAAGTTACTCACGGGCAGCTCAAACACAAGCAGCAGCATCCATGCTGTCTCCCACACGTGGAGGCCAACAGGAGCACAGCTCCACTCACAGCCACACTCTGTTTCAGCAGGCGGCAGAGCAGCACTGGGAAGGATTCTCCCATATGCACAGAACAACAGCAATTTGCAACACACAGGTTTAAGGGTGGAAAAAACCCATCCTACTTCTCCACTCCCACCAGATAGCTCCCTAGCAACAGTTGACAAATGCACAGGACAAAATGGGTACTGAGCTACGGCTCAAGTGATTATCCCCCTTCCCTATCACTTCTGATTGAGTTACACCTGTGGGGAGCATCTCACCCAGCAGCACCTCTGATGAGTGCAGATGTGGCAGCTTTGGCACATTTGCTCTCTTCCATTCCCAACACAAAGCACAGCCACTGTTCACTCCTTCATCACCATCTATGGAGAAATACTAATCAGCATCTGTTCAAGCACACTCCTGTTTTCCTCCCAACCTGCTTGTTGTATACATATATGTGTACTCATGCTCTTCCTAACTGTGCATTCAACTGAGCTGGATTACAGACAGCATTATCTGCTTCCAAGACCAGGCATTATGCCTCAGCTGCACTGTGGCGCCCGTCCCAAAAGCTTGCCCTAACTCCAATGCAAAGCCTGGAAATCCTCACGTGCAGAGAGAAGCCTGCCACTGAGGCCAGCTCCCCTGCCAGCTCTGTCCTAAGAGCTGGGAAAGACTCTGGCTCAGGGCTGCTTAGTGATGTTTTCTGGAGATCAGCTGGGTATTCCTGCCAAAGCCCACCCGGATGCTCGGCCGGGCCAACTGGCTGCTGCTCACCACTGGCACAGCTGGAGCAGCCACAGGGCACGGTTCACTGCCCAAAAGCACTCGTGAAGTCATCCTCATGGGTGGTACAAAGTACACCTGCTGTCCTCCCAGATGCCAGGAAGCGTGTGGTCTTGGCAAAGCCAGAGACGGCGATCCTCAGCAACGCTGCTCTGCTGTTGGCCTCGCACTGCCATGTACACTCTGACTTACACAACACCTCCCCCCTTCTCCTTAAAGTACTTCTGCTGTGGTGTTTGAGAAGGTTGTATTTCCTAAACTGAGCTGTTACTCAAAGAGACTCAAAATTCCTGATGTCTTTCAATTTTAGCAGAAAGTGATCTTTTGGTATCAGGACATGTCAGAATGATGAAAATCAATGACATAATAATAAACAAATCACAGAAAATAAACACTTTCCAAAATTTTAGTTAGAAAAAAAAACTTATCTGCAGATAAATGAATGTATTCCAGCAATTTTAATTGCTGCTTTTATATCATGGTCAGCCAAATTGCCTGCTTTTCCAGAAAAAGCTTTTTAAAATACAGCAGAATGACATTAGCTTTATACCTTTTCCCTTAGACAGTTTTCCCAAACCTTCCAACTCCAATTCCACCTCCCAAAATGACTTTTCATTGAACAGTTTGTACAATCCCAAGGGGGATTTGGGAAAATAGCATATTTAGGACTCACTGTACAAAAACCATCTCTTTGATTTACTGTGTATACCTACAAAGATGAGTTAGTATCAACATCACTCCCACCTGAATTGCCATAACAATGCTTTGTGAGCAAACTCCAAGACTAGAAGCAACTATTTAAATCCCTTGGTGTCATTATCATTTTAAGATATTTAAAAAAAAAAAAAAGCAAACCCACCTTTTTGCATTTTTTTGCATGAGCAACAGATGAGAGTTACTATTATAATTAGAAGCTTTCTTCTGTACAAACCATTTAATTGATTTTATATATGAAGTATTTCACTTTCTTGCATTGAAATTTAGGCATTAAACACAGAAGACTCATGCTTCTTCCCCATTCACTACACATGAGCACCCAACTCAGCATTCACAGCCTCTCGTTCTGCATTAGTCTCCAGAGCTTGACTGTCACACCAAAACAGACCACGATACTAATCTGTATCACAACAGCCTCATCAATAAGGCACAGAGTAATGCCTATGCACACCCCTGCCCTGATCCTCCAACCATTTTAAAGAACAGGATGAGACTGTCATAATCCTGTGAGTAAATGGTAGAAGACAGCATGAGTATTTAACAGGTATACGTACCTAACCACAACAGAAATTAGCTGCTAAAACACCACTTCCTTTTCTAATGGGCAATTTTATATAGCAACGGATAAGATAAATCTGAGAGCTGCTATTTATTACAATGCTCAGAGCACACAGAAAGTAAATCTACTGAGGAAGACACTGCATCCAGCCCTTAAATGTATTAACCCCAGAATCACATGGGGAGAAATGTTCAGTTTTTGCTTTAGCCAACCCTGGTTTTGTGTTACTAAACACTCCCCTCGCTGTTGATAAAAAATAGCGGTGCAGGGGACCCCACACTAGCAGTCTTGCCTCTTTTCCACTCCAAGCATGGCTCTGCCTTCAGGATGCTCCCAGCCAGATCCCACACTGTCAGGAGCATGTGTACACCCGCTCCGCTGTGAGATGCACAAAACCGCATTGCAGCCCCTTTGATTCTGTACTTTCTGTCCCTGCCTAGATAACTTTTCAGAAGCTGACAGAGCCTTTACAATTTAATTGGTGTTGACACCTTTTGAAGCAATGCCTTGAGGCACTGAGGGTCATTGTCTACTTTATCCTGCTTTTCTGCGGCTGCCTCCATTTGGCTACCTTGCAGCCTGTGGTGCTGTGGTGGCCCCTGCACTCTTCATTCATGTTTGTACTTGTACTGGGACCCCTTACAAGGACCCTTGTTAAATGCCCAGCAGGCAGCACTGAATAGAGATTTTGACTATATGGGATTTGAAGGCCTCTAGCAATAATGCAGAAAGCCCTGCAAACACAAAAGTATCCCAGTAGCAGTGGGGCATTAACGCAATCACACATTTATGCCACAGGACCTCAGGACCAAGCTCCTTACTGTCGATTCACTGGCTATTAAGCCTTGGTAATTAGGTGGTTTCCCGTGACTTCTTTCTTGGGATTCACCAACTATCATTTTCCATATGTCCCTTTTTCCCAGAGCAGCTATACACCCTCATACATTGAATAGGCCGGGCAGATGGTACCACGTACCAAGCTCTGAGCAGCCAAAGCCAATTCAAAACAAGTAAAAAGGTTTGGCATGGCATTCCCAAAGCTGCCCAGGAAACCTGAATCCAAAAATCAGAGGTCCCATGGCCTTATGATAGCAAACATGTCTCTCCAGGTTCAGCCCTGCAGTGCCTGCACCAGTGAGACTCTCACAGGCAGCCACATCCAAAGCAGCACTTACACAGAAGATGAACAGGAGAGATGCTACCAGAACTGGAAGAATTGTCTTTCACTTTATAAACAACTTTTAATATGTATTTCTGTGACTTTTTCCAGGTTTAAATAATTAAGGCTCTCAAATTTCCTACCAAAAATGCAAAGGAGTTACTTCATTCCATCCGAAGTATTGGCCTGTGGGCACGCCTTGGTAAACTCAGCCTCAAACACTGTATTAAGTCAGTGAACAAATAAGAGCAAACCCAACTAAACTGGGAAGTAAGATTTCAATCAGGTAAGTTTGAGATATTAAAGAGTGGCCAAAATTACCTCAGTGGCAATTTCCTATTCAAAAAATACCCTCCCCTCCCAGAAAGCAGTCTTGCTAGTCAAACCCGATGACTGGGCTTCGCATTTTCCAGCCCTCTCTTTGCCACATTTTAGAGTCTGATTTTCCACAGTCATTCTGAATTCCAGCAGTTTACCTACAGGCCTCAGAATCAACTGCTCCTACTTTCAGGACCATTTGATCCTTCGCCATCTGAGGGATGCTTGTTCCTATGTCCATGATTCCACTAATCCCTCGCTTCTACTGCAGAAAAAAGCAAACAGAACCAGGCCCTGTATACACCTGCACCCCAAGGAAACTGGGATCCAACTCCAGATCTTTACTCCTTGTTGCCTCTCATGCCTGCAAGCCTCTCACAGCCAGATGCAGCCATCCTCCTTCCTTTGGTCTCCAGCCTGCCTGAAAGATGGCTGCATCTCCAGGCTCTTTATTTGAACCAGTGCCACAACCTATAACATTTCCATTACCTCGATTAATGTGCAACAGTAAGAGTTACCAAGACTCAGAATAAAAACTACTGTCCATGCACTGACAAAGCTGCATTCAACTGTGATAAAGGACTTATCCTTTCTTATGCTCTATGAACTCCATGTGCAACTTCCCATGGCATGGCACATGACATACTTTCATAAAGCCCCGAAGTCCAACAAACAGGGCAAAAAACCCGCGTAGGCGCAATGGAAGAAAGGAGTGGCTTTGGAAAGGCCAGACTGGCCTGGTTATGAACAGACATAATAGAGAGTTCCACAGAAACCACCCGTGATGACAGGTATGCTGCTTCAATGAGCTAAATGTAAATAATGCCAAGAACAGCTTCCAGCTGTGACACGCTTCATACAGCTCTGCTGGCTCAGCCGGGAGAGGGTTCCCTTTGGCTGACAGAAGAAAAAGCCATCTGCAGAGCACAAGTATCCCATGAACAGCATTAGCAGTGACAGTTTGCTGCACAGACTTAAGAAAGTCACCAGGTAAGAGCTGATTACATCCACCTATGTGTCTGCTCCCTTGAAGGCTAGTCAATCAAAAGGTCACTACAGCTGAGCTAAGAGAATATGTTGGGGCAGAACCCTGCTTTTCTTCCATTTTCATCATCTCATATAGAGTCTGCAGTAGAGGACAGCAGTCAGTAAATAAAAACTAAAGAAGCTCCTCTAGACTGGCCACTCTCGTCTAAGTTCAGTTCAAGCTGTTCCTTGCAACAACTAAACAAAAAGTACAACTCTTTCCTCCTGGAGGCAACAGCTTTACACAGTCCGTCACACGGTACAAAATATTATCTATGTACATAAAGACCAACCATACCTGGACAGATGAGAGGCTGACCTCTTCTATAACTGAACTTTGTGCCCTTTCATTTAAGAACCTTTAATGGAGTCTTCTTTCACCATTGTGCCCAGTTTCCTTTCAAGTCCATCCAGAATTTTGACACCCACCACTAGATATACACCCATTCCAAAATCATGATGCTCATTTAGGATATCTGTTGTTTTCCTAACAAACCATATAAAATAGCACAAAGTACAGGAACTGTTCCCACAGCTAGGAGGTTCCTCATCTTGAACTCTCGTCTTATTACAAAAGCCTATGGAGAAAACATCAATTCTATTTTTTAAATGCTCAATAACCTCTTTTTGTATTTTTTTTTTAATTCTCCTGTATTCTTCCAAGGTGAAAGGAGCATTCCCTATTCAAGGATTTCTGTGCACAGAATTCGCCTAGCCAAAAGAAGCCCTGTGTCTCCCCTCCCTCTGACACACCTTATGTGGGAGCTCACTGTCATGGACCTTTCATGCCCTGAATAGGCTTTCAAGAAAGGATATACCTGTTTTTTTTTTTTAACAGCTAGCATGGACAGATTATATTCAGGTAGTGTCTACATCCAGTAAGGCACAAAGGCTTCCCCAACAACTGTTACTAAGGCCTGTATCCTTAGGGCCAAACAGTCATGCTTATTACAGTGCACTACGAAATCTGCTTATTTAAGGGAGAAAAGGACTAAAAAAGCCAAACTAACTGTTTCTCTATATTTACAAAGGGAACTTGCTCTTCTTTGAACTGGATTTGTATCTGCTCTGGTTGTCTTCCAGGAATTTACCTCTGATTTACAGCATGCTGGAGATGAAACTGTCCATCTGACTCTAGTTATCAAAAAAAGGAATACTGATCCTACTGGGCGTCAGAGAGGGGATTACAAATGCGGGAAGGGGATGCCCCAGCTGACTGGACACACTTCAAAATCCCTTCCTTTCTGCATCCAGCATTTGCTTTTTATTAAAGCAAAAAATAATAATGCAGTGTTTACTCGGTGCACAGAGTAGCTGTAAAATTTAATTAATCACTGTAACTTAGCTTGCTGAGATTTTTAAATTAAAAGCCCCATAAAAATGTCATGTTCATATAAAGAAAAACCCTCAAAATTGCCTAACTTCCTAACAGCTTTTGCATTGTACCTTATGGGACCAGTGGCTGGACATTGCGTACAGCCTTGATTCAGCAAATTACTTGGAAGTAAACATATACCCAAGCCAAGGGACACCAAAGCATGCATTGATTCGGTTGACTATGGATGGACTTAAATTGGTGCCCTATAGACTGCCTCCTTCCATATTTCCTATCCCCCTCTGAGGGCATCCAAATTATCAATGGAGCCTTCCTTTCTCACTCAAGAGATTTCCTAATGCAGCTCTAGTAATAGTATGAGCCCCTGTTTAATAGTACCTTACTTCATGAATATCCCTATGGGTTTGAATGAGCACACTGATTTCAAAGTATGCTATTGTGAAAAATAATTACATCTAGGATTGCTGATCTAGAAAAAGCAAGATTTCCACCCCCCAACAATACTTGCTTGGGATTTGCCCCAAGGTGTAACACATGAATGCACATCAGTGGTACAAAAGATGAATGCTGTATCTCAAGTGTTTCTTTTGTCTTCTGGGTAATTCAGTTTCATCATACGAATATATACTGTTACAAGCTGATAATCCCCATAGATCTCCTTTCTTCTAAATCAGATACGCTAGAAGAGAGCAAATACTCTTATTTTGCCCTAATTTACAGCCTCTAATAAAGATTAAGACAATAAGGATGGGATAAGCACAGAATATTTCCTCCCCCTACAATATTATTTTCACTGTTCCAACCTCAACAAAAAACCCTCATGGGTTAATTTTTTCAGTTACAGGGAAAGGCAAAGAAGGAAGAGGGCCCCAAGTGAGGTACAATAACACGTGCAGGCTTTCTTGGATCAATTGCCAGCATTGACACTGTATCCTTCAGCTAGCAGTCTGTGATGAATGGTACCCAGTAGCATTGGAGAGAGCAACAGCAGCCAGGCAGCATGGGTGACTGCATGCCCTCCTAACCGGCTGATGAATCAGGAAACTCAAGAGAGACTCAGAGTGTGGGAGCCAGAGTGGTAAATGTTTTCATCTTTTTCTTTTATGATCTTCCCTTCTCCATTTATATAGGACATTTTAGAGATTGAGCTTTGTTACAAACTATTAGCCCAAGGCAGTGGGTTGGCGAAGTGAGATTTCATGGAAAGACAGAGCACAAGAAGGTATGAACAGCTGGAACTACATGTGATATTAGTGGTTTGTTGTTGAAGGAATTTCTGTTTGGGTTGTAGTTCAGACAGTTGCCTTGATGCACTGGAATGAAAATCAGCACCCAACGTACCTAGAGACATACCACAGAACTGTCAAAAAAGAAAAGCCAGTCTCCTTTTTATCTCCCAGAGTCTTGAATTCAAAATGAAAAGTCCCCATTCACCCACAGCACAAAACAATCACAGTACTGTGCAGTACTGTGCTACAGAAAACAAGACAAGCAACTCCCCCCCAAAAACGTCAAAGTGAGACACTGGTTCATCCCATTGCCCAGATATACTCTGGTGTAATGGGACACTGGTGTATCCTATTGCCCAGATACACTCTGTCTCACTCCGTACTGTAGAACCTAACTTTAAGCAATCCCACCTCTGGTCATGACCAAGAGCGAGGGAAGTGCCCATTCAGACTGACCAGCTGTCAATCTAGGGCAATTCTACTGAATTCAATTTTTATTCCTCATTTTCTTCCATTCAGTAGGGAAAAATATAGTATTCTCTAAGAATATTGTGACTCAGGTGAGCAAGGCTGTAATCTCTGTGTGATCATTTTCTTCACCTGTGTTGCAGCTTCAGCTGGTATAAGGTCTCTATCTTCCATGGATCCACACTGGCTGAAGGCACATCTATGAGTGCTATGAATTTCTCTGGTGTCTTAACTAGGTACAGCTCTTAACTACCAAGATGAGAAAGCTGGAGCAATAAAAACAATGTCTTTCCAAGCAGAGTGTGCTTGGGATGGTAACACAAGAGGCTCCTAAAAAACAAACACACAAAAGAAAACACATGAGGAGTCCATACAGGGAAAGGGATATCCAGGGACAGCCCAGAAACACTTGATTTCTCTGACGGTAAGGCAACCTCACTCAGATGTTTCAATTTAACTGAAGGTGAGTAATGACACAATGCTATGAGGTCCTGCATGGTATTTGATTGGGTTTACTCCCAACATGTCAAGGTGGGAGCCACTCTGTGAGTTAATTTCAGGGGCACACTACAGAACTGCATTAGATGGCTGAGCAGTCTTGCAGGAGCTCTACCACTGACCAAAATTAAAAATATTGTCTACAGCTTGTTAAAACAGTCCTTTTTGTCCCTTTACTGAGAGGACTTGCTGTGAGACTTTCTTGCTGTCAAATAAATGGTGCGTTTTCCACTTGAAGGGAAACCAAACTGCCTGTTGGGAGAGCCTGGCAATGGAAATGGCTGGGGAACAGAAATCCCAGCTGTGAGGAACTGAGGGCTTTAACCAAAGGGAAATGTTGTTTTCCTTATTAATCAGCTTACAAAATATGAGATCATGGGAGGGAAGGAGAGTCCCTCTTGTTAAATATTTACCATTAAATCTCTGCAGGGACTCCTACCATAAGTCAGGAATTAAAGAACAAGAGAATTAAAGTAATTTATTTCCTGCACCATGGTATACACAATGCCTGCAGGATGGAACAAAACTCTTCACCCTGAAGGAGAAGCATTAAAGCTGGAACTGTCTTCTCCCTCCGAGTACACCTTTAATGATTAGTCTCATCTTTTGCACTCCTTAATTTTTATTAAATTACTTCATATGAAAACTTAAGATCTTTGGACAAACAAATTCAGTTTCCAATCTTAATGACAGGAAACTGAATACTTACATTTAAATACATAGCTTGATTTTCAAAAGCATGGGCTACCATTCATGGATTTACAAACCCAGCTTTATCTTCTATTACAGTTGCTTTTTAAATGCTTTTTAATTTTATTTGAGAGTATTATGTAGAACAGTTTCATATTCTGTTTGTCCTTGCTTTTATAGAAGAGGGAAATGTTGAGTTGGCCACACACAAGTGATTTCCATGTCCTTCAAGCAGATGGAATGGAACATGCATGTTCTACCAAAAAAAAAACCCCAAACCGAACTAAACCCAGAAAACCCCACAAACAAAAACACAAAGGAAAATCACTGTTTTCACACTTCGATAGAAAAAAGATTTGAAAAATTGCTATAGGAAATCTCCAGACGAAAAAGGGCGTTGCTGGAAACTTAAAGGTTACTGAATGGACACCGGAGTGAGGGACTGCCACATTAGAGGCAATCTGACATGTATAGTCAACAAAAATCACACCATGGCCATGACATATCTTTCTATTCTACCTCAACAAGAAAAAACAGCAATAAAAAGTATTCCCTAGACTAGCACAACCATTAGAACATTTTCCCATCACCTTCCTAACTCAAAGCAAAGAACCTATCATCCAATGTCATTCATCCAGGGGAGCAGCAAGAAGGAGGAACCAAGACATCAGGGAACACAGCAGAGAATGACTACAAAATCCAATAGCTTGGCCTGACAAATTACATGTCAGGCTGTGTTGAACAAGCCCATATTCTGACTGGTGTGGGTCATGCTAAGCAAGTGTCATATTTTGTTTATTTCTACAGGAAAATAATGAAACGGAGGAAGAAGTGTCAGAGGAGGCTGACAGAGGATCCCAGCAAGAGTGATGAATGTTTTGGTTACAGTCGCAGGTCGCTCTAGCAACCACGGTTGATTCCAGGAATGCTTTCACCTAGCTCTTGCACATAACAAAGCCTAAACTTGTCTGGAATATGTTTAGGTTTCACAGAGTTCAGACACCTCATTTGTAAATAGTCTGTGTCACTTTTAATAGAAATTCTTGTTCTCAAAAGAAGCCCAAATAAGGCTGTCAGAATGACTTCAGTCAGGAAAATCAAGACTTCCCATAATTCTATTAAATGGTGATTTTCTGTAGCCTTCAGCCCTTGGTCTGGTCGCAAAAGCAAGTCCCAGTACTGTAGCATTCGAATGATGGAAGTAGCTGTCAATGGTTGCATCCTGAATTATTCCAACATCCAGAATGTATTGTATATAATGTGAGCATGAGAATCAGTGCAGGACCTGACCTAACTCCTCTAATCTGACTCATGGTCTCCTATCTGCTGGTTCAGTTTAGGAGCAAGATAGAGTCCATTTCTCCATTAACTAACAAGAAGGCAACAGTGGGAGAGAACAGCAGAAATCATCCCCATTGTCCTTGTGGATCTCTCTGCTACTGTGGTACAAAACCTGAAAAGATTAGGATCAAAACACAGCATCAAACAAGTGTAACTTCTGGCCTTCGGCTTCAGTCATGCAAGGACCACCTTTTCACTTCCAGGTCTCCATGATTTCAGGCCACAGAAACCTGCTGTTGCCACTCGAGTGGTGCTAAATGGAGTGGACAGAAATTCATACTGAGCAAAGCCTGTATGCAGAACAACTGCTTGTCCTCCTGGCTTACAGACAAAACATGCTGTGGATCAGGTAAATACAGTAATGACGTCCTTAAAGAGCCCCAAAGGCTGATTCTTCCGAAGCAAGTATGAGGCAGACTGAAAAATGCGTACTCGCTATATTGTAACAGCCAAAAGATATCAGACCTGGCCCTGTCAGTCCTGCATCGTTCCAAAGCACTTGGAGCTCCTTTTTTTGCTGTATCTCAATAAAGACAAACTTCCAGAATTAACCCCTAAATTTACATGGCAACGAAAGACAGGAAAAGATGTATGTTTATTGATATAACTTAGGAAAGGTAAAATGATATAATTGAGAATCAATCACTGTTGAAAGTAAAACAGAAAAGCTAAATAAAAGGACCCCACCTGCTTTTAATTTGAACGCACAACACAAGGGAGAAGTTAAAACTCAAACAGGTACATACGTTCCTTTGAAAGTCTAGGTCTGTGCCTCAACAAAAGAAAGAGGCTTTTCACTTACCTCCTGTGGTATCAAAGAGCCCATTAAAAACCCATAAAATATTATGAAGCTTTTCCCCTTTGTGAAAAAGTGCAATTAATATCCTTCAGCGGATGATTATTGATTTTTATAAAGCAATTTACAGGCTTCTAAAGTCATGATTATTCAACCCTCTGGGTGCAAGAAATGAAGAGTTTTCAGAAGTAGGAATCGCATTCTCATTTCCACATCAGCACAGCCAGAATTTACAGACTTCTGATTATTTCTTTGCCCCCAGGATATTTTTGTTGTTGTTGATGTTGCAGCACAGGATTAACCCTTCTATTCCCTCCCACCTGAGACAGATTTTTTTCATGACCTGCTCTTGAAGTATATTGCCTGTCAGATATTTATCTGCTACTCACGGCTGGCATGTTGGATGCTCAGCAGAGTAGACTTCATGTCAGAAAATACACAGCTGCTCATATATCACACTGGTCATTAGTAGAGGATCATTCTGGACCTTTGCCCACAGCACCTTGCTATGGCAAGAGAAAGGCTATAAAACCCTAGGCCCTGTCAGCTGTTGTCATTTAGGTGAGAATTTATCAGGTCTCAGAGTGCCCTCTGACTGGATTATTATGAATAATGAATGAAGCTTTATGCCACACTGAGGCATTAATAAGACTGGGTTGACTGGGAGAAATTCAGTACAACATCATAGCAGTAACTTTCTGCGAGCAAGTACACAGCTGGTGGGCTCGCTGGATTTAAGCTTATGTTAGATACTGCAACTGAAATGAGGAACTCATTTAATTATTAAGCAAGTAGCACGATGCCTTTGGTTTAGCTTATGGGTGGTATTACTGACCTATTCATGGAAAGCTTGCAACAAAAGGCTTTATACCCTCTAACAAAATTCATTTTCTGCTCTTAGGAAGCTGAATCAGCAAACCCCTCTCTCCCTCCAAAACCCAATGAATGTTAATCTCCATATTTACTTTTAATCAAAATTTTCAGAAAGGATATATAAAAGCAACCAGTTAACACCCTAAAGTCTCCTAACACAAGTTGTCCAACCTGTTAGCGATGCTCTGGGAATACGAGTCAGAATCACTGACTTTCTTCCTTATTTTTCCTCGGTTCATTCAATATGTATCCCTACGGCGCACAAATGGGAAACAGAGACTGAAGGAGACAAAAAGGCAGCCACTGACCTAACCGGGGGAGAAGCAGCAACAACAAAAAAAAAGCAGATGCACAGCAGAGACTATGGGCAATAATCAACCTCCTGGTGCTGCAGTTCCAGCTGCACTCCAGAGGACTGAGCCCAGAGCTGACAAGCACTCCAGGCTGTCATTTATCTTGGTACCAGCTTCACTGGGAAAATTATTTTATACAGCTGGGCACATTTCTGCAGACTTTTCTGTATCTTAGGTGCGGAATATCATTAAAACCTTAGGCTCTTAGCATCTCGCATCACCCTGTTCTCAGCAAAACTGAAACCTGCATGGTATCTTCCAAGTAAACGTGTCACCTCTAAACTAATTTTCTTTTTACGTTTCCCTTTTAATTTGGCATGCAGTCTCCAGCAAATCTTGATAATATTAGGCCAGATCTTAGTTCGTCCAAATGGCCCTGAACAAGGAGGCACCAAAGCAGGACCCAGCCTGAAGAGCACCAACTGGAGACACCATGTGTCCGAAACACAACTCTTTCTCAGACAGAAACACATGGAGAATATTGCAAGCTATTACTCATGCAGGCAGGCAGCCCTAGGACTTGGCCTAACTCTCACATCAACCTCTCAGTTAATGGCTTTTACAGCAGAGCTACTGATGCACAGCCAAATGATGAACAGTGAGAATCTTTACCTTTTTTAAAGGGAATATGCCTTATTAGAAGGGCTGGACATAGGAAACACCCATACGAAAAGGTTCAGCTTTCAGTCAGAACTGGAAAAAGGAAGAGCATGTGAACCACAGCTAATGGCAGACTGAAGGCAAAACACTGATCTGGTGGGCAGCCTTCAAGAACAGGGACAGACTTGGGCACACATTCACAATGTTCACAACAGGCAATCATGTCAGTGACATTTAAGAAGCTTTTCTCTAAAATATGAGTCAAATTAATTTGAATTAATGTACCTGGGTACAATATTAATATTACAAGTTTATAAATACAGTCTCACTCTAGCAACATCCAAAACAACTATTAGGTAAATTAAATGTCTTTGAATTGTTCCCACTCAGTTTCTGCTTTTTGGTCCTAATTCCTCGGACATTACCCTCAGATGGGACTCATTTTCTAGTTCAATATTCAAGATCTTTGATTATTTAAGAAAAAACAGAGCAGGAAAAAGGCAGAAAAATAACTCACCATAAACCCCGGATTTTTCTGAACAACACGCAAGGAAAGCACCTAGGACAGCAAATTTCACTGTAATAAAGGAAGGCAGAACAAACGCTGATTTGCAGTCACAATATTGCCCTTTTTCCGTATGTTTGCTACTTTTCTGAGAAAAGGAAATGATAAAGAGGATGACAGCCCCTTCACTCCTTTAGTACCTAGAAGTAATGTAAAATGATTCCCTTTCATTATTTCAGTGCTAGACACCTTTATAATTAACAGAGAATTTAGTGTAATCTGGAACTCTGAAACCACACTGTACAACTACTACTAAAGCAGAATGATTCCTATAGATTTCTCCTTTCACTGTATTTAAAATATTTATCATTAATATCACTCACTGTATATTTTGTGGATAATAATATCTTCATATTTCTACTGCTTTGATCTAGAATGCCTATTTGCATCCTGCCAGTTTTGCTATGTATAGGGAATTTAAAGATGACAGAGTAGTCATGTATGGCTTTTTAACTTAAGGATCTTTTCATATGTGTCTTTCTCACGAGTCAAGATGGTAAATAATCTGTGCTTGATTTCACACTGGTGAAAGAAGCTTTCAAAAGCTGCTTAGAAAGATAGGGAAAACTGAGTTTGCTCGTTTTTATTTAATAAATTTATGCCTTTAGATAGTTTTCATGATAGCAAGAATATTTTTATGTTCACAGCATTTCTTCTGTAAGAACCTCCTTGTTTGCTAATAACAGATACAGTCCCATTTGAATGAATGGCAGCAAGAGTGGGAGTAAAATGCTGAGTCCCCTAATTAATTGAAGCAAAATGGTTACAGGCTTGGGGTGTTTTAGTTGGGTTTTTTTAAGGGGTCTATGGGAATCTGGCTGACAACAGGAAATGGGTGCTCACCTCACATGAGTTTCCTTTCTGTGCCACATAATCCTGCTGAGGCTAAGCCCTGTTTGTAACACTGATGTTTGATAACCTTCTTTCGATCCAGGTCTACAGATGGTTTTCCCCATTCCCACCTTCTCTGATGGAGCTTCCCCCCAGGCAGTTTGGGGACAGCCAGTGCTGCTTAGCCCATTTCAGACATGGTATCCACATCCCACCCAATTAGAGGGGTTCCCAGTGAGTAGCACAGGGCTGCAGGGGGGCTTAATCATAGTCTCTACATCATGATGCTCTGTACAGATTACATGAGAATTAATAAGTATCCCTGATACCACTCCATCCACTGCACCTCCTTCTGCCTCCCTTGGCTCATAACCCACCCTGCTTTTCTAACATTCTATTTCTACAGTACAATGAACTATATGCACGTGATTATCTCCACTACAATATTTAGACGCAAGCACTGCCCACCCAGCGCAAGGACTGTTTTGCAGGTACAGATGCGGGAGCCTGCTTTGATGAGGGGACATGCATGAGCTGGGGCACCAACATCATACCCAGCTGTTCTGAGCTTGTTAAAAAGACAGAAAGAAAAGTAGCACTTCAGATACCAAGTGTTTGATTAGAGTTTATGTATAAATGAAGTTACGTACCCTTAAAAGACTTCATCCTTTAAACAGTGGTACAGGATTAGAAGAAAGGCACCCAGTCTTGGCAGTGTGAATCGTCCCCATATCATAAGTAATACACCAGAGATTTGCAGATTGGATTTATACATCAGATGTTGGTAGAACTGACATGATGTTGATTCTGGTTTCATCCGTGTTTTTAACTAACCACTTGGAACTTAAGGCCCTTTCCAACCCTAACTATTCTAAGATTCTATGATTTCTGATCTCTTGCTGCAAAATATCATTGTCAGCAACACCTAAAACATGGGAAATCAATGAAACATAACCACATTTTTCCCTCCCCTTTTTTTTCTAAGTCATTGCTCTGAGATAGGTGAGAGTTTACCCATGCACTTATTCCTAAGCAATCACAATGTTTCAAGTTGCTTTCACATTTCAAAAGTGATGACCACAATTCACTGAAAAACAATATTCAGAGGCAAACCTGCTTTGGGGGTCTCAATGTCCAGGACTTACATAAAGCAGAACAGACTGATTCTTGAGGAGAGAAGGGAAGAAAACTTTGTGACCAGTGAATAATGGCAAAAATACAGCTTTGGAGGCATTGGAATGATTTGTGAATTCAGCTGTGTTTTGACTACTGAAAATAACCAAACACATACTTTAACATAAAAGTTAAAGTTGCCTCCTTTGTGCAGTGCTGATTTTTCACACAGGAACTCTCACATTTTTTCTGATGTACCATTATAATGGAGCAGGTACCTTTGGAAAAACCCAAAACCTCTCAACAGAGCCCCCTAGATCAGAGTCCATGCTCACAGAGAAAGCACGTCATATATACACAGTAGGAACCCTCTCATTTATTTGAGCCAACCAAGATTTTACAGTGCCTGTGAGCATCAGGGCACAGCTGATACTGCCACACATTCAACATCTCTTTGGAAAACAGTATCCACTACTGAAATCGGGACAGATTCAGGAAACACACCTTCCTCATCACCCCTCATCCCTTCACACAAATCATTCGGTACTTTATAGTTGAGGTGCCATACTTTCTGGATCAATCCAGAGCTAGTTTTTGCTGTCAGTAGGGTTCTGTGTCATGCCACAGGGAGTTCTGGAGGTCTCCTTTCCTATTTTGGGCCAAAAGAAGTAGAAGAGATCAAGTCCAGTTGAGTTTCTCAATGCAGATGTCTTTCAAGCACAATTACAAACTCTTATCCCAGAAGGAAATGTAGAAATCCCTACAGGTCCACTGCAGCAGAAGAACTAAAAGTCTGAATTTATCTTATTTTTTGAGCTTTTGGAACTTAAATCCATTTTCTCCTGCTTGCTGCAGCTATTTCACTTTTTTTTTTTTAGTACTTCAAATTCTGATCAAGCCGAATTTCCCTGAAATCTGTTGTTAGACACACACTCCACTTTTTGCTTCGGGTGAAAGCTACAGGCAGCCACACTCACAGCTCTCATTTTAAAGTGAGACTGTTCATGCAGAGAGACAACACTACATGCTTTAACTTTTAGGCTGCATAACCTAGGAACATTGGTATAACAATCTTTTAATCGAATTGCACTAATGGACATGTCTAAGAACACAAACACTGGCTAACTGGGTTTATTTTATTATCAGCAATAACGAGTAAGCGACCCGTTAATTTTTAAACTTGGGGTGTACACCGTAAATTTCATAAGAACCTAGAGTCAATTAAAATTACAACAATTAGGACATTTTATTGATTTTTCATCTGCCTTTTATCTGTAGCAGTTTTGTGGCAAATACCACACTGTTCTTGTAGCTTCCACGGAAGATGATCATTTCCATTTAAAAACCGTATTTACTTTATTATGATTGAGCAAAATATGCTGCTTTAAAAAATATCTCTGGTTTACATACATCTAACCTAGGCCATTTACTCTATCTTGTGAGCCTTAAAACCATTTTTCATGCTTAAAATATCTTAAAACTTGGATTAGGAGAGTCTGGGATAGGTGGAAGAAAAGAACAGTCTTAACCAGCCCATATTTTGTATGTGTTAATTCAAGGTTCTCTTCTGGAGAACTTTTTTTTTCTCCTAAATTTATTTCCAACTACTTTTGTTTTCCTTGAGGGACCTTTGAAACACTATATTGCTACTTTTCATGTTTTTTATTTGCCCTCTGGAACAATAAAGGCTCAAAGGTTCATAAATATGCATTCTGTAAATGTATTATGCTGACAAAGTGTTGCTCAGATAGCTGCTCTTGCCTTTAGGGAATGAATAAGTTTACAGCATGCTTAAACAACAGTGTAACGGGGAATAGAGAGAGGGAGAGAGCTGTGTCAGCGTGTGGGCTGGAAATGGAACAAAAGAGTTATCCTGAATGCACCAAGAAAACAGAAAAAATGAAGTTAAATAAGACACCACAGGTAGGACCTTGCAATAAGCAGGGATGGGGATTTGAAGGTGTTACTCACCAGTAATGTGCTTGAAAAGGCATCATACCTTGTCTTCCAGGAAGAGGAGGCAGCCAAGCCATCATAAAATATCAAACTTCATTTGCTAATTCTGGCTCATGAATCAGGATAACTCCTTTGTTCCTCCCAGAACACTTGGGTCCTTGCCCTGGTTAATTCTCATCATATCAGACACAGATCTAGTTCTGCTTTGCTCATCTCTGTCCCGCTGGAAGCTTAGGGCTGATGCTTGTGAATACATACACTTCTGGCAGGAAGAAAGCATCTAGCAATTAAAAAAAACATTTAAACACATACCCTCAAGTTGGCATATTAATTGATGTTGATGGGACAGTAAGTTTTGACAGATAAGCCTCAGGACCAGCGACTGGGTTTGCATGGCAAGGTTTCAGTAGTGGGAGGGTTACAGGTGGCTTCTGTGAGAAGCTGCCAGAAGCTTCCCCTTTGTCCAATTCCATTACGTTCTTTGTATCAGGCATTTCTTAAATGCTGGAAGTTCATGTCCAGGTTTAGGACCAAGGGCAGCAGGGAGACACATCACAAACAGCAAAATGTCACATATTTTATTACACAACAAAGTGCAACAAACCTGGAGATAGCAGCACATCACAGTGATATTTCTCTAGTTATGAGCAGCCAATACAGAGCCAGTTCAATTCAACCTGCTTCCATTCCCACCTGACACAATATGTAAATACACAGACCTGGTACACCTCTAATCTTCACAGGACAATGACTTCTCCAGAAAGCAGTATCTTACGGTTAAACAAACATGCCAGTACTGTGAGGCTACAGATGATCTCTTAGACCTACAAACCAGAAGTCACATTTTGTATGGATAAAGTCCAAAGGCACAAAATAGCCAACCAGTTGCTACCTCCAATTTTTTCATTACCTTTGCACCATTGGATAAATATCTCCCAGTCAAATGTATTTTCCTACTTCATCACCTAGGCATGTGTCTGGTTCTTTTCTTGGTGGGTGTTCTGGGATCATCTATCACATATATCAATATTGGATACGAAAATTATTCTTTGGGGTCCGAGATTATGCTCAAACTAACTTGGTCTTTCAAAAGCCCTGCACCTTTTCTGCTCTCTTTCACTTCATTCTTCCACTTTATGTTCCACCTCTCTTAGGCCAGGATTAATATCTCAAGCTTCTTGATACTTATGTCCTAATAATTTTTTCCATTCTCGTTTTAATTCCTCTTATCAACCGTAAGCAAAAGCAACTTCCATCTGAAGAGTTAAAGGAGACTTTAATTCTTTCTAGCCATGTAAACAATAAACAATGTTGGCAAAAATAAAATATCAACAGACTGAAAAACCCCCTTCAAATAATCTGTTATACTGCATTATACTATAATTATACTCAAAAATAACCCTTTAAATTGAATCCAAGTTAAAAATCTTGTATAAACTATGTACCATGAAGTAAAACTATTTTTTCTAATCTTAAGTTGTTCCTTCAGAGAAGGCAAATCTTTGCAATAATAATCATCAAGCTATGCCTCATCAATAACTTCTCCAACTCCTGCAAAGAAAGGATTGCAAAATATATTTCCTGATAACAGACTTGAGATACACAAGCTTGCTTTGCTGTCTGGTGTTCAGTGAAGCCCCAGACACTGCTTAGGGCAAGTTTGGGTGTTTGAGAACACAGCATCTTTATTTAGTCATCTGATTATCCACGAGACTTACCCATGAGGGAGAGCCTGAATTCAGTCTACTCCACAGGTCCCAAACTGGGGTGAATGATGCACATCCAGCTCAAAGTCTGGAAGGGTATCTCTGCTAGGCACAAAGAACTCAAAGGGAGTGGTGAAGGCTGAGAGGTTTGCCTCAAGAACAAGGATGAAGAGGTAGTCAAATAATCACATCTTCTCTTGTGAAGATGTGAACCGATGTTCTGACTTTTCCCCTCTCACACAAAGCTTTCCACGTGAAGCAGCAGGGGTCTAACAGCCTACGAAGACTCAGTTTTAGCCTGAACAGCTGAAACTCTCTGACAGGCATATAGAGTTTGAAACGGAAAAGAAAATATAATTATTTCTCTGGTCCTCTCTGTTCTAATAATGCTGCTGTGTGCTGGTGCAGCTCTGGCAGCATGCAGCCAAACCCCAAATCTGAGGGTTTTTTTGATTCCTAATCTCTCTCAGGTCAATATATTACTCTATGTTCACTGACACTTCTGCCATCCCAATTTTGCTTTGCTGAGAAGCACTTCATCTGCTTCAGCACATATTTATTTCCATAAAGTTCAATTTTTCTTAGTTAAAAATGATCAAAATTGCAGTCTTTGATGTACGCTGTGTTCCTAGAGCTAAAATTGAAATGTTCGCCCAGTTATTTCTCAACTGTTTCCAGGCAGTGACTCTGGACTTAATGTAAAACAAACTCACAAACAAAAGCCTACTTGCAGAGCACAGAATTAAAAAGGATTTTCCTTGCTTAAGCATGGAGCAGTCTCCCCCTTTTCCCACCAGTGCAGGATCAGTAAGTTATCTTAAAATTTTATCTCAAAGCAATTAAGAGATAAACTTGCAAAAACAGAGCAGTGCATTCCAGAAGTAAATCTGGGGTAAAAGCTTTACAGAACTCCCTGTAAATATATTATTTTATTATTAAGCATAAGGGAGCTTTACTCTGTTTTCAGACCAAATCTCAACACCCATTCAACTGGCAAATTAACTTAGTACTTCCTAAACACTTGTGTAACATGACTTAGACTTAAAAACAGCTGCTTCATTGATAGTGTCATATAGACACTACGTAGGGGGCTTTTTGCTATAAGCCCTGAGCTGTATCAGACATTTACCTGAGCTTTGTCTGCAGTCACAGACAATATCAGCTGAGCATCTCTGCATGACTGTATGCAATCTATTTCCCTGAAATGGCACTGATTGCAAGTGAGTGAATAAAGTTAAATTCTCGGCTGCTAGTTCAATCATGCCCCTTGCTAGTGAAAAGAAATCTTCCTGGTATGGACCAGGCTAGGTATTACACTGATACTGTATGCAATAAATCTTTGACAGTCAATCGAAGATGAGGGAAAAGGGGATATAATAATCTGACTACAAGCCAGGTTGTTCGGTCTGCAAGCAATCGGGGCACAAGAAAGGGGAGTCCTAGAACAAAGGGGGGGGGAGGTAAGAAATAGGCTTCTGGCCTATTCAGGACAGACACAGACATACTGTGAGGTTTTCCAACAGAAAGATAACAGATCAAGACAGGGGATACAGATGCACACACATTCTGCATCTCCCCCATAGATCCAGTTTAATAAAGCACAATTGATGATCATTTTTTCTTTTCTTTTTTTAATCTATTATTAGGTTTTTCAAGTGTGTAAGTGTTACTTAATCAAAAGAACAGTTCTATACAGCCCTTGACATCAAAGGAGAGCAGTTCCAAAGCTATTACAGTATCAAAGTAATATTCTGTGCAGAATCTAAGGTGAACCATTGGAATAATCCTTCTGGGACAGAGATAAAAAAAGTGCTGCATTCAACGTTGCCCAGAAGCATCCAAAGCAATCTATCAAAAAAAGCCATAAAAATATTGGGCCACACTTTACTTGATGCATGTACTCACCACTACTATTATTTTCCTCCATTTTCTCTTTGTCTGGTTAGCCACTAATCTTACCTTTGTCTGAAAGTTCCTGCTGTATATATGAAAGTACCAGAGCTGATTAGTGAGTCACAGGAGGAAATGACCTCTGATGTGCTGCTTCAAATCCATATAACTTTTATATAGTTGAATCATTAGGAAAAAAAGCGTTATGGCAAAAATAGCAGCATTGTAGCAGCACTAAGGTGAGGCTGCCTGACATCAGCAATCCTTTTCATGTGCCCTTAACAGATTTCCACTATGTCAAAGTCAGTTATTAGCGACTTCTCTCCTGCTTATTGAATATGCATTTAATAGTAAATTCTATTTAACAACAGAAGTTTACTTTGATAATCCATTTTGACAGAAGACTTTGGTCACTCAACCAACCAGCAACATAATTATGCACACTATACAATACATAGACTTCTTCCTTCACCCATGTGAGTGAAACACTGACTTATTTGCAGAAGGGATGGGCAGTTTGGTAGCAGCTGTGGTTAAGTGAACCAAGGAGGTGGCAGAAGAGAGGGAGAGAAGGCAAGGAAAAGTTACCAAACAGGAAAAGCTGTTCCATCTGACAATAGTTGTTAACTTGCTCCTTGAACTCAACATCTGGCAGCATTTTCATCTTCTGTAAACTTGTAAAACATTACGGTATTTTAGACAGTGGGAGTTCATTTCCAAAAGAAAATTTTAACAGTACAAAGAGACCACAAAATCCATTTCTTAGTGGGACATAGGGTTTTCTAGCTGAGGGGCTGGGGAGAAGAAGGAACACTTTCCCACCCCACTTGAAGGGTGCACATTCTCCTGTCACTACAGGAGAGAGGCTGGCAGCAGATGGATTGGGATGCTCTGCCCTCCAGTGAATGCAAAACAAAGCCAAGGAAATGAAGCCACTTAGAAGCCATCCTGTCCTAATCATTCTTCCCTAAGAGTACTGCTAAAGCTATACTGGAGACTGAACACGGGTTAAATGAAGCCAGCAAAGGTATCAAATGAGCTTTAAAATAACTTCAACACTGCCAACATGCAAGCAGTATAGTGTCACTCAGCCACAAAGACTCAGACCCACCGTGTGTGTTGTAGAAACTTTTCAATACCAAGCTTCATTTAAAAACACAAATGAAAAATATCCCTTTAAAATGGTTTCTTTCTTACACACTCATATATTGCTGCATGATGGCTGTCCCAGCATATGGAATTAACACCTACTCCTTCTGGGAAAGCTTATATTTTAAAATGAAAAATACATGATTAGGTGAGGATGCCTTGATGACTGCTGAGTAGCTGCAGTGGCAGTGAGCACTGCATTTGCCATTCTCTCTAAATTAGTACCATTCCAAAGCATCATATGATCATTAAACTAAAATGCAATCCAAGCCTCCTGTAACCCTCAGTCTATAATGAGATAGCATGTAATAAACAGCAAACCTGGAACGAATACTAGGCTTTCGTATAAATACTACTGTAATTAAAATGGGGTTGAAGTACTTGCAAATGCTACAGGTTCATTAATAACTGTCAAGACTGGAGAAAATCGGGACCAACTGCAAAATTCATTTATCAAAAGGAAACAGTTTCTCACTATGGTCAAACACAAGATAATGCACTATAGGAAAAAGTATGGAAAGTGTAACATTTTTCTTGCTAGATTACATTTGTTCCAAAATTTGTCATAAATTAACTGTAGAAGTAGACATACCTGCAGATGGGTCTTAAAATATTAAGCTCTCATATCAGATAAAGAAAGTTCCAAAACAAAGGAGCCAAACTGTAGTTTTAGCAATGAAGAAGCAATCTGGAAGACATTGATCCTGATCAACCTCAAGCACCAAGATTAAGTGTGCTTAACCCCTAAGTGAGGCTGTCAGGAGATAACCTTACACAACACCTTTTGAAGCAATCTTCATCAAGCTCACAGTCAAAACAATCTTTGGGAAGTTTATCTGTTTCCTACACAAAAGACTCCAAGGAAACCCCTTCTGAATTGGGCCACTCCTCTGTCTCATCATAACTGTATTTTCCTTAACCTGGAAGAGGTTAACAACCTCCTCCACAATTGGGGATGGATCCTCTGCTGCGGACCCTGGGTGCATCCGGAAGAGGATGCAGCTGAGCAGCTCACAGAATGAGAAAGAGCTGCTTTGGACCTGCAATGAGCTTTCCAAGGGAGCTAAATTAGCTATGCTATTACTTTGCAGGACTTATGAAACTTGCATTTGCCTCTTCACTCATGCCTGCTGCACACATACAGGGGAAGAGCATACTGCATATCTTCAGAGGCAGGTAAAGAAATAACATAGGTTGCTCTTCCAACTCTTATTCTATGGCTTGTGATGGATTTAATAAAGCTTTTGTAGATCTCAAACTTCAGAAAAACAGAATATCTGAGGGAGAAATGCACTAAGTAGTTGTCACCATGCTGTCCTGGAGGGATCACAATTTGAGAAACACACTCATAGATAGCTTTTCCTTAAATCCATGCATGAGAATTTGTGCTTCTAAACAATTTGATGAATTATTGAGGCCTCTTCCTGAAACAAAGTGAATAAACCTGTGTGGTCAAAAACCATGCAGTTACTCTGAAATCACAGTGAGCTAAGCAGTTCTTTATAGCAAGGTATGTACTTACATACTTTGCATTTAGCACAGGCCGTAACACTAAAAATCATTATTTATATCTTTACTGCCTTTAACGGCTTCTTACTTTCACTACAGAAAGCAAGCAAGAATCTTAAGAGATGTGAAATTACACATGGAACTATTTATTACAGGTAAAATGTTTCACATACTCACTTACAATACCTCAAATATGGTGCAGATAAAAGAGCATGAGAAACTGAACTGCTCCAGGGACAGAATGGAAGAAGGCAGTTAAAGGAAAAGATTTCCAGCCTATGGAAAATGTCTTTTTTTTTTGCCTGCATATTTGAGACTCATGTATTCTCTTATTTCCTCTGCCTCACTTGTCTACAAGATGACAAGTGATGCCCAGCTACTTTGGCATATCATATTGCATTGTGTCATTCCACCACCTGCCAATGTCAGTGGCCCATCAAGCCTGAGAAATCAAAAGAAGCAATTTGTTAGAAACCAGGAAAAAGGGGGGGGAGGGGGGGAATTTTACACATTTTAGTCAAAAATAGAAACAAGACTTTTTGTATTAATAAATAGACCATGAAATACTGAGCTACAAAAGTAAGCAGAAGTAATATAAGTATCAATCTCATAGGCAGATTCAAGATTTAATGGCATTTCAGTATTTGTGTATTGATAACTGTGTGGAAGACAACATCTATCTCAGAACAAATACAACCCTGCAAAGCACTACTGCTCTTTATACTTTCCTTTAAAGGTGGTAGATCTTGTGATGAAAGAAAAGCTAAAGAAACTAGAAGGCTGTTGCTTTGCTTTTACAAATGTTATGGAACTCCAAGCAAACATGCAGTTATATTTGCTGGCAACAACAAAAGGAAGTGCCACTAAAAAAAAGTGTTCTTTTAAATATCACTGCCTGGATCCTCATTTGTTCCTGAAGGTTAGTGCTGAACCACAGAGAAGTACATTTGTTATACAATTACAGAAAAACCCTTCATTTTCATGCAGCCCACATCTACCAACAAAACAGTCTTAAAAAAGAAAATTCCTAAAAAACCCCACTATTTGCTTTGCTCTGCAGTGAATATCAATGGACAAAATATAGACAGAGAAAATGGCAAGTTTACTGGTACTAGCCAAATCACTTCAAAAGGTGCAGTCCTTTGGGTAATTGTTTTACTTGCAATGGTGCGCAAGTACTATTCATAAGAGTGTCTGCCTAAGACCTAATCCTACTCTATACTAAGCACTACTTGAGCTCTCCAGTCAGGTAACTTGTTTCCCCTCAAAATCCTGCATACTGTGGCCTCTCAATTTTCTTGATAGCTGTCGTGCAAATTATGTTTTGCAATGAATCCTTCATGAATGATGTAAGTAACACAAAGACTGCTCAGAGACTCCTGGTCCAACTTCAGCATAACTGGGACTGTAGCAAAGTAGTTCGCAATGTTACCAGGTTCTCAGAATAGAAAGGGATTTGAATGGCCCACTAGGGACATGGGGAAAGAAACCACAAAAGCAATCTCCTCCTCCAGTCACAGCAGAAGCACATGAGAAAGCAAGCACAAAATTACTTGGAGAATAAGAGAAGTACAAGGTTACCAAGCCAGATGCTGTGAGAAGTGCATAACATTGAAAGGAAAGATTCTCAAAGCACAGAAAACCACAAAGCACAGCAAACCTAAGAGGTAAAAGGCAGAACTGAGAGCTAAGCATGGTGTGAAATGCAGGCTCCCACAGAAATTTGGGATGCTAAAAAAAGGCCAGAAACACTGTAGGAACTGGCTACACTTCAGAAAAAGAACTGAAACCAGAGCTACAAATATACAAGAGGAGGGCAGAAGTTGAGGTTTGCATGCTGCTCCAAAGTTGCTGGACTCCTCTAGGACTCCTGCTCACTTACACAATTTGCTGTGAAGTATTATGCCTGAGAACATCTGTCTGTACACTATGGAAACCCATACTGTGCAAGTTGCATGGAAAAGCAGAATGGAAACAGAGACATAACTGGGGCCAGCCTGTACACTCAGGGTCATTAGGGTAGGAAGTGTGCCATGCTTTTCCATACTGAGCAGCGAATGGGGCTTTTCGATAGCAGTCAAGTGATTTTTCAGATATCCAGTTTTAAAGCATCTACGATACCCACCTCCATGGAATAAATACTCAATACATGTAAGTGCATCAAGTTCTGTTACGGCACCCAAAGATGGGTGTCCATCAACAAAGTTCAACAGAATAGATATCGCTATGCCATACATCTTGAAGAAGAGGAGGCACTATCATGATAGAAATAATTTTTGGCCTATTCTTTCTTAACTAGTAGAAAAATAATTTGACTAATATGAGTGTGGGCAGAGGTATACAGGAAGCACACACGGCCAAAGGAATGACTTACTGTGCTTTTTCAGGGAGTTCTAGATGCAGAAATTTCTTGCACAAATGGGTACTACAGCCATTAGCTAATTCCTATAAAGATCACTGTGCTAGATATGCTCACTCATTTCGGTAAGACTGGTAATACCCAGCATACAGATAAGCTAAGCACAGGGAAGTAGGACACAGCATCAGTCGTCCATTTATAAGGGCTGAGGGCATATGCAGGTCAGCCTTAATTCACTAAACTAACACTATATTGCATGTAGCACACCATACTAGCAGGTAAGAGTGCGGTTACAGGCTACACATGCCAAGTAGCTGCCACTAGGTGAGCTCCTAACATAGCCTCCCTCAGAACAGCTTGTTCAAGGGTCAATATCCTTGTAGGCAAACAAACAGTAACACTGACAGTACAGATGGCCAGATCTACTGTACCTTAATTTATCTGGCCAGACTGAGCTCAGAAGTACCACTGTGATTCACCTACAAACTAAACAAAACGCTGCACAAATGAGACTAGCCAGGGATACGATGTTAGGTCATGCCAATCATCATCTGTTAAGAGTTTGACACTGAACTTTCTTCAAAAAAAATATTATGTCAACAAAAATAGGCCCAAGACTATGACGACATATTTGTCATATGACAGCTATATAAACCAATTTCAAATGAGACATGTATATGTTTCCTACTTATGTCCTACAGCAGAGCAAAAATGACTCTGATAAACCTCCAGCAGTGTGTGTTCACTGTAGGTTACACGTAAATTCTTTGCAGGGTATAATACATCTCCAAAGACATTTTCATGGACTAAATGTCAGGAACGAAATAGTGCATTTCAATTTAGGACCTTAAAGAATGTACATAAAAACAAGTATTGAGAGGTCTGAAGAACACAGTTGATTTCTTTGCAATTTCAACTCTGAGGCACTTTATGCACTCAAACAAAAATAATGTCTATTTCAGGCATTCGTTACCTAAAATTATGAAGTTATGTAAAGACGTAACACTGACCATATTGTAAGTTTAGCAGAGTACTGCACAATATCCGGAATGTCTGATTTAAAAGAAAGTTGTGATGCAAGACTGCATTTTAAGCACAAAATTTTACACTCAATTACTGTGAAATAAATCAAAATTATGATCTACAGTTCTCTTTGCAGTAGCTTGATGGTCCTATACAACATCAGAAATTAAAAATCAGGATGAAATAAAAAGGCCAAATTCCAACAAGAGCCTCATAAAGCAGGCAGAAGTTACACGTCTGGAAAGTACTTTGCTGAAGACAAATGACGGCCAGCATTCCAAATCAACGTGTGAGGCAGCTTACTGCCAAAGTCTGTTTAATCAGATGACAGACTGTACTCAATACAGAGAATATTCTCACACAGATGCACTACTTAGTTACAACGGGATTTTGATCATTATTATGGCAATTGGATACTGCTCTAATAACAAAATCATACCATGTCTAATTTAAATTTCTTACATAAAATAAATATAAATCATTGCAAAATTCTCACAGCACACCATATTAGAATACCTATATTGTCCTTAAAAAAGCTTGTGGCAATTTTCAGAGCTATCAGTGCTGTTTAAGGAAAACATTCAATGCTGAAAACAATAAATGGGAAAAATATATCTATGAGAAGCAGCATGTTCCATTTCACAGATATTACTTGAATGTCACCTGTTTCTCTCCATTTGGGACAATTGTCATCAACCTATGCTCTTTCAGAAAATGAAAAATAAACCAATTTTCAAATAAAATATTATAAACAGATTGCTTAACATTACAAACTTTTCACTACTAAACAGGCAGAACTTTCTTTTTTAAAGTACTATAGCTCAAAATAATCATCACCTTTTTGTATCATAACAGCTTTAAAAGATGGCAGCTTTCTGAATACTGCATTGGTGGAGTTTCATAAGTTCTTGTGATTTGTGACACTGTAAGGGATGGCCAAATGTTACAGCAACAGAATGCCAACAACTGATAAGGGTCAATTCCATGATCCTTTGCCCTGCTAGCTGGAGCTGAAAATTTACATCCAACTGCCCACTGCTTCTAAACTCTAGGCAAGTGGGTCATTTCTTCCAACTGGTTATCCCCAGAGAGAAGTAAGAAATGGGGGAGGAAATACTGTGGCCCAGAGGCCGTATACTGGCTGTTGGATCCACAGCCAGTGTCAGCAGGCTTCTATTTAATGATGCTCAAAACAGCGCCAGCCTTGCTAACGGCCATACTCACCACTGATATCCACACGCAGGAAACAGGGATCTGGAAAGACCAAATAATTGCCTCGTTCTGCAGCATGCTGATTTTTTTTTTTTTTAAAGGGGTACACCTTGCACTTTATGTTCATTGGATCAGTCCTCAGATTTAACAAAGAAAACATGCTCACACTCACAATAGTGCAATGTGACAGTCAAGGGCAGCTACTAGCAAGTAAATCTGGGTGACTATGGATCAATTTACAAACTTCTGTTATAAATAAGAATGCAGCTTTATGTAAGCCTTGCTTATATATTTTATATATATAATGTATATAAATAATTACTCCATATATATGGAACATTTTTAAATAATAATTTAAGGTGAGAAGTGTTTGACAAACAAACCAAAAGCTGTGAAAAAATAACAGCCACCAACAAAAACACTCCTCAGGAAAATACAAAAGCAAAGCAGGGGAATCATTGTCCTGTTTCTGCTAAGAGGACTGAGCTGTTGAAGTCATCTCCATACCCACATATAAATTACAGAAACAAGATGATTGTATATGATTCTTCAAATTACTGAGTATTGTTACTGGATATGCCATGCAAACTATCTACAAACTACCTCTCCGACCCAAGGCAGGATTTTTCAACCAGACTCTTTCAGCCCCCAAACATACAGTACAGATCTCAGCTAAAGGAGGAAGGACAAGCAGCTTTTTCACTGAAATCAGCCTAGGGCGCACTGCAGCTGCAGACACCCAGATTTTCAAAGCCTATCACAGCATTACAAACACATTCTAAGACCCCTTCTTCCTTACAAACCCACTAAAACTTAAGGTGTCCTCAGAAAACTGTCTTATGTCTGTCTAGGAGAGCTTCTGCCCTAGAGAAAACCCCTTCCAGCTACAGGTGGAAGCATTGCAGCTGCTCAGAACAGACTCAAGCAAAAAGTTGTTTCTTTGGGGGTTGAAATCATTACAACTGTATTTGGCTCTTCCTGCACTTCTGAAAACAAACTTTGAATTTTTCCCAGTCAGTGAGGAAACACATAGCAGAAATAATTTTAGTCCTAACAGATCAAAGTATGGAAAAACCATATTCCAAAATAATTCTTTGGCTTAGAATAAGCAAAATTAATTATTGCTAAGAACACATATTGAAACATGCAAAACTAAATTACTTTTTAAGGTATTCTTCCACAAAAGTAAAAGCTCTGAATCACTTGCAAATCCTTTTGTGTATTGTTTTTTATTAAGTCCTTACAAATGACTGAAAATCAGAAGAAATTCCGCCCTGGTGAACTTGATGTGTGTTCACACAGCACCTCTAACTTTCCTGTTTCCCAGCATCAGAGGGTCTGACCAACATGGCTGATGCTGGGATGCAGAACAGAGCAGCATGTGTACTTCCACCCTGAGCCAGTACCTGCTTGGAAGCAAATGCTACAGGAGGCACGCTTGGTCACCACATCCCCTCTGCTGCCTGTGCTGCACTGAGGTGGAATAAGGCAAAGGACCCCAGCTGCCAGACAGCTCAGACAGCTGTTGACACCCCATGAGCAGGTCTATCAAAACTCATGCCTTGTAAAAGCCACAGTACAAAAATCATACAGCGTCACTAGTCAATAACTGTTAAATAATAAAATATAAATATTCTTGGTTTAATGAAATTGTCTCATAAGGCTGAATTTCTGACAAATTTGGAACTGAACCCATTTGACATATTCTTTATTTGATTCCAATAAATTTGTGGTCAGAAGTTTCAAATTTTGAGTTCTCATTTAACACATGGAAAATGTAACGAAACCAACTACTACTCTGGAAACTGACTCCTGTCTTCCCTCCACCCCCATCATTTTCCTCCTACACTCAGTTTTGATAAATATCTCTAGGCAAGTTTCCAAGAGTACATCAGAGTAAAAGCAGAGTTCTCATAACCACCGTTATTCTGATGCCTGTTAGCTTCCTTCCTATCTGATACCTAGTAGTAAGCTACCTTCCCTCAAGGCAGGCTCCAGAAGACTGAAACGCAAAGTTACGTTCAGGATCCAAACCTCCCTGCTTCACCAAGGCAAGTAGAACTGTGCTCTGCCAGGAAACATCTAGTAGATTTAAAAGGTAACACTGAGAGCATCTAGGCCATAAACATCACAGGACTTTTAAATCAAGTTTTATTGCCAAAAATTTTATTTTACACTCGAGTAGTATAGTGTACATATGATACAGGGTGCAGAAGTACTACACAAACATTTATTCATTTGCAACAACAGTTTCAGAAAACAAAACAAGTTCTCTGTTTGCTTCAGTATTTCACTTACCTTTCTTGCAATACAAAGAACATCTGACAAGTGGCAGGAGGAAAAAAAGCAATGGCATAACTGAAGAGTTTATGGCTGAAAACAAAGCAAGCAAGGTTTACAGTGAAGCTAGGTAAGCACTGGTGTAGGCTGACCAGAGAAGCTGCACAATCTCTACCCCCAGAAGTTTTCAGGACCCAGATGAGTGAAGCCCTGAGGACTGGTGTGAATTCAGCATTGACTGCACTCAACAGGACGTTGGACTATAGACCTCTCTCAAGGTCCCTTCCAACCTGAATGAGTCTACAACGCTATTCAAGCACAACAGGCAGCCAAATTCAAACAAAACAATGAATGCTTCCCCCATTCTTCCCTGTCCCAACAAAACCTGAGTGAAAATGCAATACTCATCTTTAACGATCACCAGACCAGCGTGACTGAAATCAAAGAAATGACCAGCAAATTAAATGTACAGAAGAGTTCCAACACCACATTAAAAGGCAAACTAAGATCCTTTGCATTATTTAAAATTCTCTTTGCAAGACCAAACACGTCTTTAATGCCAAACGTATAAAGAGCAATTAACAACTGTGTAACAACACCAAAGATCTTCCTAGTCATTTTTAAATGGGAGATATCTAATTCATACTGAGAAAGGACACTACATGAACGTAAGCAAGGTAGCATCAACATTTTGTTTTCTAAGTACCTGTCAGCCCTCAATACACTGGCAGTGCTAAGTCCCCAGCAAGTTCCTCAGGGAAGTTAGAGAATGAGGAGCTAGGAGTTGGAGAGGAAGCAGCAAACCCCAAAATATGTCTAGCTTGGGGATCATTTCTGTCCAGTTTTAGACCTCTTTCTAGTGCTAGTATTTAAATGCAAGGCAAGTGAACTACCAGGAAGGACTCAATGCAATCAATTTATTAATTTATTTTTATTTCTTCATTTATTTTTATTTCCATATGAACAGAAGAGTTGAATCAGACCAAAGGTGTAAGGCCTCCACCCATCATTAAGGCAGTTGAAGAACACATTAACTAATGGTATGGCATGGTACAAACTGCCAACAAAACCCACACATAAAACCTGAAAAGTACTAAAAAAAAAGTCTTGTTTTGTGCCAACAAACAACTGATCCTCTACAAGAAACAAATTATTCTGGTGAAAAAAAGCAGTGATTAAATGCATGTATACCCACACGCACCACCAAATAACCTGACATTCAGCTCTACATCCTACAGTCCCCAAACCCCAAACTTCCTAGGCTGTGGAGAATTTTGCTTCTCAGTATCAACATATATATGAAGATTATTAAGAGCAGTCAAATGTCAGACAATTTATGAAGAGTTCATCTCTGCAAGCATACAGTCTTCCAAATCTGAAAGTCTCCTACAACTGTGAAGTCAATTAGTACACCTATACAGAAAACCATGCAGTGCAACACACAGGCAGATCTGATTTGGCTTTAAATTAGGGTAGCATGGACAGAGAAGCAGCACAGCAGAGAGCCCAGTTCTAGACCTAGAACTTATCCTACAAGACAAATAAACATTGTGCTGTTGATAAGAACCTGCAGTATTGCCTTATTTGCTGATGGCTCAACTGCATCTACACTACCCTGCAGTGTAATACAGCGTATCTTCAGTTAAAAGCAAGATACAGAGAGCAGCAAATCAGAGAAGCCAGCGCAATGGTGGGACAGTAACAAAAAGGAGCATTGTGTCTAACACTCTGGATACAGCCAGTGAAACTCTTAAGCACATCCTCATTTCAAGCAATGTAAAAGCACTGAATTCAAGTTGCTATAACAAGAAAACAAGTGATAACTGTATGTGTAGAAACAAGACAAGGCAAAGTTGCATACAGCAAATACAAACAAATGAAGGGCAAAAACTTTGTATCTGAAGCTGTAGAAAACTAATCAAGGCCCAAACAGAATCTGATCCAGCTCTACCATATTTGGTAACAGGCTCAAGTCTCTCAGAACCAAACCAAATAGTAATTTGGTGGAGTTCCTCCTTCAGCACATGAAAGCTAAAGCCCAATGACAGCTTAGTCCTGTCAATTTTGATACTTTGAAGGGAGAAAAGATGTCAAAATGACATAGATTAAAACAGTGAAGATAAAAGATAAGAAAGAACACAGTGAAGAGGGCTATAATCTGATATGACTAAGTCTGAGACATTTGTATGCAGGCATGGAAGATTGTCAGAGATAGGTCGTAGCCTTGGAAAACAGGCAAGTAAAATTGTCAGGGATGCTAAAAAACAGTCTTAGAGAAAGTTAGGAAGAAGAATTAAATTTCTGAATCTTAACAGGTCTGAGACTGTGACTGGATACTGAAGGAATTCTGCAGAGACAGAATTATGGGAGAACCAAACTGCAAAAGTAAGCACTAGATTTTGGGGGCATTCAAATTACAGTGTAAAGCCAAAAACTTGGAAACAAACTGGAATGAGGATGTTCAGTTACATGAAATTAGTGGATGACAAACAGAGACTAAAGGGCAAAGTATTAAAAAGAGAATCAGTTAAGATGACAGGTGCCATTCCCTCCAAGACAGAGGAAAGAGAAAATTGGCTGCTAGTGAAGGAAATAAGAGGAGGCTTTAAAGAGGAAGAAACTGTTCAATTTAAGGAGCAAGAGGCAGAAAAGATACAGAAATAAAAGTGGCAAGCTTGTACATACAAGAGGAGAAGAAGCCCAATTCAGAAACAGATTCTGAGAATGAAAAACAATTTGGAAAAGGATCCAGCATGCAAAATATCAGGTTTCATTTTGAAGATACATTTTGCATCAAGAATGAATAGAGAACTAAAATGAACAGCAAATCCACAAGCAAGCTCAACAAGAGAAAGGAAGTGGGATACAAATGGTTAAAAGTCCATTTGGAAAGAGAATTAGAACAGGTAAAGCAAAGCTGAGTCCAAAGCTGTTGTGCTGACATATTCTTCAGAGATATTTGGAAAGGCAGGAATGGAAATTAAGAAATTACAAGAAAAAAATGTCTGGGGAGAGGAATGGAGACAGGGCAATCTGAGACACAACCAAAGAAACCATGTGTAGAGAAACACACAGAGATGAAAATAAAGACCAGTGAGTCAAAGGAAGTGAGCCCAATGAAGGAAGGAGGCAGCTGAGAAGAGTGAAGGAGTCAGAAAGGTTAATAGACAGGAGATCCCAAAAGGAGTGAGTGACAGGGTAGAGAAGAGAGAAAGACAGATAAGCTGAAAGAGAACAGGTAGTGATCAGAGAAAGGGAATTTAGAAATGAGAGATAATAAAATGAATAGTATTTAGTAAAGACAAGGTCATGGGAATGATTGAAGCAGTGAAAAAAAATCTGTCTAAAACTAGAAATCAAAGGCATCAGACTGGAAAAACAGAATGAAGAACAATAGAGTTAAGTAGTTATTGGGGCTTGGGGGGAAATAGGGATTACCCATGGTGACGGGTAAAATTGGAGAAGACACAAATGGGTTGAGTTTAGCAGTCACAAAATAGCAAACTAATGGTGACTAGGAAAACTAGTGAGGATAGAAAAGACAATAGGACAGGTGAACCAGAAGCAGAAGACAGGAATCGCAGAACTCCAGAACTCACTGTGAAAGGGAAACGATTTTTTTAAAAGCATCAACTCTAAAAAGAGGTTCAGGGAAGGAAGTGAAGTTTGAAAAAGAACCTTTAAAATTAACATTTGAATTTGGAAATATGAGTAATAACTCACTGGGCATGCCCAGCACCTGTATTTCCTTCCTTGGTATTACTAGCCAGAAATGTTTAGTTCTTCACCCAGACCAAACCAGAGATCAGAAATTCAGAAGACCAGCACTGCCACAGGCTAGATGATACAGGGATACAGCAGCCTTGCAAAAACTTCTGACTGTTTAAGAATATTAAAAATGCTATGAAAGCAGTGATTTGAACTCTGCTATCCAGCACCTTTACTTTCAGATTAGATTAACTCTCCACAGTGAAGGCCTTCATGGACTCTCCTTCACATCAAGTTCCTGCTCCTAGGAGCTCAAATACCTGATGCAGCATTCGCCACCAGCACTCAAATTCAGTCATTAAGATTCGACCTCGCTTTATAGCAGCAAAGACAGAGACTGAGTGGACAGATTGTTGAAAACGAACATCACAGTGATTTTAGGTCCCATGCAGAGGTATCTGAGAATCACTGGCATAAGAAGTTCTTTCTTTCCAACTCTCTGTCAAGAACTTCACTTTGTGGCTTTCTTAGATGTGTCTAATACTATATTTCACCTTCTGGTATACTGGCATGTTTTTAGTTTCTGTTCATTACAAAAAGACGACATACTTCTATTGCCCACTTGTACAATTGGTAGCTGGATCATTAGAGTGCAACAGAAGAGTGGAAAAAAATCCCATTACTGCCTGCTACCAAACCACTGACACACAGCAAATATAAAAAATGAGGTGAGCACATCATTTCTGTATACCCTACTGATTACTATTTATTCATGTTTGTACATAAGGTTCACTCAAAATTACCGAAGTTACATAAAAACAACCTACCTATAAACAAAAGTTCACAGGACTGGGGCCATACTGGGAGCTCTTTGCTATTCTTAAGGGCTTCAGATATTTTTGTATGTTTTGAAAATAACTTTAGATTTTGAAATTTAAGATGCCAAGAACCCAACTCTTTTGGGTTAACTGTGACTGTATGTGAATCCTCCACCCCTGGTGGTGTTCAAGGCCAGGCTGGACAGAGCCTTGAGTGACACGGTTTGGTGTGAGGTGTCCCTGCCCATGGCAGGGGGATTGGAACTAGATGATCTTAAGGTCCTTTCCAACCCCAACTATTCGTGATTCTATGATTCTATATCTGCTGTAGTACTTTAGATAATTTTTTTACAAATAGTATGAACAAGATTTTTTGAATGTACTGTCTTTTGTTACAGTCAAGAAAACTCACCTATAATCAACTACCAGAAGCAGCAAACTGTGCACAAAATGGGTAGTATATACTGTAACATAGATATATATCTGTAACAAGAAAAGTTAGAAAATGTCATAGAAGTACTGTATTTTTACATTATATTTAATATCTGTATATTTTATTTCTATTAGACTACTGCACAGCAGGGGAGCTTTCAAGACAAGACAAATTTTACGCAATGTCATTCAAAGCACAAAGTTCACTCATGAAGCAAGTTAATACTGTAGCATTACTGAAATAAAAGGAGGAGATAGACATTTTGGGTAGAAATGTAACACATTCTCTATGAAGAAAATAAACATGTAATGCCATAGCTCAAAATAAATACTGTAAATATCATCAACAACATATGAAAAAGCGAATGCTGTTTTATACAACAAAATATTTTATAAGTGTATCACACACATGGGAGTGTTACAACAGACTTATTCTCATGTTACCAGGTGGTTTACTAATGGATAGATTCTACAATCCCCAGTCATACAAGCAGTTCTACAAACCCGTACAAGCTTCTTAATTATAAAGGTTGGTACCAGAGTCATCTGTACCATTCACTTTACAGATTTTCAGATAGGAACAACTACTTCTTTTCCTCAGCACAAGATTTAATCATGAATACTAAAAAACCAACAACATTTAAATGCTGAAATATGCACATCTGTTAAATCTTTACTCTAGAGTCAAGACAGCAGAGGTAATAATAATAATAAAAAGCTATCATTGATTTCTTTTAGGGAAAGTTCAATACTTGATGCACAATATTAATGCAGATAGCCTGACTGATAGGGTTTTTTTCAGTGATTTTTATATTGTTTTAGATTTCAGAAAAAGAAAAAAAAATAGTTTGAGTACTTGTGCGTATTAAGAGCTAATCCTCTTGGTTAGGCAAGTATTGTCCTACCTTTTCCAATACAAACCATTTTGTTCTATGACACAGGAACTACTGTTACAGAATATAACCATAATTTTTAAAATCCAATAATCAGATAATAAATGAAAGGAAATCTAGAGGCTGTTAGACAAAAACCAAGGTTTCTCAAACACTTCCTTCCTACAAATTGTTCCACTGAAGTCCTACAAGATTAAGTATACACAGAAGCTAGGAAAAAACCCTAAAGATTCATTCTACAAAATCTGGAAACAGAAACAAATGTTTTATGAAAGTATTAAGAAAAGCTGACGATCTGGTACATAGTATTTAAATGCTCCTCTATTTTGCCAAACAGAGTTTCCATAGTATTTGCAGTTTTAAAAATACAAAACCAGAAAAAAAAAAACCCTCACCAAGCTTGAACATTTCATCCACAAACCCTGCAGCTGGGTATATTATTATTTGAGCACTAAAGCAAATAAAAAATGAAAGTCGCACAGAGAAAGAAAAAACAAAACAAAACTGAGCATGCACGGACTGACTGCATACATAACCTACACTGCTGCTTCTATTTGAACTATTTAAGAGAAAAGATTTAACTAACAGCTTCTTAACAGTATCACTGATTATAATTATGTGTTAACAGTTCCGTATGAAAAGTTCAGCCTTGATATTCACAAAATTTCAGTCCATTCTCCATATTTACCACATTTAAAAACAAGGCACCTTCCTTCCTTAACAGTAAAAATATTATTTAAAAATATTCAAAAAAGGTCTAATAAAAATATTTTTAATTTCCTTTTCAACCAATGTATTTATAAAACATTTTGCATACTTATTTTCCAAATAAAGAAGTGGCAACTTTCTCTTCAACATAAAAGCTAAAAATTACTTCTGCTAAATAGAAAACTAATGATCAGGTTACAGTATGCAACACCAGATATTCATGAAGAATATATTTTGTTATACTACTACACTATAATATTTTTTCAAAATATTTGTGCATCTAAGAAAAAAAAATTAAATATACCTTAAGGTTATTCATAGTATTTTAAACACAAAAATCTACAAACAATGACATATATATATAGATATATACACAGTTGGGAAGTCGTAAAAGACTATGTCTTTCAATCTGACCTTCTCATAAACTATAGCCTCAAAAGAATTCTATTTGCTTCAAGAAGCATCTGCCTGGTTTTAAGACTTAACTATGCAGACTCCTATTGCCCCAGGGCAGTGCTGCACAAGCCTATTGAAAGCGATCAGATCACAGAATCAACACCTTAAATTTTCCCAGAAAACCTCCAACAAATGTTTCATGTGCATTATGAGAAAACAAAATAAAAAGGGACATTACAAAAACATCAGCATGGCATTTTTCCTGAAACTATTTTCCCCATCACATTTGGCAAGCAGAATCCTATCGCCTGTCTACTCTTATGCTGAGAACTGCAAACTACAATTTAATATAAAATACAATAACCTTCTATAATAATCATGTTCCTCTTAGAACAAAGATTAAAATAAAGTTAACTGTGCTGATTCATACCTTCCATAAATTACTAAAAAGGTGAGGGATCCAGACATTTTGCTTCTGGATAGTAAGCCTAATATCTGTATCATGTGCAAAAGTGCAACTGTGTTTCAGAACTGAGGCCCAACTGAATACAATTTTGTTATTAAAGAAAATTACCTTGAACCCACTTAACATGAAAACAGTGGTTCTTGATACCTTAGTTACTTTTGACATATTTAGACCTGTTGTATAACTGCAAGTTAGTAAAAAATAAAAAAAACAGAAATCAACAGAAAACAACAAAGCTCATATATAAATTGGTTTACAATTCAAAGCACAACAGTAAGCTTCAAATAATTACGTCTGTGTAACACAAAGAGGTGGGATGATTTATTTAAAGTACTTGATTATTTCTGCTGTTTTCTTCATGATCTGATGTCTGTTTAACTGCTCGCAGTGTGTGCATGCATACGTTTCGCTACATCATACACATAGGTTATGTCTGGTCGCTTCTCTGGATCCGGGTTGATGCACATATTAACTAATTGTCGCAGCTAGGAAAGGAAAATAACATGACAGGATCATTGGCCTTCTTACAAGCAGTATTTGTGCGTTATCAAATTCAAACTAATCAGACTGGCAAAAATTAGCCAAACAGCAATTCTGCATAAACACAAACTCAACCCTCCCTCTCTCAACACACACTGCCCAGTTTTATGCAAGCATGAATGAATGCAGCATACTCCCGCCATTTTTACATTTAGCACTGTTGCACAGACAAACTGATGAGCAAACCTAAGTTCTAATCATTTCAGCATACAATTTTAGACATGCATTTAGTCCCATTACACAATGTTTTCTCTGCTTTTGGAGGGCTATGCCTGCAAACTAGCATGGAAAGAAGGTAAATTAGGACTGCTTGCTCCTCCACTCCCGACACAAGAGTTAGCCAGCAGTAAGTGGCATTGCTGTGTGACAGGTTCCAGCAAACAAAAGGCAACAATTCTCCTATAATACAAAGTTAACCTGCAGAATTCCCTGCTGCTAGAAGCTACCAGTGCACACACACTCAAAAAGCAACTGAACAAATTAAACCCATTTAGGGTATTTAATATAAAGACTGCACCTTTGAGGAAATATCTGAACTAAAAACTGGAAGCTGGAAAAGTATTTTGGGGAAGTATCACATTATGCTGGCCCTGTGTTGCCCACATTACACTTGCCCAGTGTTGGAGACATGATACTGAATAAATAACTTTTCGTCTATGCCCCTGTATCTATTCTTAGGATTAGATCAGTGATTATTTTTTTTCTTTATGGAAAGAAACACGTAATTAACAAACATGTTCACAGAAACCTCTACCTGGGAATAAACAAAGCACTTTGACTAGAAAGCCCCGTATTTCCACAAGCACCGTAATTTATTGGGCCTTCTATAATGCACATATTCAGCAGAAGCAACCCAAAGAGCTTCCACACCACCTGGATACTTCTCATTGCCTTCACAAACTGACAGAACAGTTGGAGGGGCTTCTTCCTCCCTTGATATGCCTAAAAAACTTATGACATTAGAACTTAATATATTGTCTGGAGAACCTTTTGACAGGGCAGCTACTTCCAACAGTGTTAATCTCTGAAGCACTTTTCAACATGGAATACACCTGCTTCATGTTGACTTGTTAAAATTTTTACCATCCTTTGCAAAACAACTTAACTCTGAAGCTCTTCCTTTATACTTTTTAGTAGCTTTGACAAATCCTCCTGTATCTGCTTATAGCAATGGGTAGTGCAGACGTGAACAAGCAAACAGTAAAACACCTTGCCAGCCACCCATCTATGAAAAAATGTAAAGTTTGGCTCAGTCTCCCTCCCAGTATTATTAAGTATGATGATTGAAAAAAATTAATAATTACTGCAACTAACATAGAGCGACCTCATCATTATCATTATTCAAAAGTAACGCATCCTGCATATTCAAACCTGCCATCAGAGAGCTTCCTTCCTGCTTTTTATAAAAAGACCAAGAAGTATTTTTAATTATAATTACACTCTCTTCATTTTTTAGAAGACTAATTTAAATGCACAGGAAGTCCAGAAGTAAAAAATAGGGTGTACCACTATTGGTAACTTCCTCCATTAGCCTTTGCAGAAGCATTATGAACTGTATACAGTGTGCAGGTTTTCATATTTAACAATATAAAACTGATATTACTAGACATCCACTTTCTTTAGCAAGAAGAGCTTCATATTTAAAAATGAGATCATTAATTCTGAAGATAGCAGTCAGATTGCTGGATTTAAAATAAACATCAAATCAATATAATCTGTAACACACTTGCTTTTGAATCTTAAATATACTATGCATATTTTGACTAATGGAGTTATAAAAACCATCATATTGCTGCTGGCAGCAGCAATAAATAAAACACAGTACCACTGACAGGAAAAACTATTAGCCTGTACTAACTCCTAAATATCTGGAGACTAGAACACTGGAAAGCATGAACCACTTTAAGAAATAATTATTTCCTACATGTATACAAACACACAAAGCAAAACTACTATAGAAAAAGCAGGTGGGCCAAAGTGTAAGCAACAGGCATGATATACTAACAGAGATGAGAAGCTTGCTACTGCAACAACTTAGCCTGCATGGAAAACAGGAAAGTCCAAAGAACATGTAAAACCTCAAGCCTGAAATTAGACTTAAATAAGTGAACTTTTTTTTTTTAAAAAAGAGAATACCAGTGTAATTTATCTGCAGAATATGCTCAGAAGTACATGTTAAAGGCTTTAGGTCCTATTAATCCCTGTAGGTACACTTGCAAAAATCATTCATCTATGTGGCTTCTCAACTGTGGCTTTCTGCAGCTTCTTATTTCTTATTCCTGCTAAAATGCATATATAGCTACCTTTGTTAGGATATAAGAAAGGATATACAAGCATATGTTTACATTAAGGGACAGTCACTGAAGCAGTTCACTCAGAAATTCTCTTCCCAACATAGTGCAAGGGGTGAGCACAGTTAGTAGCAAACCTTCACTACGAGCGTAATAAAACAAAGCAGAATGTCATAGATCTCTTCTGCCTATGAGTTTTAACATTTAAGTGTTGGCCACTGCTATTACTGCAAAATCTCCTTCCCCGTCCCCAGTCCAAAATCTCAGTTGTAAAGCAGGAACGCTGAGCTGACTATGCCTGGGACACTGCACAGTGGTAGTGCAGATTCCAGAGTAATCTCAAAATCCTGAACTCTTTTGAGCCTTGTTACTGAATAGCAGACCTTTGGGAGAAGGTGAATTAATTTTGCTATGCAGTTTGAAAACAATTACAGGAAGACAGTCTTTCAGGACTGACACTGGGACTATGATGGATACTAATTCTTGGTTACAGTACTATTCCTTTAACTCCTATAGGAATATCCATTTCAATAAACCTGGAATGCATTTCTCAAGGCCTCTAGCATTAATGACATTTTGAATGTAGCAGAAGAGCCCAACAGTACCATGGGAAGAGGCACTGGGATTCTGAAGTCAGACTATCATTAGAGTTAGAGTACTTTTTATTATCTGGCACAGACTGGCCATCAGACAGAGCAGACTTATGACTAAGCTGGAGGGACCTCTGGTTGCATCCCCAAGCTGCAAACTTCTTCAGCTGCTTTTTGTTCTTAACCTCCTCGGTGTACTTAGCACAAGGACTGCCTTTAGCCTGGAGCTTAGCCTAACATCGGAGCAGTGGGACACACTTTCTTTAACTCTAGCAGGTTTTTCAGCTATGAAATAAATAATTATCACTTGAGTCAGAAGGAGGAGGGGGAAAGACAGAAATAGGACAGGCAAGTACTTTGCATCGTTAGCCAGCTGAAAAAGAAATTTTTAGATATAAAATTCTGGATGAGAAAAAAAGCCCTATTCCTACTTTCAGTAGGAGACCTTCTTGAAGCCTGTCCTCAGTGTTATTCTCAAGACCTTCTGCTGGCAACTAACACTGCCATTGTGGACTTGCTGGCTCATTCAGCTTTCACATCTAGGTGGGAAGGTTCGCTATGGACTTTAGAAGTGAACCTCCATCAGAGGAAGATTTAAAAACTTCATGTGTTATGAAAGCAACATGATATTGGCTGACAAGATTTTAAGGGTACTGACTGGGGGTGGCAAGGGAGCCCCAGCTTTGAATTATCTAAAGCAGAACAGCTTTCAGTAAATGCTGAGTACTCACCTAAATACCAGATGTTCTTAAGCAATATTCAAAAACTGAGATGCCCAAAGTTGTAAAACATTTGAAAAGCTTGGCCTGTAACTCTAATGCTGAAGCAACAGTTTGTGAAATTAGGATTTCTAATCAAAGGTTCTTCAAAAAAATATCCATCTGTACATTGATCTTAAGGTACATCTTTCTGTCACTCTATTCTCTGATGGCACAGACGTAATACATTACTAAAAGGGTGGTCTTACCGAGAGTTCAAAATTCACAAAGAGTCGCATCTTAAAACTCATTAAAATTTACCTACAAAGTTTCTCTAAAAAGCACTTGTATTTTGTGATGAAAGTATTTACACCTCTATAGAGGATGCAGAGGTCAACACTCAGTGAAATTCTTCATTCAGTGAATTATTTGTTATAAAACACAAAATGAGTTTTGCTGTTTTGTGATCTCTGATCTTTACTGCTCACTGAGTGTGCTTATAACCCGGTCAAAGGCTTGACATCTAAATTGCCAATACAGGTGAAACATTAGGACAGTATCCTAATATGACAGATAACACTTTGTTCGCCTTTTTTTTTTTTTTTTTAAAGTTCATACCAGCACAGTATTTTTTCATACAAGTAAAGAGTCTATTTTAGGTCTATTTTGGAGCAATAACTAATAAACATATCTATTTTTCCATTTACCTTAGAAGACACATGTTTTACTTCCAAAACATAAAAATGATTAGACTCCATAGTTGATTACTTTCAAGTAACTATTTTCATACCTACCATATCTCTGATCCTCTCATTATGTTTTAAAGTAACTTACATGTATTTTGTAAACAGCTGTTTATCCAAGGTGACTGCTTTGAAATAAAGAAGAAATATAGCATGTTTTGCTTTGAATCTGTTTTCAACACTAGAAACTATGTGGATGCAAGTAGAAGGTGGAATCTCTTTCCCCATCCTAACCTTCTATCTGGGCCAGACTTTGATACTTGCCCCTTGGCTGGAAATCCACATACCCAACTTCACACTTAGCTGCAGTGAAGTAGCCCTGCAGGCAGGACAACTTCAACGAACCACTAGTGGTATCATCATTAAAAACCTGCTGAAGGTCACCATGGAAACCGCCTGCTGAGGCTTCACTGCTGCACTCTGCATCTCCTAATCAGCTACCATGTGAAATGCAAATTCAGACAGTCTGAAAATTAGTCAAGAAGAATAGAGGATGAGGATGCAGATATGTGAAATATTCATGCACTTCATGGAAAAAGGAAGACAGCATGAGTGACACAACAAAGAACGGCCCCTGACATTCTTGCTATCATTTTGCATTATTGTTCACACCCTACTGTATTTCTAGGCCTCCAGTTCTGAAGTTGGCTATGTGAACTGCCATATTTATAGTCTACAATAAATAATAATTAAAAACGGCCAAGGTAAAATGACTAATTGGAAAACCCACAAAGAGGTATAGCGTATAAATTACACAATAGATCATTATTTCATCCTTTGTAAGATCACTGAATTATCTTTTTAAGTCCACTTTGTTCCATAAAAGGGGAAAAACTGTCGCTATAAATACAAAACAAAACACTGGGCAGTAATGTTTTATTAATAGTCCAATCACTGTCTTTGGATGCAAAAAAACTTTAAGGTGCAGAATTACAATCCCTACTCGATAACTGAAATTGCACAACGCTTTATTAAAAGTATTTCACTGCTCATGCTTATTTGTGTTCTCTAATTCATGTAGGAAGAATTCAATTAGAATTGGTTACTAATACGTGTTCACTGGTTTACAGCTTCTAGCCATCTGCCCTATTCTTTTCAAAGTAGAAAAGTATTTCAAAACTGGCACCTCAGAACATTAACAAGCAAGCATTTGTATTTTTCTTTCCATTACACTAAGAAAAATATTTATTTTATTTCTTTTCATTTTAGGGCTAAAAAAAAGCAAGTACACCCTTTACATGTATTAATGATGGTAAAGAACTGCTACCTATCAGCTTAAAACACTGCTGTGATATGCATGAGTATACTGTTCAAATTCAATTACATTATGTCTGCCTATATTTCTCTGAAATTTACAATTAGCATTGTCAAGAACCACCCTCTTGCAAAAGAACTGCCCCCCAATTGTATGAAACATCATATCCCAGTTTTACAATGCAGACAAATTGGAACTAAACAGTTCATTTTTACTAGTGAGTTACATTATATCTATTTTAATGCAAGCCCCTAGAGAAACAACGCTAGTGTGCTAATTTACTGTGCAACATAAACTTGCATAGTTGTGCTTTTAGAGAAGCACACTATAGATGGAAGACTCAATCCCATTCTGGCAGGTAGAACATATCATTGTTCATTCTGGGAAAGCATTCTGTCATACTTGCAAGGAAGCTCAATGAAATTAAGAAACTAACGGTATGAGGTTTCCATCATTAAACCCCCAAATTTAAAATCATATCAGAGAGTTGTTTTGACAGGAACACTTGAGTGAGTTCAACAAGCAAACACTTATGGGCATAATCTGCAAATAACATAAAATCATGCAAGTTCATTTACTTCCCTGGCAGTGTGCCAGCTTAGATAAACCAAGGATCTAGCCCATGAAAAGGAGAATTACTTACTTCCTCTGAATAGTGATCTGAAGGGAGAGGTGGGTAGTCACACTGTTCTATCTTCTTGCACAAGGAGTACAGGTTCATTTTATCACCATAAAAGGGACTCTGCAGTGCAGCCATCTGTTTAAGGAAAATGTACCATTTTCTTTTGTGTTTTTAGGTAAACTTGTTTTGTCATAAATCTGTAATACTAACAAATCAAAAGTGACTTTTAACAACTTTCAACTCCCCGCTTAGAAGTGTCAGTGCTAAAAAGAGAGCTCACAAAACTATTACCATGTGTACTTACTCTGTGTCATGCCATTGTACCTGTCACAAATCCAAATGTTACAAAATTTAAATTTTATACCATTAGAGTTTTATTAATAGAGTATGGGGAAAAAAATCTAGTAGTTTCCAATACTGCTGTAGGCGTAGAGGACCCTACCACCACAAAAGAGACAAAATAAACCAAAACAAAATCCACATGGAATTTTCCTCTGAAGACCCTTGAGAAAAGAAGCATATACTTTATTTGAAACCATTATCTGATCTAAAGCAATAACTTACGTTGAAAATGCTGGATAACAGTAGGAGATTTTGTAAACTTCCATAGCCATTACACTAGACTTCTTAAAGCAAGAAAACTAAAGCTAACATCTGCACTTCCAAAAAAACCCCAAACCCCAAAACTTTGCAATTCAGTCCATTATTTGAAAATAGTTCAAAAAATAAATCCTAAAACACCATCAGAAGAGCAGAACTGGCACCTATGACTGTGATTTACAATTGTAATACAAAAATAAGAATATGTCGAGAGCTCTTGCATACGTGACCAGCTTAAACCCAGCATTAGTAAACCTACACTTTATTTCAGACGATGTTAGAACTTGACATTTAAGGTGGAAACAAATGCTATGGTTAGCAGGATTACAAATTTAAAAATTCATTTAAAATCTCTCCATTCTGTTCAAAGCCTTCTAAGTCTTTGAACCGCAGCAGCACGAAAGCTGCTTTGAGTGCAGTGCTGCCCCAAAGTCAGTCACCCTTTTCTACATGTGCTAATAAGTTTGATTTTGGAAGGACAATGTGTACATTCCCCAGACAGGCAGAGTGTGTGTGAAACATGCTAGTCCATGCTGTGCTACTCAGTGAGCTTCAACAGGGACAGGACAAGCTGAAAATGGCTCTCATCTGTCTTGTGGTCTTCCAGATAGCGGTTTAACTCTTTCATGTCTAAGCACCAATATCATGGGGGGAAAACATATGAAGGAAATTACCAAAATTCTCTTACATTTACTTTATATCTGATAAAAATGCTCTCAAACAGCTCAGTACTTTTTCCTATTACCTTCAAGTAAGGGTAAGTAATTTTAAAGCTCCCAATACAAATAGCATACTATAGTTCCATCTTACACTCGTCCCCAAAATTCTGTATTACCAAAACAATGTTAATTTTTGGATTTACATGACATTGTCTCTTACCTTAAAAAGAATGTTAAAAAATGCAAGCTAAAGACCAAAAAAGGAAAGAAAAAGAAACATCGACTGCAGGGTGTGTACACATGCAGGAATGCTAAATAAATGCACAGATACTCGTTTTCGTACTCTAGGTGTTCATTAAAAAGTACTTTTGTTTGAATGCTGCCGAGTGTTAAAAAAATGCCGAATGTCCCCTAAGGAGTTAAAACAGGAATACTATATTTTCATGCATCTCCTGCTTTGACAGATGAAAAATGTCAACTGTCCTGTTTTTATTTTCAAGCTTTTGCACTATTCATCTGGTTCATTAGTGCATCTCGCTGCTGCCCCTGACAGCTGCTCGCCCTCTCCTCCCAGCAGCTGAATTTTTCAGGCTAATTTGATCCTCCACACTGAGACGATCGCTAGAATGATTGACTTGCTCCCTGACCTCCAGGGTCTGACTTTCCTGATTAGTATTCTGGGGGTGTCTGAGGGACGAAAGCCCACTGTCTGTCTTCAGGGCTGGTGGCAGCTCCCTCGCTCCTTTTTTTTTCTTCCCTTTTTTTTTTTCCTTTTTTCCCCCCCCCCTTTTTTTTTTTTTGAACTGTAAGCCACCAACCTACAACCCTGTAAGGATGCAATTGCTAGGCTGAACAATAAAAGGAAATGTGTAAGACCTACTTTTCCATGTAAAGGTCCATGTAGCAAAAGCACAGCATCTTGATTTTAATTAGTAAAGTCTACTTTGTTGCATATCAATTAAAACTCCAGTGGCAGTGTTTTTTGAGGTTTCAGAAATACCTGGGGCTCTAAGAAAAACAGACTTTAAATTATACTTCTGAAAAATCCCACTGGCCAAATAGCTAGCACTGAATAACAGACAGGTTAGAAATCATCATTTTTAAAGACAACATGTATTAGTCTAAACTTAAATTAAAACATAACTGAAAAGAGTTTAGCATTAATTAAGCATTTATTCAGCAGTGATAAACATGCCACAGCTTTTCCCCATTAAGCTGGAGAGAATCCAGAGCACATATGAGCACATATCAACATGAAATCAATAGAATAAAACATGCCAAGATGCATACCACAAAAAGACACCCAGCACAAAAATGCATGGGTAATAAAAATAGCATGCATTAGTCCACACATCTTAAAGAATCTTAAATAACCACTTTCACATAATTTAACACCAAAATAATAAAATGCTAAGCATATATTTTCAGTTTACTATCCTTGATTTCAAAATTACATCTCAATACTAAAAAAACCCCAAAAACCTCACTACAGTGTAGAATTAACTAAAAGAGATAAATGTGCCTCAAAAAAAATTAATGCTATAGTTGAAAACACTGCCATATATAACAATAATACTGTATACAGTAAGTATCACAATAATTATCCTTTTTGTAAAATAAAAACCCCACACACAACACCTTATCAACTTAAATACCATCCTTGTAAGACTTCTAAAATAAATAAAAAGAGAATTATATTTAAAGCTGCTGAGTTATCAATGGAATTAAGGTATTTCACTACTTTGGAATTATTTAACAGATCAAAGAAAAACTTAATATTCAAATAGGTGTTCAAGGTACTGTACCAGCATCAAAGCAGTACGCTAAAAAATCTTTCATAGAAAAGTGCTGATTTCTATCAGAAATTCCATATAACATAGAAGAAAAATTAAGCTTCAAACATGTTTATTCTATATATTATTTATTTATTCAATGGGTTTGTTTGTTATTTCCAAATTTTAAAAAACCTCAAGAAAATTAATGAGGGGAAAAGACGTAGTAATACTGACAAATCTCCATCTACCTTTATGCTATCTTTAGGCTCCTGCTTGCGCAAGTGTGTGAAGTAGAGCACTGAAATTGATGGCAGTTGCCATGGTCAGTACTAAGGAATCCCAATACAGGATTAAGTTTCAGTTCAGGATTTAAGCTTCTAAATGCTTGCTATCAGGTATCAGACTTCATTCCTGTGAATTGTCCCCAAGATTTAGAAGTAACAGCTATATATAGATCTATAAACTGTGTGGAATTGCAATATAGCTATTTGCCCTTTCTATATTTAAAGCAACATGTTATTGACAGAAGGTAAACTAATATTACTGGAGACAATTCACCAAGTACTAACATCTACCTTTAACAGGGTAACATTTTCTACAAAATCCTAATGTAATAGGAGGTGCCAAATCTGCTGAGTATGTGTTTAATGCATTCTACTGACTCACTGCGCCAGGTGGCTTGTACATACGTGAAAAGTGAGTTGGGTATATTAGTTTTTATCTGGAACATGACTAGAAAGACTTCACTGCAATTGCTGATGGAATTAAGATTTTTTTCCAGCATCCTTCAACAAATGATATTCCAAGAACTTCGAAGACATAGTTCCCTTAGAAGCCTACCTGTTCTTCACACCTTCATTCACCTCCATTTCTATTGGTCCTATATTTTCTCAAAACATTATATTTAAAACTATGTGTCACTTCCCAATCTTGACTATGAATACAGAAATTGACCAATAATTATAGCTTATCATTTGGAAGAAAGAGTAGATAAATAACATAGGTCAGTGCAACAGAAGTAATTATCTTGAAAGTTAACCCCAGATAGTAGTAATAAGTATATAGGAGCTCATTTTCTTTATTTACTTAGGTTGTCAATAATTTTAAATAAATTAAACTTGTATTACGATGGCTATATTACAGTTTTTGCAATATAGTTGCCTCCTCAAGTCGGTCCTACTATTTCTCAATGTATTTATTACCAAAATCATTAACCAGGATAGGCCACTAAAATGCCTTGAACAATTTTACATGAGTCTGCCATTACCCATTTATTAATCCTGCAGTTATGCCCAAGCTTTAACAAATTGCTTTAAAATCTTCATAACAAGCCCAGTAAAAGGCAAGTATAGAATAACAGACAAATGAAAATATTTCATATGTGTGCTGAAGTTACATAAGAGTGCTCATTGCCAGTATCAAAGACAGATGTGTAATAGATGAAAAGTAGCTTTCCCACAACACTACAAATTTCCCTAAACAACAAAAATATAGCAAACATGACTTAGTGCATTGGGGGGGGCAAGTGGAAACACAACAGTGTTATTAAGTTCACTGTATATATCAACGTTACCTCATACAGCAGACAGCCTAGAGACCAGATGTCAGATTTGAAGTTGTAACCATTTTCGTGTATTCTCTCTGGAGACATATAATAGGGTGTACCAACTGCAATAAATACAGAAGCATTTTTGAATGAGAATTTCTCTTATACAGCAGTAAATCTACAGATTTCCTGGCTGAAAAACTTTTTCATCTTCTATACATCTCCTTTTTACACATATAATTTCAATCCATAAGTACGAGTCTTCAGTTTGATAAAAATACACGAGTTAGATATCCATTTCTTCTAATGCAGCTTTATTTTCACTACTGATATCTAATTACCAGAATTATTCAGTTGTAGAATACTTCCACTTCCAAAACAAAACTTTTGCTTTTAGAGAAGCTCAAAAGTAATTATTTTCTTCTGAAAAGAACGAAGAGAACATAGTACATGCACATACACACATGTCCCCACTCCTTTACAAACTGTTATCACTGTGGTTGGAAATATCAACAGCTAAAAATTCTTTTTGTGGCTTAGTATTAGTATTATTAGTAGTATTATTTTTGAAATTAGCTGTCTGTTCTTCCTTTTGAGACTATGCCAATCTGGAAAAGCTGCTTTCGAAACTGATAAACACAACTTAGTTTGAATATCTGAAGCTAAAATTGAATTTGAAATCTTCAGTTTCCCAGAAAAGAAGGCACGAAAACCTCCTAGCTCAACAGAAGCTGAGGTTCCTACAAGCAATTCAGCCATCTGCTGCAGGGCTAGATTCTGCATGGGCTTTTCAGCTCCCGGATCTGTGGCTATCCTAGCTTAATCCTGCCTCAGAGCTGTGGACTCTGGAGACGTCTGCTCTTGAAAAGCGGTGTTTACTAGCACTGTCCCAGAGCAAATTTAAATTGGATACTGCAGGACATCTCTCCCCTTGACTTTAATGAGACACTACCCATCTGTGTTGCAAGTTACTTGGAAGAGAGGAATTGTGAAAAATTATTAAGATCTGCAAAAAAAAAAAAAAAAGGCACTTAAAAAGGTACCCAAGCGATGGGTTCATATGTGACAGATTGACAAAACCAAAAGTTATAGAAAATAACAAGAGTGGCAATTTTGGTGCATTGTCTGAACTTTCTCCCCATATTCCCCTAAAATGAACTGACTAACAGCAAAGAGTCACAGATATATGTAGATTTTTACTTCAATTTTGTATGGACAAATATTTTCTTTAGCACTGAATCCTCAGAATGAAAATCACCTGAATTCTGTCAATTCAACACAAGTTGACCTTATTTCAAAACTAAATATCTTGCAGCATAGCCAGAGATTAACATCCACACTCTCACTGCAAACTATGGAAATCAGAGTATGACCCTCACACTATTTTATTTAACACAGACATCTGTTATGACTTCCACACTTCAGAGTTAGCCTCACCTATTCACAATTGATCTCTGTATGAAAACTGGAAACAGATACAGTGAATATGTAAGTAATTCCAAATCTGAATAATCAAGTTAATGGTTTTAACTTATCAGATTATTAATTTTACTCTAATCACTTCCCAAAGTTAAGGGGTTTGCTTTGACAATGTACCCTATCTCTTAGAAGAGCTGACATCCCAAACTATGTCATACTTTCTTATGGAGGGGTGGAATACTTCCCTACTTGCCAGACCCACCTTAGACTGGGAAACCCAGTACCACCTTACACCAGGTCAGGCCACTACTACTGGTAACCCATAATTTCAACTGATCTCCTTCTTGGCAAACAATATTGAAAAAAATATTCCAAACCCATATAAACTAAGAATATGCTTCTCTAACAGATGAAGTCCTGTATCACACCCTACAATAGATTTGTTCCCCTAAATATCTCACAGGGGGACTCTCAGCCCCGGCTTCCACAGCCCCTGTCCCCAGAGGCTCCCTTAGCATGAGCCTGAGGAGTCACTGCAGCTCTGAACTGAAACTGGAGGGGATTAAGAGCTTAAAGGGAAAAAGACTAGGGAAAGGCAACTCAAAATGATGGAGTACTGTGAAAACCGTTTTCTCTCATGGGATGTTCATATTCACCCACAACAGAGGAAAGAGAAAGAGGGATGATCTTTCCCTATAAAACAACAGGCATGCAGATGGGTGGTCTGCAACACCGAAATAGCTACCAGAATATACAGAAGCAACTTTGTTATTCTAATTTATCAACAGCAGCAATTTAATGGGAGCTTAGTGAGAGTTTATCTTAAAATTGGAAACTGTAATTAACATTTGGCATAACACAGCTCTCATACCTTTATTATCCTTGCTGTTGTGCTCCCCCCTTCAATTTTATTTTATTTTACTTACCTCCCAAGGACTTGCAAGCTTGGACACCTCTGAAAACTTTCAGCTGGATTTTGCATCCATTAATTACTGCACCAGCTTAGTATATTCTGATGCTTTGTTGTCAGAATTCATCTAACAATGAAAAAAGTAAGTTCAAGCGTAATCTGGTTCTCAACTGGTTACAGCAGCACTGCCTTTGCTGCTCTGAGACATCACACAAGTAGCTGGCAGTGAGTAATGTGCCTGAAAGAGGCTTCACAGAATCCACAGGGGGCACCTGAAAACACTGAGGTTTGAAGGTTCATAGTTTACCAAAAGCAAAGGTAATTTTAACCAGTAGCTCTGGGAAGCCTGCTGATACATTAGGGGTCTGATATGACTGTGAAAGATTGATGAGAGTGAAAGGGAAGAACAAATGCTATCATTTTCCAGCGTTTAGCCTGGTGTAACACCTTAACTGCAGTACAACCTGAAGCCCCAAATGACCAACAAGTGAAAGGAACTGAAATTAGTTATGTTAGTTATCAAATCACAAAAGCAACCTAAAGATCTAGACATAATTAATAATCGTAAACTGCTTTTAACAGAACATGACAAGAGAGATTCATCATTCTGACATTCAGGAACTACTAATGGCATTGCAACCATTCTTTAAAACAGGGCGCAATCATGCTCTTGTGAGACCCCACTTGGAGTACTGTGTGCAGTTCTGGTGTCCTCATCATAACAAGTACATGGAACTGTTGGAACAAGTCCAGAGGAGGGCCATGAGGATGATCAGGGGACTGGAGCACCTCCTGCGAGAAGATGGGCTGAGAAAGTTGGGGCAAGGCTGCATGGAGACCTCATAGCATCCTTCCAGTATCTGAAGGGGGCCTATAGGGATGCTGGGGGTGGACTCTTCATTAGGGACTGTAGTGGTAGGACAAGGGGTAATGGGTTAAAACTTAAACAGGGGAAGTTTAGCTTGGATATAAGGAAAAAGTTCTTTACTGTAAGGGTAGTGAGGCACTGGAACGGGTTTCCTAGGGAGGTTGTGAATGCTCCATCCCTGGCAGTGTTCAAGGCTAGGTTGGACAAAGCCTTGGGTGACACGGTTTAGTGTGAGGCGTCCCTGCCCATGGCAGGGGGGTTGGAACTAGATGATCTTAAGGTCCTTCCCAACCCTAACTGTCCTATGATCCTATGATACTGTGATTCTATGAAACTACGAGTCTATGATACTATGATTCTAGATCCACAGCTGTACTGCTTGCAAGCAATTACCACATGCTATTTACAGTATGGAGGGTTTTTCCTGTTCAGTGAAAAAGAGCACCACAATACTACAAAGACATGTGACCTTCTTTACTCATCTGAGGACTTGGAAGTGAGACAATACAAGACAGAGATGTCAAATATTAAGATGCCTATCTTCTTAAGAACATTTCTAAAGTTAGCATTCTGTTCACTGCATTTGCATTATCTCTGATAACCTGCAGGTCTAAATGGTAATATCCTTGAAAATGGCCTGAGTCAAATAAACTGCTTCCTCACAGTCTGCTGCTGCTCTGCAGCTACCTCCATTTAAAGATGCAGCAGATCCAGAAAGCAGTGTTTTTTTGTGCAAACCTTCTGCTATTGGGACAGCCAATAGACATTATGAAAATGGTGGTTATTAGGGAGCCGGAAGCTGGATCTGAAATATCAGAAGCAAAGAAACTATTATAAAGAAGGGAGTTATGACATAAACAGCCACATACACCCCATTGCAGCTAAGTTAGATTGTATTCACTTAAAAACAACTGTGCCTCAAGAAGTTGCACACAGTACAGTAACTAGCTCTGAATACAAGCATTTTTGAGCTGGAAGAAAAATCTGCCTGGCAAATGTTAATACTACTCATACAAAACAATGTAATAGCTGATCCAGAGATGCTTAATAGACTAGTTTTCAAAAAAGCCATGTAATTTTTACTGACATTCCATGCATGGGAATACAAACTATCTGAGGTCAGGAAGCAGGCTAAAATCACTTCAGTAAGTCTTCTGATTTTCAAAGCATTTGGAAACAGGACTTCAGTTTAAAAAAAAGGCCAAATTTATTTAAGCAATCAAACAATATGGTTTATAAATGACTCCATTCCATGAGGAATTTTACAATGCAGTGTTCAACACATGGAAGTGTTTAACAAGATGGATCATTCATGCTGAAGACAAACTAAGCTGCAGTATGGAACACTGAGGGTAACAAACCACTGACAACAGATTCGCCATATTTTTTTCTTTTTTTGTTGCTCCTTTATTTTAATGTAGGTGTAGGAGATTTCTAAGCCATAGGCTCATCTTCAGCCACAGATAGAGGACCTAAAATACTGTAATTATGCAAAGTAATCTGCAACCTAACTACATTATGCAAATAGTCTAACTGCAGAAACCAATATCTATCTCGGGTTCCTTTATAATGTAGCACTGGAACAGCACAATAGTTTATCTTCAGTTTTCAACCTATTGTACAAGAGCTCAGATTTTATACATAAAATAAGAGCTGGTTTAATGCAGCTTCTTTGACGACTTGTGATGAATCAGCTGCAGGTTTCCCTGCAAGCCTTCCTGTACAATGAGAGTGCAAGTTCTCAGAACAGTATGGTTAAGAGCATGCAAGTGGAGCTTTTTGTATTCAGAGCAAAACGGTGCTGCATACCACCATATCAGCACTGGCTTTGACACGCTCTGCTGGGTTAGAGATCCATATGTAAGAGAAAAGGAGAGTGTCTGCACACACTTTTACAAGATATTTTATTCCCTACAACCCACGTGAGTTTACAGTCAAATCACCCATAACAGAGCTCTGTGCTGGGGACAGCAGTTCTATGGAAATGACAGAAGTTGTCAAACCACAGAAGAAACACCAGAATTCAATACATTTGCTTTGCTTCCAAGCATTTTAAGAAGACTGCGGATCTGCTCCTTTGCCCTCCATGAAGGCATTCACATCATGGCAGTGGTGTCCACCTGGATAGCACAATGTGCAGCAGCTCTCTAACAGCCACACTAGAGAACCGAAGTGATTTTTTTTTTTGTAATTGAAACTCTAAAATACTGAAGGACCAATTTAAGGACTACCCTTAAATCCACTGAATGACTAACAAAGATGGGAAAATGCACGTTTCCATGAGCTAGCTTCAGAACTGCCATTTCAAAGAGCATAAGGCCTGGCATTCAGCAATTAGAAAAGAACCAAGACAAAACTCAAAACCAGACCCCTCACACACAGTCACAGGGAAAGGAATAATAAGCCTTTTTTGGATCGTCTTCCCCTTTTTAATATAAAGTCTTCTGAAAATGAGATTTTGTCAAGTTTGTATTGTATTAACAATGCCAAATGCCTCCACTTCATTTGCATTTTTGGAGAAGATATTTTGTATTTTCAAAAAGGTATATACGTGACACAACAGAAAATTCTATTGTTTTGATAAAGCTGTATAGAAAGAGTTAAGAGCATTAAAAAACCCTGACCAGTGCAGTATTTGCAGTTGTTTCAAATGGACCATCAGCAAGTATTCTAATTAAATCAGTATTATTCAGAATTAGCAGTTAGAAGCTGTAGCTAATAAAATTTTTAGTACATTTCTTTATCTCTGAAAGCCTGAATTTAGTTTGCTACTGAAATTTTTATAAAGCCTGCAAACAAGTATAAATTGCTACATGTATGTTTGTACTTCACTGGGTTTTGTGCACCAAAGGTTTATGGAATCATAAAAAGATATAGATTTGAAAGATACAACAGGAAAACCAGTATCAGAAACTGTAAGAGAAACTAATTTTAAAAAATGATAAATCAGGGTGTCACTGCCTCCAGTGTAGATAAATTAATAGCTGAACAAAGCCTTTTTCCTAGGCTGAATTCTGACATTAGGTCATAAGTAAGAGGGAATGGGAGAGAAGGAGATTGGGGAAAAAAAGGAGAAAATAAAAAAATAACAGCTCCTCTACCAAGACACAGCATCCAACATTAGAAACAAAGCTTCCATCTCCCTACCCCCCACTCGATGGATGACTCTTGTAAGAGATGAAGTTAAAAGGGCTTGAGGCTTTTACACTGTTCCTAACTCTAGCTCAGGCTCCAGTCCCTTTGCAACCATTCCCCTGCAACAAGCAAAAATAATCTAGGGCTAAAGCAGTTTCTTCCTCTAACTTCCCTATTTCTGCCTCAGAACAGAAGTCTAGCGCTTCTGCTCTCACAACTGACTTTTGCCTTCTTTGTGCACTCCCACCCACAGATTATAATTGAGAGCTTCCTCTTCACACTCCTCATTTACACCCTCCTTCCATTTGCAGGCAGTAGCAGGACCCAACTACAAAGATCACCACAGTGCTACCAGAGGTGGTCACTGGACTATGACAGCAGCACAAAGAGCAGCACTTTTAAATACACCATGCCATGAATTATCATCATATAATAATCTGTAGGGTTATATCTGAACTTCAGCATGGAACTCAAACCTATTTCCAGTCTGGTCTCACTGCTTCTCCTCTGTCCCTTTCTCTCTTTCATTAATGCAAGGCTGTAGATCCATGCCTCAGTTTTACCTCACTCCTATTAAGATTTCAGCATTTATTCATGGCTTTGATTATACCAGCATCAATATGCACCAAACATGATAAATAAAACACAAAGGCAAAAAGCATGACTAAAGGCTTTCTGGAAGACAGGGAAGTAAGGATTTTATCAAAAATTTACTTTCTAAAACAAGCTTTTGGGGCTGTTAACACTAGGATCACCCACACCTCAAATATGGTATAAACATACCACACATCTACTCTCTCTTCTTCCACACTGTACTGAAAACCAGGACTGAGTAAGTTAAATTAAGAGGTGAGGATACAATCAACATATTTTAATCCAAAAAGTCTGATATTTCATAGTCTGATTAGAAACACCACCGTCTCAGCAAACACAGTTCTTTGTGTGTCCTCCCATGGCCTTAAGACAGGGACTATAAGTATTATTTAACCATTCTTGGCTTTCTTAGATACTATCTTCCTTACAGTGCATTCTTATAAAACATAGGAAAATAACCAAATGCCTAATTACAGAATTGTCACTGTCATTTGTGAAAAATTGTGGCAGCATTTGAATGAATTTTACCTATCTGTATATTCAAGTACAACTAAGATACTCTGCCTGCCTCAGTACCCTTTATAAGGAACAGGAGACAATTCTAGATGCTGCCATCAATGGCTCTACTCTTGAGGGGTCCAAAAGTTCATTTCACACCCTTTGCAGTCAGTGAACAGGCTTGAATTTAGCAACCATTAAACACAGCCACTTCAGCAGGGAAAAAGGTTTTTTTTTCTTAACTAAAAAGCCATAGCTTTACCATAAACACTAATTCTTACACCTCTCTTTAAAGCAGATGCTACTCTATTTATAAAGCTTTTCTCTTTTAGAGAGATTATCTTAGATTCTGTCATTTGTCCATTCCCTACATTTAAACTTAAAATAGCTGCCAAACTTTTACTTATTCCTCTTTAAAGGCCATTTAATCATCTCAGTCTCCACATGATACTCAAAAAATGCAGATTAAATGAAAATTTTATTTGGAAACAGATTATGTGTCCTGGTTCGTTTGTGGGTTTGTTGGGGTTTTTTTGTTAATAATACGTTATTTTTGTTTTGCTAGCAAAGAAATCTGGTATTTCAAAATATTTTCTGTGATTTTTGTGGTTTGCTTTGGTGGCTGTTATTTTTTTTTAGTTTTGAAACTCTTTATGATTCACAAAGCCCAATTCTGATCTCTCCTTATACTCAGCTTATACTGGGAAACTCCACCTTAAAACAGGGAAGCTCCTCTGTATAGCCTTTGCAAAGTATATAACCAACATGTCTTCAGTTCTACACACACACAGGCACATTGAATTACTTGATTTATTTCCAACACTGATTAAAGTTAAAAAGAACTTAAGAAAATGTATATCAATCTTATAGAATCATGGAAAGGTTTCGGTTGGAAGGGACCTTCAAAGGTCATCTAGTCAAACCCCTGCAATAAGCAGGGACATCTTGAATTAGATCAGGTTGCCTGGAACCATATCCAGCCTGGCTTTGAATGTCTCCAGGGATGGTGCATCCACCACCTCTCTGAGCAACCTGTGCCAGTGTTTTACCACCACCACGTAAAAAGTTTTTTTCCTCACATTCAGCATTAATATCCCCTCTTTTAGTTTAAAACCATTAACCCTCATCCTATCTCATTTTTTCCTAACATTTCCAGAAAACAGTACTATCATGAAGACTTGTTTCGATCCAAGAATAAACATTAAATGATTCGAACAAGTCACTGGGGAGTGGAGGAGCAGGAATAACAGACCAAACCATGAGCTGTACAACTGAAAGGTGTTACAGCCTCTCTGTATTTGTCCATGGTGCTGACCATTATTTTTAAATATATATATAATTATATATATAAATATATATTACAGAAATTTCTTTATTATAGAAAAGCTTTAGCTGGACCAAACCTTCTTCTTCCACCTCATAAGTGTGCATAGTATTTTCACCATGTAAAAAAATATACCTCCCCAACACCTGTACTTCAGAGAAGGCTTACCTAAAGAATGTGCAGCTGTAGTTTTGGAGCTGAAAAATCGACCAAGTCCAAGGTCTCCAAGCTTTACTACCCCTGTAGCTGTAATGAACACATTGGCTGGCTTTATATCTGGGGGGAGAAAAAAATAATAAATTTAAAAGTCACAATGAGATTGCAAAACCAGCTACTGTTCTATTAATAATAGACTGAAAGAGGCTATATTTGCAGCTAGCCCTAATAAAATTTGATTGTGCTGCTCAGAAAGAGGAGCCTGGGATTCGGAATTTCAAATTAACTACTTTAATAGCATAACTCAAAAACAGGAAATCAAGAGCCATGGAAAGTGTTTAAAAGAAAAAAAAAAAACCACAAGCAAACAAACAATAACATCAAAACACCAGCACCCACCCCACACCGAAAGCAGCTTATAAAGGGAGCTCATTACAACTCTATATAAGCTACATGTAAGGTCTTCCGTTAGGACTAGGTTATATCTTAAGTAACAGATCAAAAACACTTAAGAACTGTAAAATATTTTTCAGCACTTATGCTGATCAGATTACCCACAATGGCGAGATGTTATTTATTTGAGATAGGTAACTGATTCGCTTTAATTGCACACATTGGAAAAAGGAAGCAAGTTTTACTCATGAGAATGAGTTGAATGGAATTGAGCTAATCAAGTAGAAACAAAGAAAAATAATTATGTATATCCAGAGTTATTTTTCACAAGTAACACTCAGTTACAGTGTTAATCCAAACCTTTAGAGATAACAGCAAAGACTTTCATTTTATCATTTCCAAGAAGGTATCTGTCCTGTTAGTCTTCTAAACAAACTGACCTGGTATTTGCTTAGCAAGTGTGCTTAAGCTCTTACTCAGCTCAACAGCAATGCACTGTTGCTTGAACTTAAAAAGAAAATCTCTTAACTTGGACAAGAGGGGGTTACTGTTTGCATAAGATATGGGTACAGTAAAATGAATGGTTAATAACCCTTCACACATCAGAATTCTCAGGTTTCCAATAAAAAGTTACAAAAGCTTAAAGCCTAACAGAGGAATACAGAAACAATTATGTTGTGCAGCTATCTGACCTACTTTTCAGGAGCTTGTATCACCTTTGTTTAACAATCCAATACTGATACCAGCTAAACTTAAAAATAGCTTCAGTTGTCATTGGCTTTGGTGTGTAACCATGGAATTGTTAGATTTGCCATAGGTTTGCCAGAAGCTTTGAAGACTGCATGTCAGCTTAAGGAGTTTAAATTCATTCTGGTTCTTTAAAAAATTATACTGAAATAAGCTAGTTTAGTTATAAAAGCATTAAAGGAAGATACCTGTACCCTATGGAAAGAATCTGTAATTTTATGTCCTTCTCTTTGGGTATTTTGCACTTCCAGATATATGTACAAATGGGCAAAGGGGAAGAAAAAACAAAAAGAAGAATCACAAGGGAAAGCTACTAGCAAGGGCAGGGGCATCTAAATTGATCTCCTGAAGAGTGCAACATCTCTGGTTGCAAATGACAAAGCTCAGCAGAGATAGATGACTTTTGTTTTTAGGCAGCTATTTACATCCCAGCAGAAGGAAGTCACCAACCTAAGACACTATTTCACCTGAACCCAAAGAGAAAGCCATGTACAGCTTGAAACTCATAGCCAGAGGGATTTCCAGAGCAAAAGAAATGGCACATGTGAGAAGCAGCTATACCATGATCTGTTTTATTTGGCTCTGTTACAAGGTGAAATGAAGACAGCATAGAGAGGAGACAGCAGCAGAGAGGTTTAAAATGGGTAAAAGAGATTTAGTACCTGACACAGTTAGCTGGCATCTACAACGGCTGTTGGGACACAGTACTTGACACAGAGATTGGAAATAGAGATAAGCAGAGAAGGGGAGAAAATTCTCATAGCTGGACATAATCCAGTAGATAAGGGAATGGAAGATGGGCCTATACATCATCAAAAAGCATGGAAGGAGGTAAATACTTTTACAAGGAAAAAAAGGTGCAAAAGGTGAAAAGATAGATGAATAGCTGTGCAAGAATGCAGGCAATGGGAAAGAGAATGGGAAAACACAGAAGAACAGGACAGAAAATGAGAGCCAGCAAAATGAATTGACCAAGCAAAGAGGTAGCAGTGCAGGGTCTCCATCACAATACTATGATTCATTTTGAAACCTTGGTATCACAAGCCATCACTGCAAACAAATGCTTACCACAACAAATGCAGAACCACGAACTTCTGTCTCACTTTTCCATTGCTTATAAAACATCACAAAAAACACACATTGTGTCAGCTGCCAAAATCAATTCCAGTATGATGTTATTTGGTGTCACTGACATTGAAACAGCTTAATTCTCACAAAGTAAAAGGTTTAGCAAAGACAAATATCATCGTTGATCCTATATTACCTCTATGCATAACACGACGAGAATGCATGTGTTCCAAGGCACTGCAAAGCTGAACAAAGTACTTCCAAACTGTTCTTTCAGGAATCAACCTCTTCTGTTTCTTAAAATGCTTAACGAAAAAAGGATGGACACTGAATATTAAAATTTAAAACTTACACAAAACATTTGAAAAAAAAAGATAGAAAATCCTTTATTTAAAAACAAAAGAGGCTTCCAAACTAATGAGAAATGTTTAACAAAATTCTTGACATAAAGCTTTTCCCTTAAATACTAACACATGTATCATCAATGTATGTGCTTGTCAACACAGAGACACACATGACATTAATGAAATCAAGCTGCTATCCCAAAAGAAATATTTATATGCTATTTAGCAATCCTCAGTGCAGGATTAATGCAGTCAGAACAGTCTAGCATAGAGTAAGCAGACACAGAACAAAGGTCAGATACAAAGGTATGTGCCACAGAGCTTCCCAAATTAAATACTTCCTTACACCAACATGGGTTTCCATACGCTTATTTTCTAAATAAGAAATGAAAAACAGTAGTGACCCACAAGCAGAAAGATCATGTAAGAAGAGTTGATCCTGTTAATCTTGGAAACTTCTGCTATACGTAAAACGGGACTAAAGGACAATTCTGACAATTTCACAGATAGCTAACTCCTGCTCAGAATGTTCCATCCTGTATGAATGACCATTCCGAATCACTGGTCATATTTCAATGGCCTGTTAAAGCCTATGTTAAACACAATTATGCTCTGCTACACGCATCTCCTTCAAATACTACATTCAGGGACTGGAATGACACAGTCCTCCAAAAATATCTACTAAAAACCTGGAATTCAGCCAATACTAAAACATTCAAGTTTGATCCCTCTAAATTTTGCAGCTAAAGGTAAGACAACTGAAAAACTGCTGCTCATTTAATCTCTCTTTTTAAAGAATTCCATTTTGACAGATTTTTAAGTTAAATGCACAAAGGAAATACAACACTAATACTAGCAAAATTTTAGATGGAAAGCAAAGTACTTAGATCTATTTTAGCAGCATATGTACACATACATACACTTCACACGAACACCCTAACAAAGTTCATATAACAAGCATTTATTATGCTGGAAAAAATAAAAATATTTTCATATGCCATATTAAAATGTGCCACTGAGAAGTTGACAGATGCATCTACACGTTAGAGACACATGCAGGAGTACGAGAAAGATGTTTTTAAAGTAAACATAGCCAAGCCTATCAGTCATACAAAGGATCATAACACTTCACCGATATGTGTTTAGTTATAGCGATTATTTCAAAATGCATTTTCATTTAAATGAGGTAAAGCATATAAATTACTTCTTTAAATAAAATTCTCTTGCAGTCTTGGACTGAATCCAAACAAACCCTGTGTATCTGTTCTCCCCGTAGCTGGATTTGCATATCAGAGGATTGTTTGATGTCAACAGGAAGATGGAGACCAGGTTTCTTTTCATTTAAAAATAAATACACAATACATGTAAGTATGTGCACATGAAAGCACAGTTCCTTGATTTAAAATGCATTCTGAAATCATCATAATTATAACTATGTGCTTTATTTAAACATTCTGATTTTTTTTTTCCCTATCTAAGCACAATGATGAGCCATCATTAACAAAATGTTTGAAATGGGAAGATTTTCCATTGCAGATTTCCATTCCAAGGTACCTAAAAAACATCAGCATCCTTTTAAAGTACTTATGTACAAGCATTCTTTTGCATTTTATTCATTTGCCATTTATAACACTGTAGCCGACTGTACGCTAGAAAAATCGGCTTCAGTTCTTACAGTGCAAGCATTCAGTATAACAGTTTTTAAAATGTAGCCTCATTCTACTGAAGGCATTAGTAATTTTGCATAACAACAACTCTTTCCTTACTGAAAGCACCGATATTAATCCCGTAGAATTTATCCATCTAAAAGAGGATGTAAAAAAAAGAGCTGCTAGATTTGCTAACCATGTTTAAAATAAACAAGAAATAGGTACCATTTTCTCTCGTATAGGTTTGAAAACAATTATCTCTAAAATAAACTCACTGAAAATTGTTTTGTGTACTAATTAATTACACTATCTTCTTCCCTCAAAATACATATTTTCAGTGTTTCTTGAGCTGCTGTCCGCCAACAGCCAAAGCAGTGATGAAAAGAATTTGCAAAACTAGCTCTTGAAACAAGTTATATGTTTCTAAGAAACAGTCAAGCAGGCAGAGTTAATTCTGAGAAAAGTCAATAAGGAAAAGGAATCCCATTCCTGATTAGAACTTCTAACAAGAAATATAGATCAATGGAAAGCATGGTCAAACCTATTTTATGCCAAACAGCATAATTAAATTCATACATATAGCACATATTAACTGTATTGAAAGCAAGATCATTTTCTCTCTCCTTCATTTTTAAATAGTCCACAATGCAAAATGCAGCTCTAATGGTTGTGGGGTTTGCCCCCTCCCTATGGGGAAACCAAAGTGCAGATGACATGATGCCAAAACAGTAATTTTTAACCTCTACAGTAGCAGAGTGTAGCAGCACCACAAACGGTTAATGGTGAAACTAATTCTCTGCCTAATGCTGCAATGTCTCAAGCATCCCAAAGTCTACATAATCAAGCAAACTTATTAGTCATCTTCCACTGTATAAGAGTTGCTCAAATTTGACCTCAAAGGAATACAGCCTGACATACAGCTTTCTGCGGCACTCTCATCTTCAGCATTTCACCGTTCTGCTTTTTCCACCTGTCCTGACGTTCCTCAAACCACTGACCTTCTAGGGTGTGACATTAAAAAAACATAATCCTGTTAGAGGTGAAGCATCAGTCTCAACATATTTGAAACTGGGCAAAAAAGGAACTGCTTATACATGTGCATTAAAAATTTGAGCAGTGTTGCAAGCTGGTGTTTTATCAGGTAAACAGAGAATACCAAGCATGCTCAAGCAGGAAACTATCTCCTAGCAAGATTTGTTTCAAAAGACACATCCCACAAAGTTTCCGTCTCTGAGAATGGAATCTCAAAAAGCTACTTTGAGGAGTTTTCACAATAGCACTACAGAGGAAACTGCAATTCAGTCATTTAATGCAACTGGAAATTTTTGTGGTCATAAATCTGGTATTCAAATGCCTTAAAGAGCTTTAAGGTAGGCAGGTTCTATCACCAGCTTATCTTTTTGTCCCTTTTCACAGAATGAGTGAGCAGTTTGGTTATAGGAAAATGGAATTCTCCTGGACTTCTCTAATGAATTACTACAAGAAAAGTTAAATATTCTCCAAATGTTTCCATCCTAGTTTAGTCAAATACAGTTGCCCCGCACCTAAACAGCACATGCCATTCAGTTTCTGGGAGGCATAAAAAAAGTAAAAGGTAGGCAGGGGAAAAAAAAAAAGTTTTAAATCAATATAAAAGCATAGAATGATATGATACTGAGTTTCTGAAGATGATGCTTTAAAGGTCAAATTCCAAAAGCAAAAGTGACAGCAATTAGTAAATGGTCTTATCTAGATGTAACAAGCACAGTTCAGAGAATACTCTTAAAGGACTATGTTTGACTTTTGTAAGAAAACTAAGGATTTACTGCTGATGAGTAAAGAACAGTGAGCATGGATGACTTCAGTGCAATTGGAGACCTCAGTGAAGGGGGGGGGAGGGTGGGGAACATACTTCTATCAAAAAAAAATTAAAGAAAAAAAAAGAGGATTTGGAGGAAAGGTAAAATGAGAATGATCATTTCCTTGCTTTATTTAGATTCCTTTTGTTTTCTTTCATGTTTTGACGAGAAACTTGATTGCATCTGTCTATTCCCATTAGCTCACTTCCAGCTTACAAAAAAAACAAAGTGTTTTGCTTTGTTTTTGAGATGGGGGTGGTTTGGGGGGGTTTTGGCACTTTTGTTGTTTAGTTGTTTTGGTTTTTCAACAACCATATACTTGCTGGAATAAATCTGAACTTCATCAAGAGGAAAGCAACACAGAAAGGATTATTACAAGGAACTTCCAAGTAACACACAAGGAAGGTCTGGGCCACTTCTGCCTGTGTTTTCTTGGGAGTCATTTTTAATGTGGTCTAGCAGAAGGAAGAGGAAAGAGTAGGTCGGGCAGCTGCAATAGGAAATTACAGAAGGATGAGCAAGAGTTCTTGTTGTGAATACAACAAAAACAAAGCAGAAATGGCAAGGGAACACAGGGTCCAAAGATAGACCAGTGAAGACGGACCTACACATCTCTGCATTTCAAAGTAAAGATCAGAGACTCATGTATATAGAAATTAAGTTTCTAAATGGCAATTCCTATTTAAAAGGCGATATAATTCTGGTAGGAATGCAGTGTCCCCAGAGTTTTGTCTAGCTCTGTGTACTCATGAATTTAAGCTGCCCACCTCTTTACACCATGGTAAGTTTTCTGCCATTTTTTCTTGCTTTCTATGCAGAAACACAAATAGAACTTTTCACCACATCTTGATTCATTCATCCAGTCTGATCACAAATTTGCCTACATTTCAGGAGTAGCAGCTGTCTCTTAGCTGTAAAAATAGAAGAAATATTTAAAAAATCCAAATTACTTGTCATCTACCAACTGAACATACAGAAACTAAGAAGTACTTGGCCAATAAAGAGGCTAAAAATAATTAATTAAAAAAATGCCTGGATGTTTTTCCACTTTTGATTTACAGTTGCTTATGTTACATTTTTCTCTTCCAAAATCCACCCAAAAAAAATACATTAAAAAAAAAAAAAGAATAAATTCAGTCTTTCTCTGTTAGTGATCTTAGTATATGGCAAATAACTTGATTAAATCAGTTGCACAAAAGAGTAAGACATAGTACAAAACCTAATGCACAAAATAGCATCAGAAGGGCAGACCAGTAGAATTACACTATGGTCTTCCCTAAACTAACTAAATAAAAAAAACCACTACAAACACACCAAAGAATCGAGATGGAAACATCTTCTCAAACATAATCTTCTTTCACACATAATCAAAATAGAGACATCAGTACAAGAAACTGAAAGCCTTGTAAGAAAAACGCAAGTCAAAATTCTCGTATTTTCTTTTTTTAGTATATTCTTTTGTGCTAATAATGTATTAACGGGACTGAGACTCCTGATTAAATGCAGATTCCTGAGAAAACTCTAAACAAAGTCACTTGTTTATACATATTTTTATCCAACTGCTTTTGCAGGGATTCATTTTATTTTTCCCTTCCAATTAGTCCACCTACAGCCATTCTGTCCCACCTAACATTTTTGCTCATGCAAAAAAGAGTATCCAGTGTTTGGAGATAAAGATCACCTACTGAAATCAGATCTAATCACTGAGCCACTAAATAAAACTTCCAGTACTGCACCATTTTCATTGTCTCTGCTGTCACCCATGAGTGGGGCTTCTTAAAACACAAAGCCATAGGTTTAAATTCAACAGCATTTATTTACATGCATCTCTCTCCAATAAACCCCCTTTGGAAAACTGGTAGAAAATACAGAGATGAAACTTGCGCTTGAATCATTAACTCTACTTCCAAATAAAAAGCAATAGCATGACACAGTAAATACAGGGCCTACCACCTTTTTTCTCTTTTTACTACAAATACAGCAGACAAATTCTCTCTTCATTCTCACCAAGTTATTAATGTAGCACAAACACTGACACTACAGGTTTTCCAAAAACAGCCGTTTGAAAAACTAACCTCCAAGTATTGTTTGCAGAGCATTTCTAACAAGAAAAGCCCACAGAACTATTACTTAAGAAAATCTTTCCATTCTCCCTGCTCTTTAAAGGTTTACAGACTCAGACAATTCTAGCATCAGTGGGCAAAATGGAGATGAAATACCCCAAGCATTTCTGCCTTAGAGCTATTTGAACAGTCTGTGCAATAGTTAAATGAAGTTTAACTATTACACACTACTACATCAAGTTAACTTTTCATAGCTGACCGACATCACTACTCTCCCTGCAAGTACAACCAGTCAGGTTACACAACAGTTTCAAGCGTGACGTCTGTGAAGGGGACTGTCCATGAGACAAAACAGTGTTGATAGACTAATTATTTTAACAGAAAATCTGCCCACTTACTCTCATTGTTCCAGTGGTAGACACAGCCAATTGCTGATTCACAGAAAAAATCAGGTGGCACTTACCCAGCCTGATTACCCCACTGGTTATATATTGCAGGACCAGTCAGCTTCCTTTCCACCAGCATATGTACCTAACTTGCACATGGCAAATCACTGCCGCTGCTCTCATTACAGTTAGCTGTGGTTGAAAGCAGAGGTGACAGTCAAGCACCAGTCAGACCCCTCAGTAACACACACGTATGAGTAGCAAAAGCTTACCAGAACTAGGTCTCCTAGCTTGGTAGGGCTCTAGGCCTTGGCTTTTTTTCTTTTTTTTTTTTTTTTAAGGATTCTTAGCAGCTTCAATAAAGGCTAGTGGCAAAATTTAGCCTCACTGAGTCAAAGCCCCTGGTTTCTCCTTTAGGAAAAGGCACGTAAAAATAATTCAGCTTTGATCTGTAATTAGCACATACTGTGTTACAGTATCCTATTATACCACATGCTTCTTGAAGCCACATACTATCTTTTGAAAGTCTCTCAAAAACGAGGACACAAAAAAGCTAAAAGTAAAGGTGATGCAGAATGTGAAAAAAAAACATTGAGAAAAAAATATTTTGACGCTTTTAACATTTATCAATGATGTAGCTTCAGCAAGGTGCCAAGCTGTTCTCTGTTACAAAACATAACCATATGCTAAACAAAAAGACTATGAGTCAGGAGACTTGGTACTGGGGTGGGGGTAGTGGGCTTTTTTGTTCTTTAAATAAAATCTAGCAGTCATGGGAAAAAGAAAAGAGTGCAAGGGAGACGCAGATACCGCTGAAAGCCCAAAGAACCACATTCCACGTTTTAAAACTGGCATTTACAGACATGGATAAATCAGTATCATGAAAACAAAATGCACAAACATGCAAAAAAACCCCAACCTACTTCAAAAATACTTTTTCCACAAACCTGATGCCAACTGTTTGGACATAAATACACATATAAGAAAAATCTCAGAATTAAAGCTGCCATAAGTTCTCCCCCTTGAGTGTGTGCCCATGCATGCAGTTTTCAGTTCAGTATTCTTCATGTCAAAGGATCCTTTTCTCATTCATTCATGACACTCAGCTAATGAACAGCTTGAAAATGTCTCTAGGCTTTACTTATTGTGCACTATTCAAAACCTATTATTAAATATAATTTCAGGGAGGGGTCTGGCTTCCTGGTGCATATAACAAATATCAAATTAATAAAATAAACTTGATAAAGTTTATCTTCACAAACAGGCTTAGAAACAATGAGGTAGTATTATCCCCATTTTACAGATTAGAATGTGGGCAAAGAATTAAGATCAAAAGCATTCATTAATTCTCGCACTAATTTAAGCACCTACTTTTCAATGTACTCATGCTGCTTTATGCCGCAATTCATCTTTAAAGCACAGTTTCCACTCAGAACAGATGAAGCTGTGAACATTCAATACTTCTACAAATCAAACCCTAGAGTTTTACATTGGATAGCAGAAATACAGAAAAAGCAATTAAAATTCCCACCAAAAGCCAGTGGCTGAAGTGGTTTATACAGTATCTCTTTGGAACAGTATCACAGACAGTAATGGTCTTCAGGAGAGGATTCAATTGTATTAAAGATGAAACCTTTATCTTTCTGACGCTCCCCACCTTGAAAACAACCACTGCAGCAAAGAAGGCATCACAGATGCAACAAATGGCAGTGCATGTGCTGCATCGTGATCTCTACCCAGAGTAGTACCCTTAACACCAAATAGAGTGGTGGTTCTTCAAAGAAGACATAAAAACCTGTAATTTGCTGGAGTTCAAGATACTCAGCTGCAGGAATTTCTAGCCTTTGAATGTTTAGTTTTGCAGATTCAGTGTTGCTTCCTTAAGTTATAAGCAATTCCCTAGATTAAAAAAAAAAACCAAAAAACATAAAAATAACTACAGGAATTCAGGCTATTATATTGCTATGCACAGCTTACCAAAGCTAGTACCTTTACAGACACAGCTGGTATTGCAACTAACCAAAGTAACTTGCACAACACAGCACCACCCTTCAGCAGGCAATGGATGGGTACTACCAGTGGCCTTCATTCACATTTGCCAACAGCAGCCAAACAGCAATGCTCTTGAACCTTGAGTCCCATTCCACATTCAAAAAGGCAGCACGCTAGCGGACAGGTTCTTCATTGTGTGTAGGAAGAAATTCTTTACTGTGAGAGCAGTGAGACACTGGAGCTGGTTGCCCAGAGAATTTGTGGCTGCCTCATCCCTGAAACTGTTCCAGGCCAAGCTGGATGGGGCTTTGAGCAACCTGGTCTAGTGGAAGGTGCCCCTGCCTATGACAGGGAGGTTAGAACTGGATGGGCTTTAAGTTCCCTTCCAGCCCTAACCATTCTCTGATTTCCTCTGTATTTGATCTGTAATTCCTACACAACCTGCCTCTTATCTGCCCCCATCCAGACCTGTTCCTTTCCTATCTGTGTCACTTAATCCCATTTTCTCCTTTTACACAATAGCATCCTGTTCCTAGCCAGTCTGAGTTATCCCATCCAGGCTCCCTCCCTGCTGGCGGACGGTTTGTTTGTCTGTAACATCCTTGCCCAATCCATCTTGTTAGCTTTTCTCTAATCTCACTGTGCTCAAGTCCAGACTGGGACTCCCATTCCATGGTTTCCCAATCCATTACTTTTATACATTCTTCTACGACACAAGGCAGTAAAGAGGAGTAAGATTTCCCAGTCTACCTTCTCTCAAAAACTGCTTACCAGCACTCCACTTGTCTTCCCTATTCCCAGTCAGATGTTTCTCTCCCCCCTTAAGGATCATTTAGCTGGTTGTCCCAGCCTACTCTTCTGGCTGCCTAGCCTTTTGTCTTCTCAACATTCATCTCAGATTACTCCCTTCCCTGTGTTGCTAGAAAGAATAAATACCCCCTGAGAGACAGGAAAGCTTCAGCCCACCCAAAGCATCCAGAAAAAGCTATTTTGAGCAAAGCCATTAGAATCACCTGTACTATAGGTCAAAGCACTCATAGTCACTCACATAGCATGCAATGCTGTCAGCACTAGGAGATGCAAAAGGTTCATGCAGCTCTACATGTACAGAAACTCTCTACTTTGGCTGCTATGCTCCAGCAATTTCTCTTAAGCACATATGAACTCTTGTGTTGGAAGCATTTAATTTTAAGCGACTTTCCACAGCCATCATTGTAAGAAAAATCCCCTTTCCAAGTTTTCAGCCTGTTTCAAGGCACAAGTGGCTTTCAATATTTCAGATACAATGGTTGATATATTTTAAAATAAATAAATAGAATAAAAACCAAACAAACATCTCAAAACAACAACATATTTTTCCTCAGCAGGCTACTAAATCATACAACATTTTTGGAAACATACACCCTCAAGCAGACAGCTGTCATGCAGCATTTCAGTATGAAATTGTTGTATTTTAACAAACATTCTCACACAGCTAAATCTTGCCTTCCTCAACAGCAAGCAGAGTTACTGCCATGCTGTACACATGTGCACAGCAGAATACAGCTTCTGCAACACTGCTATTCGAACTACACTGCACTGGAGACATCATCATTGTCCCACCAGCCTTCCAAACATGAATGCCAACTATTTCCTATGACTGATAAAGCTGTCAATCAGTGTTTTGTAAGTTTCCATTCTCAGCAACATGGCCAGTTTCACTGCACTGAGAATGGTGAATCATGGGCCATTAGCATCCAGCAATCCAGTGCAGCTAGCTTGCAGACAGAAAAAGTAAGTAGCTTCTGTAGCAACAAGTGCACCCTCCAACTCTGCTGTGCTGTAAGAACAGTGGCACAACCAGCACTGCTAAGGAACACAAAAGCAACTCATGCTGGAGTTTCTGACCTGCACTTTATCACCACCCGAGTTCAGAATGATGTGAATAACCCTCCATCCAGTGCTGTCCATCCTCGCAGACACCACTGAATACTTAAGATAGGGCAGACTGTAATAACTACCCAGTGCCCCTATGTTCCTTCCAAATCCACCTCCATTGCAACATGTCTATAAATCCCCAAAGGCTGCCATCTCACCCAGTAGCCACCTCACACAGTAACATGCTCAGGATGCAGTCACATGGATCCTGCAACAGAGTTATGGTTGCTTCACACAGGCGGGAACAGCACCCTGGGCTGGCAAAGCTGCCAATGGCTGAAGATAAAATTGCTTCCACACTTAAAAAAGGGCAGGCTATTCCATAATGCAGCACACGCAAGTTAAGTCAACCCTGGAGTATTGCAAATAAGTTCCAAAACAAAAATCACCGCTAATGCGTTTTAGCATGGGGAGAAGAGGAAGGGTCTGCATCCCAGACCATGCAGAGAGGAGAAATTGCCTGACCCAATTTCACATAGTGAAGCCCAAAATAAGCACCACTAGTGAAACATGAGAACGTTAATCAATGAGTTTTCAAACAAGTCTAAACAGAGCTCCGGCTACTGCAACAATTTAGGTATGTGCCAGTTGCTCGGAAAGAAGTTACTATCCCTGTATTTTAACTGTACTATAAAAACCAAGTATGTTTAAGGACACAGAATTCACTGTTCCCAACTAGAGAAACCTGAGATACCAATGTGAACTTCACACTGATGAGACATTTGGAAGCATTTGTCTTATTTTACAGAGCTATTTACAGGTTTGTTTGGGTTGTTTTTCTGTTTTTTTTTTTTTTTTAATACACAAAAAAAAGCATTCTCTGAAGAGCAGGTGAAGTGGCTAGGTGACATTTTGTAGAATTCACATTATTTGCCATTGTCATGGTTTAAACAAAGTCAGCCATAAATCATGCAGTCTCTCTCTCACCCCCCCCCCCCCCTTTTTGCCCTCCCCCTGCTCCCAGAGGGATGGGAAGGAGAATCAAAAAGAATGCAACTCCCACAGGTTGAGATAAGAACAGTTTAGTAACTAAGGTATAACACAAACCACTACTGCTACCACCAATAATAATAATGATGATAAAGGAAATAACAAGGGAAGAGAATACAACCGCTCACTACCAGCCAACCGACATAACCCACCCCCCCCCAGCCAGACCAAGCACCAACCGATACCTCCTCCAACGCCCGCAGTCCTCTAGCCCTTCCCAGTAACTTTCCCTTACATCCTGGGCATGACGTGCTGTGGTATGGAATACCTCTTTGGTCAGTTTGGGTCAGGTGTCCTGTCTCTGCTTCCTCCCGGCTTCCCCTCCTCCCTGGCTGAGCATGAGGCCCACAAAGTCCTTGGTCAGACCAAACATTTGAACAGTAATTAAAAACATCAGTGCTATCCGCACCGTTCCCAGGCCAAAAGTCAAAAACACAGCACTGCACCAGCTACCAAGAAGGAGAAAAAAAAATGACTGCTACTGCTGAACCCAGGACAGCCATTTATGTTGACAGTGTTGTAAAGATATTTTTGACTTCACATTAAAGCTTTCATGCTTGTTCCCAAAATATTATTATTTTTAAGATCTGTATGCCACATTCACTTTAAAACGTGCAGGGTTTTGTGTGCTAAGATTATTTGCCAGAAAAATATACCTGCAGAAATTAAACAGATCTAGAAGTTCATTGCTGATTAAGACAAAAAAAGACCAAACCACATTTTTGTGTCGGTAATACCCCTTCTTATAAGCCTAATAACTTTATATTTAATCTTCTTAATAAATTTATATTTAATCTATACTTAATGCTAATTATCCTGCAAAATAGTTCTAATTCTCTCATATCAACATCTTCAGCACAGACTACCAATTCTTTTTACTGAATCATCTGCTTATTACAGAAGAATTTTTGCTTTGTGGTGGTGAATGACAACTAACAGGAAAAAGGATCAAGCCTCAAACCTGCCTTTCAATGCATTTTTGTATTGCAAAAGGAGGTGACATTACAAGGTAACAACAGGACTTCTCATGAACAACCCTCAACCTTAGTAGCCACGTATCATCACTATGGTCCACAGCAGAGACCACAGACTTCAGCAAATAGGCCATTAGCAACTGGGAACTAGCACAATAGTTACTAATCATTTACTTGTAAAATCTTTGATGCAATAGGATTCAGCAGCCACAGATACAGAAAATCAAGAATTTTTCCTTCTTTCGCCATCCCTACACATCACTTACACGGTACTGAGGTACATACTCTAGTGCAAAACCAACTGCAATTCAAATGCAAGTATTTTGCCCTCACTGATCACATTTCCTGTTCAGTATCACTGACATGCCATGCCCAAGAATTCTACCAGACCATTAAGAGCTGTGAGATATGGAATCCTCAATTTGGGATCCCCTCACTTCTGCAAATGGAGGCTGCTCTGAAGTATCTCCCTGTGACAATGAAAAAAAACATTAAAGTGAAATGAATTCAAACTGTGTATGTACACAGAACAGAACACATGAGATAGAATGAAATTAGAGGTTTGTAAATGCCAATGCACAGCTGATTTTTCCTCCTTTTTGTTTTTATCAACAGATTCTATGAATTCTGTTAGATTCCATATGAATGCACGAAATGATTTTCCTCAGCTGTCTACTCAATAGGGACAAAGACAGTATTATCCACAGGTAACAAGAGGGATGGTAGAAAAGCTGGGCACCAAGGATGTGGTTCATTAAGGGAAGAACTAAAGATTTCATTAAGGTGCACTGTGAGGCACAGCTTTGTAAGTATTCACTGATGTGCCAATAACATCGTAACAAATAGCTAAGTAAACTAGTTAAGTAGTTTTCCCTCACATTAACATTGGTTTCAGTGTCACTCAAGCTGTGGTCACCTACAAATTCAAAAGTATGCTTGATCTTTTCTACAAATCACAAACAAGCCTGGCACCCAGACACTCCTCTGGGAAATAACTCCACATCTTCCACCAAACTTAGAACAGCATTCTAGCAAGAATGCTATAAGCCATAGCATGGTTTGTTTGTTTGTTTTAACAACACAACATAGCTACTTGTCTTAGTATTGTGACAGGCAGCCATTCTGCTAGGAAGTTTCCATACCACCACATATTTATTTTTCAGGCAATTTTTAGAATACTTCTTTACAAAATGCAATATAACTGATACGCCCCCCACATTTAAACTCATACCATCCAAGCAGTCTACCAAGCCATTTCCTCCACCAGCAGCTCAAAGACAGAGTGCATTGTGACACCTCATACATATTTAATAATAGCCTGATAAGCTGTCATTAACATCAAACAGCAATCTAAGTTTGCTACATTAAACATCATCCCTGTGTTAAGAGGCCAATCACAAAGTGCCTCCAAGACTGAGGCTGTAAGAAACACCCACTGACTTGGACAGTGAGGCCAACTGCACTGAAGAAGCCGTTATTCACACACTGGATTTAAAAGGGGGAAAATGGGGAAAAAAAAAAAACAGCGGAAAAAAAAACAAGAAAGCAGAGGAAAAAGCAAAAAAAAAAAAAAAAAAAGTAGAGGAAAAAGAAAAAGCTTCAATGGGTCATAAGACCAGACATGCCATAAGGCAATCTGTCACATAGTACTCGTATTAATAACTGTTGTGTCAAAACTGAACATTCAAAAGAAAAGACAAACCTTCCTTTATGTTTTATGAAATGTTAGCCCACAGAATTAATAATTCATGAGATGGAGAAAAATATCAGATTTGGATATAAATATTAACAGAATGCTATCAACCTGTTAAGAACCAAATTTTTACTGTCCTGCCTTGCAATTATCAATCTAGAAGGGAATATTCTTCAAAAGCTAAAAAAACAAAACAAAAAAAAAACAAACCCACAACACACCAAAAAAAACACCAATCAGTATGAAAGTCATTAATGAAGAAATTAACATTCCCCATTCACGCAGGTCCTAAGCAAAACAGCATAACTCCATCCTGTGCCTGGCTGTTGCTGAGTGAATGCTAATTGACTGGCATTATTTGTTCCCAGAGTTACCCTGCATTGACAACAATTACACTGGCGTGAACACAGAAGAGTATGCCAAAGAGACATAGTTAAACCAAGACACCAAGACCCAGTGCAAAAGGGTAGGGAAAGAGAGCAGTACCTGTCAAATGACAAACAAAGATGACACAGCTAATTAAAAGTTAGTATAAGTTTCAGAATACAAAACTTATACACTGGCACTTGGATAAATTTTTGCAATTAACTAGAAGACAGACACTTAAGAACTATAAAAGAAAGCAATTAACCCATAATGCACAACTACGTGTTGTTTAAGTTCACTGCGTGTGACTTCAACCAAATATGAAATACGTTTTTCAAAGTGTTTGTTAGTCTCAAGATAAAGAAATATTCAACTAGACCTATAAAATGATGCAGTTTATTTTAATCTTTGGTGCTAAAGTGGTTAGCAGTTGAAGTTCAAGATTTAGAAGAAACTTCTGCCTTATGAGGCCAGCCCTTCTCTGCCTTCACTATCATTAAAGAGAATAGAATATTGGAAGACAAAACACAGTTGTATTGAAAAATCAGGAAGGCAGTCAAAATGCTTTGATTTAAATGGCGGTGACAGTGCTTTTCTTTACAAGTTTTGGGGTTTTTTAGATGGGTTTTCCTGTTGTTTGTTTGGGGCTTTTTGTTTTCCTTTTGGGTTTTTTTCCCCTTCTCACCAGCCATGATATAATTTTGGTCTATTTATGTCCCCATCTGCATCTACATTCCGGGCAATGGTGTTAAAAAATACTTACATAAGCATCAACACTGGGGACAAATAAGTCAGTTTAAACACTCCACTTTTCTCTGTGGTTCCTGGCATTTTCACTGCATTTCACCCAGTGTTGAGCACAAAGAATGACAATCCAAGGAAGCTGAACACTACAGGCTTTAATTTTTTTGAAGTTAACACCTACCTTTATCATTCTAGAAAGATCTCCAGCATCTGCTAATTCCAACACTATGTTCAGCTCATTGTCTTCAATGAATGATGCATAATATTTAATTACATTTGGATGATTCAGTTGCTAAGAAAGCAGAATAATAATGCACGTTTTAGTGTAGAGCATTTCTTATCCACCTGACAAAAGCAACATTCTCACTTAGGCAAACAACTCCCCCTTCTACCTCTTTCAGTGTGACACAAGAAGTGGATGTTTATGAGAATCATTTACAGGTAAGTATTTTTGCAAGAACATGATGGCATTGTAGAGTCAACATCATGACTGAAGCTGCAATTTTAGAAGGATTTTGCTTCAATATATCTATTCAATAGTATGCTTAACTGTTATCTGAAAGACACTTTTAAAATCAGTACTTTACTGTACACAGAACACAGTTATTTACAACACTGTGGGTTTTAGCATAAACTTCTACTTTAAGAGTCACCCATTTTTTCTATGGGATTTACTTCACAATGTTAACTTTTAAAGCTATAAATGTTACAAAATTCCTTAAGTGAAAGGTATCGAAACCCTACAATTGGACACCTCCAGTATATCTATGAAAAACAATGTACTGATATGATGACCACACATTTTTAAACAAATCTTTTACCTTAAGAAGATCTATTTCTTTGATGCAGTCAGCACGGGCTTTGGCATCCATTAGATCAAATATCTATGCACAAGAGATAAGACATTTTTATTAAGTCATAAAAATATAGCAAATTGAACAATCATTATCATTATTCTATAGCATCCATAAAGCAATCCAAGTCATGCATATCGTGGGCAAGACATACCATTGCAATAAGAAATAACCCTAATGCTCTGATGTACTGATTTACTGCTAGATCAGTTCTTTTAGCCCCCTCATAGGAAACAAGCCCATTGTAAGCACAAGTTTCCCTATGACTAATTGCCACCTCTGCATATCTGTTCAAACACACAGCAATAATTCAGCACATTTCCTTCAAGTTGTTTTTAATCTAAACCTCAGCAATTTCTTCCATTCCTGCCACACAATTATCACAAACTGCTTCTTTTTTAGTTATTGAGCATACCTTTTTTCTTTAGTCTCTTGCTGCAGTCTTCCTTTTCTATTCTAAATAATGCATATTTTCACTCGCCTCTCTCAGGATCAAAATTGCATTGTCACCTCCAATTCTTTCTCTCCCATTTCCTTCCCTTCAGCAAGCAAAGTGACTTGGGTTCTGTAATTTGTTTACTACTGCACTTTTTTCTAAGCCCTCATCTGTCACCTTGACTTCTACAGCCTTTTACAGTTGGATATCTCTGCTCTTCATTTTTTTCTGCCTTCCATCTGCTCCAAATTACTTTGCAATGTATCTCATTTTTGCCTCCTCCAGTTAACCATGTTAGATTCCAGTAATTTCATTTTATGTTTGGAGTAATTTTTTCCTGCCATTAGTCCTTGTCCACATTCTACAAATCTATATTTAATCTACTGTCTATTTTTACTCCCTTTTTTTACCACCTTTGCGTTCCCTTTCCACTTCACTTGCTCAGGTGTGTATCTTCATATACTGCCACCAACTAATTCCCTTAGAAATGACCAAAATGTTACTTCTTCAAGGAAAACTTCTCCTGTCATTTGAAATTATAGATATATTTCTGAATAAATAAATCTTAAACAAAACAAACCCTCATCAAGTCCTGTGTGGTCTGCATACTATTACATATCAAGATATTCATTTCCAGAGAACAGTAAGAAACACGTACTGTGAGTTTTAGTAATTGCTGTTACATATATGAGATTACTTTTTCCAGTTGTATTCTTTCAATGCACATTTCTTTCTAAGATAGTCTCAAGGAAAAGATGTATTACGTGCTGTGAAGATCATTGCTACCTGGTTCCATCAGCTCAAAATGATCAAAAGCTCAACAACTGACAACTTTCATTTCATATCTTCCCACCAACCCCAGAAACAAAAATAAGGATTCACAGCATCAAGTACTGAATGTCTGCAAAGAGGTCACCTCTTAAACTGACTGCATAACTGCCCATGTGACCCTCCCCAAAGAAGATCAAACAAAACAGGAAGTCCACATACGATTTGCTAAACGTCATCTTCATTTTCTATGCACAGTAAGTTTGTCATTCTCCTCAAAGTCAAGGTCTAGGGATTTCATGCATGGAGCACAGTCCTTACAGAACACACATGTGCTCTTGGCTAGCCGCTACTTCCCTTCAGATATCCAGTCTTGTGTCTTCAAAGGTGGCATAAGAAAAAACAGCCTGGTCTGGATACAAGATTCACTTTGTGGCAGAAAGACAACTCTAAGTCAAAAATTGAAATGCCAAGCTTGTAAACAGTAAGAAGAAAAAGGGGATAAGGAAAAAAAAACAAAACAAAGCTACTTACTAAGAAAGAAAGGGAGTAAACCATCCCACAACTACTGGTGTATCAGCACCAGGATGATGGGAAGTAAACAGACTAAGCTAGAAGCAATTATTCACGGAGAATACTGTAGGTGACATAAACACTTAAGCCTGAGAAGCACAGCAGGGTAAAACACAAGAAAGGAATGTTAACACTGAGAAAGAAAGCTATTTCAGATGTAGTAGCAGAAAAAAAAGTGCTATATATGAAATTACAAGTATTAAAAGGTCAATAACACTGATGGAAAAGACAGAAATGTTTATGAATTAAGGTTGGGAAACAGTGATGGAGGTGAAGTAGACTGCATCTGTTATAGATCTCAACTCTGAACAAAAAGAATAATAAACCATTGCACTTTAACCTTTCTGACAGTGGATTAAAGTCCTAGTGTTTGGTACAGTCATGAAGGACTGTAATGAATTTTTATCAGGAAACATTTAGGAAAGTTCTAGATATCAGAAGCAGCACATCAACTGAGGAAGTACTTGGAAGGCATCAGATTGAAATTGCCCTTCCCTGTAACCTAAGAGACCAGGCAAATGGAAAATTGTATATACTCTCTCCCAAAAACAGTCAATGAAGGTGTGTACAGGGGAGCAGTGGAAAAAGTGTCAAGTGTAGGGGCATGTCTTGAAGCTTCACACTTCTGCTAAGTTTCAGATAATAGCCAGAATATTCCTTATAAACATTACAGACATAGACAAAGAACTCCAAACACACTGGAGAACCTAATCAAAGCTGCAGACAGAATTCTAGACTGAAAATTGCCCACAGATTATCTACTTGTAAGACTTGGAGAAATTAACCAGAGCACAATTTCAAGATTCAAAACCAAAAGAGCTTCACTGTGTGAAAACACAGGGCAGCTTGCACCTGTTAATGACTGTTCCAATATGCCAAGAGGCAAATCAACATACCTATAGCAGGAGTATTTCCCTGCACACCTAAACTCGCAAATTTTGAAAGCAAGTTTTTGTCTAAGATACGCTACCGACAGGGACAGAAACTGGTACCTCTCATAAAGGAATAACACAACAAAAATAAAACCCTAGATTCAAGACTGAAAGATTTAGGATTAAGGCACAGAAAAGAAAGACAAAATTGTGTTTGTGCATTCTGGATAGTATTCCCAGTACTTTTAACTTGTTATTGAACAGCCCGGAGTAGAATACACCAAGCAGCTGCTCTCATAAAAGGACAGACTTAAGTTTTATAAACACGACTCCCTATCCTTTTGCTACACTTAATACAGTGTAGTGGTAAAGTTACTCACTTGAGCTGAAGCTGTGACATTTGAAATGTTACCTGACTAAAATAAAGCAAGATGGAAAAAGTCTTATTTAATCCTTACAATCTGAACATTTACTGTATATCATTCTTGAGGCTCTCCATTAAATTTTGGCCTAGATCTAACCTCAAAAGACTACAAACAGCATTTCCCAGAAGTCCAGAATTTCAGTTTCACAGACATTAACCTCCTCCAACAATCACATTGGAGAGAACCACACACAACCCAAAAAAAAACCCCCAACAAAACCAAACAAAAACAACTGCATCACAAAACCCACCAAAAATCAAGCAGTCATGGCCTCTGAAGAGCTGCTGCCCTGCATACCAGATTCAAGCAGCTTGCAGAGATTTTCTTTCTGAATAGATTATCTTTCCACTTTGCCAAACGGCTGCAGTTCAGATCAGAGTCCCCTGGTGTAATAAGCCGTGTCAGCTCACACAAGGAAGCTACTGTAAACGCAATGAGAAAATCTCTGCTTCATCACCAGAAGATGGCTCAACACTGAAGAACGTCTCACACTGAAAAATAGAAGCCGCAGTGAAAGATTTTAAGAACATCCTTTCAAGTGAGTGTCAAAATTACACATGGCACCTGGCAGTGCTCAGCTTGTTTTGCAAGGAGCTGCCAGGGACCAGACAATGGTGCAGGAGAAACTGTCCTTTGCTTGTGGTTTACTGTCGGCTGGCTATTGATGTAACAATATGAAGGATGTCAGTACTTTCATTACAACTGTAACAGCTTCTAGCATTGCAAGCAGACTAATTCCATCTTCAGCTACTACTAACTCAGCAACCCAAGCTGAAAGGTCAACTTATGCTCTCCCCTCCCTAGCATGTGCTGCACACAGATTTATCCATCTCCCACCCTGTAAAGACAGTACTGCCATTGTTGTTAGCAGGCCTGAGACGGCCACAGAAACCAACTGCCTAAGGACTGGCAACCTTTTGTCTGGACTTTTCTTGGCCTGCACTTACTTTCTGCATCTGGTTTTAACTGTAGCAGCACATTCCTTGAAGCTGAGTGACTGAATTGCAACAAAGTCATTACAGACAAATGATTTCTGGCTAACTTGCTCTTAGACTCAGCTCAGCTTTGTGCAACTGCACAGTCTTAAGGAAATTATAGCAGATACAATAAAGGTCTAACAAAACCAGAGTTATTAACATCTGTAAGCTTTGGAATCAGCACAAAGCATCAGCAGCTGCCTGCTTGAAAGCACCCAGCATAATCCAATGTAGAGCCACCACCAGCATCCTCCTGCCAGCAGAGCTCAGGAGATGATGCTCCATACATCAATTATTGGAAATTAGTAGTAATTAGACTTCAAGTGTTAGCATCACTGTAAATAGCTATCAATAAATACTGCTGCATTTTGATTAGCCTGCTAGGGCATTAATTAGACTGACAATAAATACTAATTCTTAACTCCACATGAGGTCAGGATCACAGGGTAATTCAGGTTGGAGGTGTGTTTCTCAAGTCAGCACAAATTGTACAGTGTAATATGCTTATTTAAAATTGTAATTATTTCCCCCCAACTTCTGTTTTCAAGGACTACCATAAACATTTCTACAAATGAATTATGCTTGCTGCGGAAAATCTGATAATAAGCAACAAATACAGTAAACATGTTTAAGATGTGCCTTCTTTCATGAGGAGTGTAATCAAAAATCTCACAGTAAGCACTATACTTTAGTTAGCAATAACAGTGAAATTCCAGAAAACAATTGGAAAAACACATCTGAAGAGACTTGAGAGCATTTTTAAAGCCCTTAGCCACGTTTTTTTTCCACTTAGAGAGAACACTAAGTGAAAGAAGTCCATTTTTAGCTGTTAGTTTTTCATCTCCTACTGCAATCAATATCATATGAAGGCAGAGAAGGACAAGTCTATATAGATACTTATTCCAAAATATCCTCCTGTGTGCTATGCAACTAGGGAATCTCTCTAGAAACTTTGCATTGAATCACTTCTCCAGTACATTCACGTGAGCATAGGTTATAACTTTATCCTTGCAGCATTCTAGAAATGTCAGATATAAGTACTGTCAAGAGAAATTGGTATTTTTAGAATAATTTCTAAGCTATTGTAAGATGCAGAGCAGGAACTGTCCCCTGTGCAGCCATGTAAACTAAACAAAGAGACTGCAATACATGAAATTAACTTCCTGAGTAAAGTTCTTACATACATGCTCACAAACACAACCAGAGCTTTAGAAAAACTGTCTGCAGAGCAGGAAGGTATAGATTTAACTATGAGATGGAAAACAGCACGCCTTAGTTTCTAAGTGTAGGCAGTATCTGATTAATTACCAGCTATGAACTTAACTCATCATCTGAAGTGACATGCTCAGTTGGGAATCTACTTGATTCCTCTTGCTCTAAAGTCCATCACTTTTCCAAGTTTTCCTTTTCAGTATTGAAAAGGATAAAGATCTTTCTAACCTCACAATTTAAATATGAATTTTACATATTTCTGTTTGAAATCCTGTATAAAATAAAAATACCAAAAAGTATTTCCAAAGCAAAACACAAGCATGACTGCTGTAACATAAACCTGCAGACAAGCAAGCAAAATAAAGACTTGACTGCACATAAATATTAAAAGATACCATACTGAACAGCAACAACGAATGTTAAGAGTATTTTGCCACCACAGCATTACTGCGCTGAGACAATTGTGCTTCATAAAGTGTGAAATTACAAGTGCTTTCGTAAGATTAATTATCTCTAATTCAGGCCTGAAGTAGCAATCCATTGACAACGCACAATGAATAATGAATGTAAGTGCTAGATAAAAGGGTTCCTTGTCTGAATCTTTAACAGGGGCCTACAATTCCAGAATGAAAGGGAAAGAAAGGTGGAACAATGCAAGGCAGAAATGTAATGAATTTGGAATTCTTTGCAATACACAGTTTCACATACTTTAAATTTGAGTAGCTAAGGTTTACTCAAAAAATTGTCCATAAGGTGAGCTCATACAGCCTTACAGCCCCAACTTTAGATATTTACAACTCTTCTGCTCTTTAACAATTCTTTGTGAGTGTTTACTCCGGTACCCAGCAGTTGCTTACCTCCCCCTTGGAAGTGACCATGGGAGCACTCATGGCTCAGGATGCCACCCCAAACCTCAGGGTCTTATTGATAGCTCTGTTGCAAGGGTTACCTAGGGGTGCAGTAGTAAAGGCGTATTGCTTCTTCCTCTAGCACAATCTTTCAGTATAGTTTGGACCCTAGACTTAACACATTACGAAACTTAGCAAGAAGCAATTTAAACTTATACTGCTGTGTTCATAGATTATCTGTGGTTGATCTATCCTGATGTTTCTTTGACTCGAAAGTGTAGTTTAGAATTAGTGAAAGTGAAGTAATGACGACTTGTTTTTTAATTCTCATTTCATTTATGTAATATTTCAACAGCATCTCAGAAAACATGGAAAAAGAAAGAACCTAATTATTATAAATACCACTTCCCTAATTACAAGAAAGGACGCCACACATGGAAGGATGAAGCACGAAGGGTAAGATGAGAAGACCCAATGTACTATGTTGTTTATTCTGCTTACTAGAAAGGGACTGCAAATTAAATAGTTTTCACACTGCTACATATCCTACTGGAAACCAAATCAAGCATTCTACTACTTTATGTCATCTGGACTCAGAAGCAACTACAAATTCAGAAAGAGCGGTTTCTGTCACCATCTGCTTGTCCTTTCTCCAACAGCATCTTACTGCCACTTGCTTCTGCTCACATTTACTTCCACAAACATACATTTTGTACACATTAATATAACATTTATCAATATTGTACATATTTCAGCCAAATAAAATTTTAATAGCAGAAAATAAATGTTCCTGCTGGAAAGCTTCGTAAGAACTCAAAATTGGCAATCCTTTTGGCACAAGTAATGGCCTGAGACCCAGTAACTCTTAAAGAGAGGGCAACTGAAGAATTCTAAGTCACAGCAGCCTTTGAAGGCAGAGACAAACATGGGGAACCACCACCCAAACAGGCCTAAAGAGAACAGCTATACACCCAACCCAGCCAAGAAAATGAAACAGGGAGGGGTAGAATGGACACAACTTGCAAGATCAGAGAAGAAAGCATGTAGAGATGAGAAAGGTCACAAAATGGGAAAGTGGAATAAAGTCCAGATCTCAGTTATGTTATTTAACACAAAACACAGCATTTAGAGACACTGTCTCAACACAGAGATGTTGAAAAAAGTACCCATGCATGGGTCTAAAACAGAGAATAGAGACTCTACCTCATGACAGAAAGAAGCATTCCTCCTGTTTCGTCCATATTGAGCTTCCACTAATTAGGCATCAGGAAAGACAATATTTTAATTTGAAATAAAGAAAACATGACTGTAATTAAAAGCAAGAAGCACTATCAAAGACATCTATGAAAACAAATTTTATAGTGAAATTAAGCATGGTGACTGTATTTTACAAAAACACTTCTATGGAATCTTAGGGAAGTCACAGAAGCACAGTAACAATTAAGACAGCCTTCTGTCCAAATGCAACAGCCTTAGATGCTAACTGTGCAAGCTAAAACAGCTGTGCCAAACACTCAGCACTGCCACAAGCCTTTTGAACGCCGGGTAATATTTCATCGTATGCTTAGGAATTTCTTCCCTTACAAGTCATCCAAATTTCACTTGCCATTCAGATAATAGTCTCCTACATACATCCAGCCTTCCTAGGGAACGTGGTTTTACAGATCACAGAACATAGTTGCTCCTGACTTGCATTAGGCAATAACATCCAACGGAAGACCAGCAGCATGTTGGATACCTTCAGACAATCACAACAGTATCAGGTTAAAGCTATACGGGAGAGCCACAACTTTCTATTTCCTACCAACCACCAAGTATATTCTTAGCAGTTTATTAAACATAAATTAAACAAGAAAGCTTTTCTGCTGTAGAAACTATCACCTGTATATGGACAGCACAATGTCTTCATCATGAGTTGAAAAAAATTCGTTTGTCAAGTTGGGAAAGCTGATGCAAGAATACAGCTATACACAAAGACTTTTGAAATCCTGTTAAAAGTACACATGCTACAATGCCTCAGTATTCTTAATGCAAGCACAGTTATAAAAATTTCATAGTTAACAGTGAAAGGCTGGACTTTATGACTTTCTTCAAAAACCCAGGCATTCCACATCCACCTTAATTGACATGCATTTCAAGTCACATTTGACCTTTTTGGTTTCTCGCACACTGAAAATGAAGGAAGAATTAGCCTAATGTTTTAAGACTGTTGATCAAAGTTCTTAGAATATATTTCAGCTTTTGAAGTAGTATATATCTGGCAGTTTTCCCAGAAGGGGGAACTAAGTCTCTCTTTTTTATGACTGCTAGGACTAGTCTTGCCTCCTGGTGCTGCGCAGCACAGGAAACCACAGAAATGGAACAGCAAGTCAAGATATGACAGGGAAATTGACTGTGCATATATTAGTACACAAAAATAAAATTATTAACATCTAGGAACACTAGAACAGAATCTAAGGAATCTGACACACACTGTTTTGCAATACATAAAGGTAACAAGAAAACCCATTCACAATTGATGCCAGTAGCCCTTCAAGTAACATGCTAAACATATTTCAAGAGATCAGAACTGAAATGACAATTTCCATTACCATTTCAAAACTGAACACATTGTCAGGTTAATTTCCAAAGTAAAACGAGTAGAGAATTTTTAGAGGGTAACAGTGCTGTAAGAAAAATCTCTGAACAGCTCCAAACCGTAAAATAGAACAGAAATAATACTGGGTAGAACCTTAGTTCAAGCTGCTTTTGCCTGTGTGACAATGAAAAAGCAAAGGTTTTTCATTTAAACTGTCCCTTTTGGTTTAAATACTTAAAAAATTGCTAACTGCAAAGACAAA